>NC_143058.1:62325075-62628106 GCF_052426305.1 Pelodiscus sinensis
TGATGACCCCATGCTTTTCCCTGCATGCATTATCTCAAGGAAAGGAATGAAAATTAAGGTTACAAGGCTTAAATGCAGAAGCTGACCCATTTTAAAGTTGTACTATTCTGGAACCTAATCATGAAATCCTGTAATCAGGGCCATCTTGAGAGGAGAGTGGGGTGCGGGAAACCTGCCCCCTCAGTGACCCAGGCATGGGGTGCAAGGCGAACCCCCCTGTAGGCCACATACTTGCCCCCACTTCTTTCCTAAGTCCACTTCTTCTCCACCCCTTCCCCCTTGTCCACTTCTCCCCTCCCCTGAGTAATACAGCCCAGGAAACTATGGAAGCTTGGTGTGGTGGCAGTAGCAGGGGTCACCTCCCCTGCACTCATCACATGACCCATGGTAGCTGGAGCAGCCTGACCCCAGACTTCTCCACCACTTCATCCTCCTAGCCCCTTGACCTCTCTACTCTATGGCGGAGGAAAGCAGAGTGCCCTGGGGCCAGAGCACTCTGCTTCCTACCGCTGTGGAGAAGGCAGCATGGCAGTGTGAAGTGGAGTGGAGCAGGCTGCTGGGCCGCTTTGGCTCCCGTCGCCACGGTGAATGCATGGGGAGAGACCTTTGTTGCTGCCACGTGCCAAGCCCTCATAATCCTCTGGGTTTCTCCTGTCCATAGGTTGGTCGTGATGACCTCTGCAGAGCCCTCAGAAATGTGGGACCTAGGGTGGCTGTCCCAAACCATCCTATGGATGGGATGCTGTGCCTGTAAGTGAAATAAAAAAGCTGCGTTCTTTTCTCACAAACTAATATACCAGAAGAAGCTCCTCTGATTTAGTTTGAACTACTCTAGATATACATCAATGTAACTGATTTCTGAATTTGGACCCCCTATATTCTAAAAGTCCACAGAATCATGAAACCATAGAAATTCAGCACTGGAAGGGACGTTGTCAGGGCATGTAGTCCAGCCACCAGAATTGAGGCAGGACCAGGAAGACCATCCCTGACAGATGTGTGTCTACCTGTTCTTGGAAACCGATTTCAGAGCTTAACTAGCCTTGCAGTTACAGCTTCCCGTTGGAATTTTTTTTCCCCAGGAGCTAATCTAAAGCTTCCTTGTTGCCGGTTAAGCCCATTATTTCTTATCTACATTTAGTGGACATGGAGAACAATTGATTATTGTCCTCTCTGAAATAGCCCTTACATTGGAAGACTGTTACCCCGGGGAATCAACGGGCTGGGTGGGTCCCTGGCCAAGGGGGTGTGGCTTCCAGAAGGGGCATTGGGTGGAAGAGGCAGGGCCAGGGCAACCAGCCCTCTGTGGCACCCAGAGTGTGGCACTCCACCCACCCAGCTCTCAGAGCACCTGGCACATCACTCCAGCGACAATTTAAAAGACCCGGGTCTCTGGCTGCTACATTGGTGATGGGTGAGAGCCCTGGGCCTTTTTGAATCACTGAGCCCCAGGACAACTGCCCTCTTGCCCCATGTGTTGGCAGGCTTGCTGTTCCCAGGTACCCCCTCTGTGTTCTTAGGACTAAACGTGCCAAAGTTTGGTAGCCCTTTCCCTATAGGTCAAGTTTGCTCAAACTTTCCTCTTTCCTAAAGTGTGGACACAGCCCTCCAGCTGAGGCCTCACCACTACCAGCTAAATCAGCACATCTCTTACTTTCCATCTCTTACTTATAACACTCTTGGTGTTATACTCCAAAATGATATTAGCTGTTTCTTGCAACCGCATGACATAGTGGATTCATACTCAAATTACGATACATTACAATGCTGTAAGCATGTAGGCATGCATGGCATCCTTTGCTGTCAATCTCTGAGGGGGACCACACCTCTTCACTATAAATTTCCAGATCCTTTTTAGCAACAGTACTATCTCCCAGCTCCTTATGCCCCATATTGCAGTCGTGCTCTTGATTTTTTTCCTTCTTATGTGAAGTACTTTGCACTTGCCTGTATTGAATTTCTTCTTGTTAATTTCAGAGTCATTCTCTAGATTGTCAAAGTTGTTTGGAATTCCAATCCTTTGTTTATGAGACTCTCATATAGGCTTGTGTCAAAAGCCTTATTAAAATCCAGATATTATACGTTTCATATTTTCCTTCCACTCCATTTTCTACACCAATATCCTTGTCACATGAGGTAATTAGGTTGGTTTTGGCATGATTTATTTTTGACAAATCCATCATTGTGGTTACTCTGTAATCCTGTTATCTTCTAGATGTTTACAAAGTGATTGTTTTCACTTTGTTTACAAATTTTTCTGAATTCCTCCAGGTATCAAACTTAGGCAGACTGGTCTATAATTTTTCAGAACCTCTTTGTTACCCTTTTCATAAATAGGTTCTATGTTTGTCTTTCTCTAGTGCTCTGGGACCTCATTTCTCTTCCATAAATTCTCAACGATTCTGATTCTCGTATATAATACCTGAGAATTATTCAGATGTTACTCAAAGATATTTGAGAATGTGATTAATTCTCATTACTGTTAATGATTCTGATATTACTGCAGGTAATTCCTAGGCTGAATTTCATCAAGCCAGCCATCTTGAATGCATCTAAGTAACCTAAATATTTTTAATCTGTTTCTTTCCTATTTTGGATTGCATTTCTTCCCCATTGTTGTTAATGTTAATTGTGTTAAGAATCTAATCAGTATTTACTTAAGGTATGTCTACACAGCATCATTATTTCGGAATAACTGACTTTATTCCAGAATAACCAAGTATGTATTTACACAGCAAGCCATTATTTCGAAATAATGTTGAGCTGGGGGACTTCTTATTCTGACTCCTTTAACCCTCATTTCACAAGGAGCAAAGGAAGTCAAAGAAAGAGTGTTTTTCCTGCTATGTAGACAGCGCCAAAAGCCGAACTAAGCTATATTGACTTCAGCTATGCAATTGACGTAGCTGAAGTTGTGTAGCTTAATTCTACTTTTACCCTGCTGTGTAGATGTGCCCTTTGTGAAGACCGAAGCAAAAAAGGAATTAAAATTATTTTGTATTTAATTTATTTAAAATATTTTTATCCCGCTTCTCTGTTTAAAATATTCGAGCCAACTTACAATTAAAAAAACCCACAATAAATAAATGTATATAAAGTAAAATACAAGGGTCCCCCGGGGGAGGAGGGAACCTGCTAAAACACCTCAAGAGGAGAAACGCACACCCCTAAATATCAATAAAAGCATTGTTTAAAAGAGTGGCCGTGGTGTGGTGCTGAAACAGTGCCAACTCAGCCTTGTTAATATTGTCTGTAATTAGCTCTTCCTCCACACTAAATAGAGAACCTACAGTATCCTTCATATTCCTCTTGCTCCTAATATGTTTAGGGAATCTTTTAGTGCCTTTTATGTCCCTTTCAAGGCATAACTCATTCTGTGCACTACCCTGTCTAATTTTGACTCTGCATGCACTTGTCCATAGCAGTCCATGGTTCTGCTTTTTCATTTTCATGTAATTAAAAATCTCCTCACAGAGCTATGTCAGCCTCTTGCTATTCTTCTGATCTTTCCTTTGCTTCAGGTTGGTTTGCTGTTGCTCCTTAATACTGCCTGTTTGAGAGGCTGCCAACTCTTCTGAATGCAGTGCACAACATGTTCAAAATGCAAGCCTAGGAGTTTAAATTCATAATTTTGCTAGACTCTAAAAATCACGGACCAAACAGAGACCTTGGATTTATGGTTTATAACAATCTGGAATCCACTACCCCTCAGTTGTGTCTTATGACTATGTGGATATTAACAGGCCACTTCACTGTGAATGGTCCCCTCGAATATGTAGTAACTGTTTATGCTAAAAAAAAAATCTGTTCCACTTTGCATTTAGCTGTGACACTCCGGCTACGTCTACACTGGCCCCTTTTCCGGAAGGGGCATGTAAATTTCACGAGTCGTCGTAGGGAAATCCGCGGGGGATTTAAATATCCCCCGCGGCATTTAAATAAAAATGTCCGCCGCTTTTTTCCGGCTTTTAAAAAAGCCGGAAAAGAGCGTCTACACTGGCCCCGATCCTCCGTAAAAAGTGCCCTTTTCCGGAGGGTCTTATTCCTACTTTGAAGTCTATTCCTACTTTGAAGTAGGAATAAGACCCTCCGGAAAAGGGCACTTTTTCCGGAGGATCGGGGCCAGTGTAGACGCTCTTTTCCGGCTTTTTTAAAAGCCGGAAAAAAGCGGCGGACATTTTTATTTAAATGCCGCGGGGGATATTTAAATCCCCCGCGGATTTCCCTACGACGACTGGTGAAATTTACATGACCCTTCCGGAAAAGGGGCCAGTGTAGACAAGCCCTATGTCTTTGGAAGATCAGGATGGAGAATGCACCCCCTTAAGAGGTTAAGGATAATCACATTTGCTGGAGTGCATGTTTTCTTATATAGGGCAGGGAACAGCCAGGGGATTTTTCCTTCTCCATCACTCTGCATTGGTCTATGAATCTAGCCCTCTGAGGGAAGAAGTCAACCGATGATACAACATTCATATTGTTGCCCAGGCCTGCTTGGACAACGTAGCTCACTTTTGTTTCCAACTCTGGCTTACACGCCACAACGTAAGCTAGAGGGTCTTTGCGACTTGTTCCAGGGCAAAGACGGGCTAAGAAAAGTGCACGAGCAACAGTTCCAGGATCAGGCCCAACCGTTTAGAATGAAATTATGGTTTGCTGAGGTGCTAACATGAGGAAAAGTTAGAGCTGAATGTATCATCTTCTCCAAGCAGAGCTGTGGAAAGCTCTTGGGTTTGTTTTTTTAACAATTTACACATTTAAATTCACACTTCCTAAGATATGCCTTTCACATTGTCCTAACATACAGTAGAAACCTGTAACTCTCCACATCACTTCAGTGAGCGGCGAGAGAGCGAGGAGGGGAGAGGAAGCCATTCTGAATTCAGCAGCATGTCTTAATCTCTCTTTATTGCTTTGGTACTATAACATATAGTATGAGCTTAAACCATTCTGCATTTTCAACTTGCTGCCTGAGATTTTAGAGTCTTTGTTGGGCACTCTTTTTTCCCACAGGAGTTTTGAGATGGATTAAATGCATAAGCCAAAATATTTTAACATAACTCCCCTTCTGCATACCTGCCCTCGCCATGTCTGCATCATTCTTCTACTATTCCTCTGAAAAACATGGCTATCATTTATAGATGTGATAAACATGCAGACACTTCATGCAAGAGTTAGAGCCCTACCACAGAGCCACAGGCATTGCATCACGAGCTGAGTCAGTAAAACACAGTGGGTCTCCATGTACGGAAGGAAAAGAGGCATGGGTTACTTTTAGAGATGATGAAAAACCAGAGAAGTCTATGGACATGAGCTTCGTGCTTGATATAGCTTGTGAAATCATTGTACTGGATAAAATAACTGAAACCACGTGTTGGATTCCCTCATGATTTCCTTCAAGAAGAAATATGGCCACAGCCTTTGGTGAGTTGTTCTGTTGGCTGACTCACAACCTTATCAAACTGGGAAACCCCAGTAGGCAGATTTTTTTATTATTTTTATGTATTTATTTATTTTGGTTAGGCCTTCTGTGACACAAGAACTTCTGAATGCCAGATAGCAGAAGGGTTCCACAATATCCCGATTTAGATGTGTACATTCTGGTTCACAAAAAAACGACAGGCAAGATCTTAAAAAGGAAGCCAGACTCACACTGGTCTAGGCTATCATTGTAAAATGCATGTACAGGTAGAAGGAAGCAGTTAGGTATGTAATCTGAAATATGTTCTTAGATTCAGTGTCATAGCTGAGGTAGAGAAATAAGTTTCGTCTCAGACAAAAGTTGTTTATTCGCCTTTCTCTCTGTCGCATATAAATTAAGCATGTACACTAACACCATGGATGCCCATTACACAGGAAATTATCAGAGAGATGTAGCTAACTGAAAGCAACACCCAGAAAAACAAGTGAATATACAAGGGTTGTACTGTCTCTGAATACAGATAAGTAGCTTTAAGGACATAAGGTGAAGTCAAAGAACCCACCCTGAATATGCTGAACTTGGAAGTAAATGAGCAGTGTATTTACATTCATGAAAACACGATCTGTACCCATCTTGACAGAAGAAGCTGCAAAAGGTTTTGAGTGAGACATGTTTCATCAGGCAAGGTAATCTGATAGTTAAGTTTAGTCTCTAGACAACACATTATGATTTTGCTCTACACGTAATCTTTTGTTTCCTTCCTCACTATCTCTTGAACCCCCAGTAAATGTATCTTTGTTTTCACTATAAATATATCTGGTTACGTCTAGACTGCAAACCTCTTTCGAAAGAGAGCGTCTAGACTGCAACCTCTTCTTTTGGAAAACTGAGCCGCTTTTTCGAAAGAGAGCACCCAGACAGTCTGGATGCTCTGTTTCAAAAAATCCCTGTTTGCATTCAAGAATGCCTTTTTTCGAAAGAACACTTTCGAAAAAAGGTGTTATTCCCCGTAAAATGAGGATTACCGCCATCGAAAGAAAAGCCACGTTCTTTCGATTTAATTTCAAAAAAACGCGGCTGTAGTCTAGACTCAGGTGAAGTTTTTTAGAAAAAAGGCTACTTTTTTCGAAAAAACCCTGCAGTCTAGACACAGCCTCTGAGTGCTGTGGTACTAAGCAAAGGGTTGGTCTTGAGATGAATCATACAGGCTGGTATGAACGCTGTTTCCTTGGGGACAGTGGATGGGGTAGTTCTGTGGGTAACCAGTGTTGGGCTAGATAAAAGAGGAGAATCCTTACAAGTGAATCATGGGCAGAGGTCTGCATCTACTATTCTGCTAGGCAAAGTAAGGGCCGGAGAGCCCAGAGGAGGGTGGGTGCTTAATAGGCTGATGAGTCCAGGGAGATGATGCTCAGTTCTAAGCAGGAGGGTTATAAAATCTAAACAAACTCTTTATGATGTCTTCCACAGAGGCTTTCTCTGTATCAGCTTGTTTCCCAGCTCACTCACATCTTCAAGGACCACACCTGGCAAATCATCCCATTTCCCTGAAATCATGTCACTTTTTCACTGCTTATAGCTCTTTAGAATATAAGAACATAAGAGCGGCCATACTGGGTCAGACCAAAGGTCCATCCAGCCCAGTATCCTGTCTGCCAACAGTGGCCAATGCCAGGTGCTCCTGAGGGAGTGAACCAAACAGATCAAGCGATCTCTCTCCTGCTATCCATCTCCACCCTTTGACAAACAGAGGCTAGGGACACCATTCCTTACCCATCCTGGTTAATAGCCATTAATGGACTTAACCTCCAGGAATTTATCTAGTTCTCTTTTAAACCCCATTATAGTCCTAGCCTTCACAACCTCCTCAGGCAAGGAGTTCCACAGGTTGACTGTGAGCTGCATGAAGAAGGATTTCCTTTTATTTGTTTTAAACCTGCTGCCCATTAATCTTTGATCTGGTAACTTCCAGCTTTGGCAAGGCAAGGTTTGCAACTGATTGAAGACAGGATCCTGGAAACTAACAGCTTGCTCCCGTTATCTTTCAAATGTGTTCTTATCAGAAATGCCATTTTTTCACCTTCTTGCACGGAGCCACTGAATTTTGGCATTATAGGTGCATAATAAATATTTCTGTGCACTTGCTATACGTTAGATCAGTAGTCACAGAGAACCTTCTAATAAACCAAGTGTTCATAAAACCCATGTATCTTGGTATTATCATTACACATCAGCTCTATGTCAGTCACTATGTTCTTCTTCTCTGAAGTACAAATAATAATGTTTTTTTTTTAATACTTGGCAGGGTGACACCATTGTTTCCTGTGACTCCTACGGTGTGGTGAAGTTCTGGGACGTTCGGAGGGTAACACCAATGATATCAATAGATGCGGGCCCTCATCCTGGCAATCAGGTGGTCTTTGACCCATCCGGTAGGATTCTTTCTTCAACTGACAGCCTTGATTGTCAAATGAAGTGTTTTGCTCTAAAAAGCGTTTTGTAGCGGGGTTTAAAATTCTGAGGCCAGATCCCCAGCTGGGGTAAATCAGCATAGTTCTATTGACTTGAGTGAATCTATGCCTGTTTCAACCAACTATAGGTTGAACCTCTCTAATCCGGAAACATCCATCATCTGGAATGATTTTAGTTAGCTGGATGTCCACTTTTCGTGAGTTTGGCCAACTTTCTTGCAATCCCATAAAGTTTGTTTACAGCCACCAGTTCTGGCTTTCAGTGTTCTGTGCTGTTCTGTAGCTCTAACTTACCCCTAAATGTCCTCTAACAGCCCAGTTAGCAGTGGAAGTGTTGGTAATGCTGCTGGACAATACCGACCTCCCGTAGTCTGGAAAATTCTCTCGTTCAAAACTGGTCAGGTCCTGAGGGTGCCAGACAAGAGAGGTTCAACCTGTAATGTTATAACTCAGACTGATTTTAATTTGTCTAAATTTATTAATGCTCAGTTATTACATACAACCAAACATTTACAGTGATGGCAAAAATGAATTCCATAGAAGTCAGAAATGCTCACTCAATGTCTGAGAAAAACAGAGGAATTTATTTCTCCTCCTCTTCCACTGCTCCTTTGTATGTTTAGACAACAGTTGTGTTTCATAACCACCCATGATAAATCCTATTATTCTCCCTGCAGAGCCCTATCATATTGAAATAAGTGGTCTATTATGTACAAAGAATTGGAACGCATGTATAACGCAACACTTTTTGCATCGTCCACCCTATATTACAATTGGTTACCTGCACTGTTACTGAATGCTCGGTTTTGGTTTTCATAGAGATGTTAGCTTTGTTTTACAAAGGACTTTAATCGTCACAACCACGGGGGCTGATAAGTAGTTGTACCGCACTATAAACTTAGGCCCCAATTTCTTTGAAAATGTTCCTGCTCACAGCAACACTTATGTGAGTTCAGCTTTAAGTACACACTTAAGTGCTGTTGAGGCTAGACGCAAGGCATTTAAATCGAGTGGGAGAGATGAGGGAAAGAAGCACTTTCATAATAATAGCACCACAGTCATAATGACAAACAAAATACACAATATAGAAAATTATGTCACTGAGTCGCTATTACTAGAAAAACCTCTGTAGAATATTGTAGGATTTTGTACAGATCTCAATATTTCATCATGCAATACAGTTCTTTTCAGAAGCTGATTAATACTAAATGTGCATTGTCATTTCCAGAAACGGTGTTGACATTTCTGATGGGAGTGGGCTTTAAGGTCAAGAGGGCCATAGAGAAGCCCTCCAGGTGGCTAGAGAGGCCCTGGAGGAACTAGGCAATCAGGGCCAGGGAGACCTACAAAAGAAACTGCAGGGCTACAGGTAGCTCAATTGCAACCCAGACCTGGAAAGGAGAAGGTCAAGGGGGTTTACTGGTAGAACAAAGCACTGCTCAGAGTGGGGAGCTCTTTAGGACGCTGTCTACAGGAGGAGGAGCCCTGGAGGTGCCACTCTCCTGCTGACTGAGGAAACAGATTGAGAGACTGCTGGATTTGAAGGTAAAGCCCCAAAGAAAGGGCAAAGGACTTGTCTCCAGGAGGGGAAGCCCTGGAGGCACCATTCTCATTCAGAGTGTGGCAACAAATGAAGGGAACGGCATTGACCTGAGAGACACTCTACAGAGGGGCACCAGGATGGGCCTCTGTTAGAGATGTACCCCAGACAGGAGTGATCACATGGAGCATGACTCAGCCAGAGGGCTGAGTAGCTACAAGGCTTTTACAAAACTGAGGCAGTACAGGAACCCGCCCTCGGCCAAATGGGGGGGGGGGGGGGGGCTCGTGTGAGGTGAATGCTGACCCTGTTACAATATTATGTGCTTTCCACTATTTTCAGAGGTCTGACTTGAGCTCTGTGCTAGAGCAGAATTACAGAGTTTAGAAAAAGAGCTCACATGGTGCATGATGTGGATTTGAAGGAGTTTTGCCTTTCTCATATCTGGAACGTAACGTAGAGGCATTTGTAAAGGAATCACATCCCTGAAAATGCAGTCGCGGTATTTTGAGCCAGATGGGAAGTTTCCAGCAGAAAGCTTATCAGATTCAGATAGTCTGAATGGGCAACGTTTCCCATTATTTGGATAAAATCCAAACTTTTCTCTGCAGGAATAACCGCAACAGAGATACCAGGATGGGAAGAATTACCACAATGTAGCATAATTTAAAAGAGCACAGTCATAAGCAATAGCATCTTACTAAAATAGAATATTACAATATCTATATCTCTATTATCTGTATGCTGGTAGTGCCTGGAGTCCTAATTAGGATTACAGGCCCTTTTGTATTAGGCCTCGTACATACGCAGAATGAAAAGGCAGTCCCTGGCCCAAATTGCTGAAAATCTAATTATGTATCTAGTTCCCATCATCGAGATAGCCGCATATAAAAATTTACATAAATAAAATATTAAGTTCCTTGTAAAACAACTTGATTATTACCTAATGGAAGATTTTTTTTGTTTAATTTTCTTTTGCCACCACTTTAAAATAGTTACTGCAGAAAATCTATTGTAGAGAAGGGTCTTAGATTTTGGTCTGAAGATGGCAAGATCTTTTGTCAATATCATAGAACACTAGAACTGGAAGGGACCTTGAGAGGTCATCGAGTCCAGTCTCTTGCCTTCACGGCAGGACCAAGCACTGTCTAGACCAAGGGTGGCCAACCCGCGGCTCGCAAGCTGCATGCGGCTCTTCAAAGAAAAAATTGCAGCTCCAGCACCCGCACCTGCGGCTCTTCAAGGGGCAGCATGTTTCTGTCTGCCAGTGCAGACTTAAAAATGGCCACCTTAAAAATGGCAATGCCTGCTCTGTTCTTAAAAGGGCTGCGCCCCACCCCGTTTTTTTTTGTTTTGTTTTTTTGCTTGACCAAATGGTGGCTGGGGGTGGGTTGTTTTTTTCCCCCCCTCAACAACTTTTTTCCCTCGGCTCTTTGCGCTGTATCCACCACTATTTTGACTCTTCGTCAGTAATGGGTTGGCCACCCCTGGTCTAGACCATCCCTGATAGATGTCTGTCTAACCAGCTCTTAAATATCTCCAGTGATGGAGATTCCATAATCTCCCTGGGCAATTGATTCCAGTGTTTAACCACCCTGACAGGTAGGAAATTTTTCCTAATGTCCAACCTAAACCATATATTTGCCAAAAGAGAGTTCTTCAGTGCAGGATTGTTATCAAGAAAGCCTAGCTTCTTTGTAACGTTATCGGGGGACACCAGATGGTGCTACAAAAGACTTTTTGCTAATTCTGTTGATCTCAGTGTTACTGTTGGCAGAAGTGCTTATTGGTGGCTGTGATACAGTTCCTGAGAATATGATCAGTGAGCTTCATTTTCTCTTTTAGCATCATACAAAGCCAGTTCAGTTAATGGAGAGACCCTTGCTACCGAAAATGGGTTTTGAATAGCGCCTCCCTCCCTCTGCATTAGTCCTCCTCTTACTATCAACTGTAAAGTCCATTTTCTCTCTGCCTGAGTTTTTCCTCTCGCTGAATCACTCTCTTAGGTGTAGTCTTGTCTACAGTTTTTATCTGTGTGAGTGAAATATTATGCCTCAATTCTTGCAAGTCTCATTCGAAATACATTCAACTCCAGCATCATTGGCTGGACTGGCTTAACTCTTCTGGTGGGGGACTCCCAAAGTTCAGGGGTGGGGATAAAAATGAGATATTCAATGTGCAGGAGGGGGTGAGGGTCGTGACTGGGGGTGTGGGCTCTGCAGTGAGGCTAGAAGGGAGGCATTTGGAGTGCAGGCAGGAGTGGACTCAGGGAAGGAGATTGGTGTGGGGGTGCTGGGTCTGGCCAGGATTTACGGTACAGAAGGGGGCTCAGAATTGGCTGTGAGGTCTGGGAGGGAGCTAGGGACTTAGGGTGGGGGAGGTTCCTCAGGGTTATGGCACCAGTTCTGGGAGGGAACTGAGGTCCGGGGTGGAGGGGAGGGCTCAGGGCTCGGGCCTGGGTAGGGCTATGGGGCACTTACCTAGGGCAGCTCCCATTTGGTGGGGGAAACAGGTAGCTCTGTGTGACCCATGCTGCCCTGTGCACACTTGTAGCTCCCTCACCCCCCACATCTGTAACTCCCCCACAGCTCCCAATGGCCATGATTCCCAACCAATGGGAGCTGTGGGGGCAGAATCTCTAGGGCAGGGCAACATGGGGACAGTTTCCCATGGCAACATGGCTGGCAGCCTGTGGAGCCACCTCCCCTTCTCCTCACCAGGAGGGGCTGGCCTGGTACATAGGGACTTTATGGTTTGCAGTCCCTAAAGCCCTTTTCCTAATCCCACACTGGTTGTTGGTTTTGGGGGGTGGGGAGTGTCAGGGAAACTAGAAAGCTAGCTCAAGCCATGGAATATAACACAGTCATTGAGATCGCTAGGGTACGTCTAGACTACATGGCTCCGTCGACGGAGCCATGTAGATTTGTTTGTTCGGCAAAGGGAAATGAAGCCACGATTAAATAATCATGGCTTCATTTAAATTTAAATGGCTGCCCCGCTCTGCCGATCAGCTGTTTGTCGGCAGAACGGGGCAGTCTGGACGCTCCCCTGTTGACATGAAAACCCTTTATCGACCTCCCCGGTAAATCTCATCCTACGAGGCATAACGGGGAGGTCGATAAAGGGCTTTCAGGTAGGCGCGGGAGCGTCCAAACTAGCGTGCTGAGCTGACAAACAGCTGATTAGCTGTTTGTCGGCTCAGCGCGGCAGCCATTTAAATTTAAATGAAGCCGCGATTATTTAAATCACAGCTTCATTTCCCTCTGCTGATCAGCCTAATCTACATGGCTCCATCGACGGAGCCATGTAGTTTAGACACACCCTGTGAGTCCTCCATTGGCTCCTACTTAGTATGTGGGTGGTACAATGGGATGGGACATTTTTTGCCAGTTTATACCCGGTTTGGGGAGAAGGAGCAAAATTCTTCTCTATGGAATAGGAGTGTCTTGGCTCTATGATTTCTGCTGCTAGGTTTCCTGTGATTTACAGACTGCTGAGTTTTCTAACTAGATGAGGGGACTCACTATCTGTTACATTTGAAAATACAGTTAGAAGAACATTAAGGTTGCCAAAACAAGCACTCAGTGGTGAGGAAATGAATTTGGGCCCCTTGTGCGGAAGATGTGATCTTTAATTACAGGGATACGTGCCATTTTGGCCACTGGATTCTTGCCTCATTTAGTGCCTGGGATGAACTCACTGAGTGGGTTGCTACTCACTATTTCCTTTTATCCTAAGGGTTCAGTTTGTGGAGCCCCATGTTATTTACTGCACCCCATCTAACCCTTTAACTGACTATGGAGTTGTCCCGTATGGGGCTTTTCTGTGCTGCAGTCCTACTACAGGCTGAACCTCCGAAATCTGGGACTCTCTGGTCCGGCAACATCAGGACCATGGATGTTGCTGGATCAGGGAACCCGGGAGTGTGAATTGGCTGTGAGCCCTGTCTCCCAGGAGCCCAGGGTTGCAGTGCGGCAACCAGCGGCAAAAGTGGGGCAGCCAACAAGCCCCATCCCTGGGGATCCCATTGGAGCATGGCAAAGGCGGGGCAACCGGCAAGCTCCCTTGTGGGGATCCCCGGCAGAATGCAGCAGAAGTGGGGCTGGCAAGCCCCATCTCTGGGGACGCAGCAGGAGTGGGACAGCTGGCAAGCCCCATCCTTGGGGATTCCCAGTTGGGCTAGGGAGAAGTGGGGCCATGGTGGATAGGGAGCTCCATCCCCAAGAAGACCCAGTGGGTCGGAGCCCAAGGCCAAGCCCTGCAGGCTGGAGCCCAGGGGCAGTGGGGCTGGAGCGGAGGCAGCCTCAGGGAGGAGGACATCCTGGGAGGCCAGTAACAGGGCACCTCCCCATCTCCGGCAAATTCCCTCATTCAGGACGGGTCAGGTCCCAAGGGTGCCGGATAAGGGCGGTCCAACCTGTAGTATCTTAAGTCTTTACAGGCATTAATGAAGTTTACTTTCACTGTGTGAGGTGAGGCTGCATTATTGTCCCTATTTTATATTTAGGGAATTGAGGCACAGAAATTAAAGCCAAAATTGTCAACTGGCTTTGGGTGCCCAATTTGAGATGCCTAAGTGTCAGGACCTGATTTTTGTTCAGAATACCTAGCATTTTGTAGTTGTGTGTGTGCCTGTGTTAGAACACAGCTCCCGTTGACTTCCATTGCAGTTGTAAATGCTTAGCTAGGCTGCAAATGGGGCAAAGAATGACAAGGAGTAGAAGTCTCCAACGGATAGCCATGCTAGTCCATATCTGGAAAAATAACGAGTAGCACCTTAGGGCACATCTACACTGCAGGGTAAAAGTCGAATTAAGCTACGCAACTTCAGCCTTGTCAATTACACAGCTGCTGTTGAAATAGCTTAATTTGGCTTTTGGCGCTGTTTACACAGCAGGAAGTTGAAGGAAGAGTGCTCTTCCTTTGACTTCCCTTACTCCTCATGAAATGAGGGTTACAAGAGTAGGAGTAAGAAATCCTCCAGCTCGCCATTATTTCACAATAGTGGCTTGTGGTATAGATGCGCACTATGTTATTTCAAAATAACATCAGTTATTCCAAAATCAAGCTGCCGTGTGGATGTACCCTTAGAGACTAATGTATTTATTAGGGCATGAACTTTCCTGGATAAAACCCACTTCATCAGCTGATTTGGAGTGGAAATCACAGAGGCAGGGATGTATTAACACAATATATGTCTACCCCTGCCCCTGTAACTTCCACTCCAATTCATCTGATGAAGTGGGCTGTACTCAGGAAAGCTTTTGCCCAAATAAAGCTTTTGTTAGTCTCTAAGATGTCCCAGGACTCTTCATTGCTTTAGGAAGTAAAAGGTTTCTCTCACGAGGGAAGCAGATGAATGCTGCCTTAGGGTACGTCTACACTACATGCCTCTGGCGACAGAGGCATGTAGATTAGGCTATCCGGCATAGTAAAATGAAGCATCGATTTAAATAATCGCCACTTCATTTAAATTTACATGGCTGCCGCGCTGAGCCGACATACAGCTGATCAGCTGTTTGTCGGCTCAGCGCGATAGTCTGGACGCTCCCCTGCCGACATCAAAGGTATTTGTCGACCACCCAGGTAAACCTCATCCCAGGAGGCATACCTGGGTGGTCGACAAATACCTTTGATGTCGGCAGGGGAGCGTCCAGACTATCGCGCTGAGCCGACAAACAGCTGATCAGCTGTTTATCGGCTCAGCGCGGCAGCCATGTAAATGTAAATGAAGCGGCGATTATTTAAATCGCCGCTTCATTTTACTATGTTGGGTAGCCTAATCTACATGCCTCTGGCGACAGAGGCATGTAGTCTAGACGTACTTAGAGAACAGGGTTCTGTGCCCACCTCAGCCAGAGGTCCTATGAGAATGTGATGCTGAGCAAGTTACATAAACCAAAATTTTCATACGTGACCACTGGATATCCAACTTGAGGTTGGATTTTCTGGATATCCAACTTGAGGTACATGGGGTCTGATTGCAGTACACCCATCTACTCTTGCTCTAGTTTCTAGTTCCTGGTCTCTCCCCCACATTTCCTTGCTCCTTTTACCCTGCAACTCAACCCTCTGTATTCAAGACACAAAGATTCCTCCTCCTCCCCTATTTTGAGTGGTGCCACTGCTGCCCACAACAACTGGGAGGAGTAATCATAAGAAAAGTTCTGCTCAGCCCTGAGATGGAGCATGCTCTGTGGAGATTGTGTATGTGCAGCTGAAGTAGCACATAGGAACTATGAGGTGATGACGCATGCTCTGTGGAGATGGAATCTTCAGGGAATTTAGCTGCCAAACTCTAACAAATCTGTACTAAGCATTTACAGATTGAGATTTTCCTCGGGTTATAAACTGGCCAAATTAAGATTAATTTTCACTAGGACAGCAAAAGGCACATCTCTGACATCAAGGTGATTCACCTGCCAATTCTCAAGTCCCTGCTCCAAAGCACAGAGGCAATTAGAGCTTCACAACACAATGATTGTGAGCTGTGGTTTTTTTAAAGGGCAAAACAGCATAGTTTTCCATAAACTAATCTGGCAAAACATCGGAACAATTTTAGCTGCAACTTCCCCCTCACACACTCCAAAATCACAGAACTCTTAACAGGGAAAATTTCAGCCTCAACCATACAAAGTTGGAAAAGTTTATAAGCAACTGAAATGAGGGTCTTATAATGGAAAGTGCTGGGCAACCTTAACTTTGCAAGTCATCGCCTCTGCTGCTTAGATTATTGTATTAGCAGTTTTAAAGAAAATATTGTTATAACTCCCACTCTCTGGTCCTCATATATTGCATGATCTCAAGTCAAACAAGAGGGATTTGTCTGTCATCATTTTTAATTGAGTAAAAAGGTGCCAACGCAAAATTGAATACATAATCATTTTCTGCAATCTGTAAGGTTGATTTCAGAAACGGGATAATCCTTTAATAGAAGTTTCAGTTCATTTGATCTGCATTTTATGTTCACAAGCACCCAGGACAAATAGCACATTATTTGAGAATGACTATAGGCTGATCAGGTGGCACTAGAAATAACTACTTATTTTGTTTTATCTAAAATTGAATTTTAAATAAACACTTACATGCAATTAATACAGACGTTGGCTTCAGGGGGTCCATCTCACTTCTTGTAGGTGGAAAAGAAAAGCCCGTTCAACATGTTTTTATTTCATTGAACAATGTGCAAATGCAAGAAAAGGACAAGTGTTTTATTCTGGTGAAAGTCCAACTTGTAGAGTGTGGCTTTCTCGCACTTACAGTCTGCAGAAATGCCTCTAATCTTCAGATCTGCAGTGTGCATCTCTATTGATATTCTTCACTCGTTTCCTACTGACCTCTGAGGGAGTGCAGGAGCTAATTTGGGATTTAGATTACACCAGCACAAGAGAATAAGAACCCTTTTTTCATTTTCCCTACACAGACTAAACAGGCTTTGGACTCTTCACCCACTCACTCCCTGTAATTGATGAGAGCATAGGGATAAAGCTTTGTTTTACACCTGCCCCTTACTGGCCAGAGTAGATGAATGGTTGCCTGTTGGAGGAGTTAGTAATGAATAGCTGCTCTAGATCAGTGGTAAATTGTTACATCCAGGGGAAGGAGAAAGCAGGAGGGGGTGAAAAAGTGACTAGCTCTGGGGGGGGATATTTTAGTACAAAGAAAATGTGGAGTGAAAAATGGCTGACTTCTGAAAACAGAGTTTTTGCCAAATTTGTTGCCCTCTTATTGTTTTTTGTTGTATGTTTTTGTGAATGTTTCACAATGTTTCAGTTGTTCATATTGTTGAATTGAAATCATATTTGGAACTGTGATGGAACCCGATTTTGATAATTGCTGTTAGAAACTTGGTAAATGCGCAGAAACGTACACAGCAAAGGGGTCCATTTGGAAATCTGGGCAAAGGCAACAGTTCCGCACTTTCATAAATTCTATACAAAAATAATGTTCTTTATTTTAGCCAGCTGTAAGTGTGACTCAGAACACAGTCATCGAAACTCAGTGCTATGTACCACAAAAATATAACCTAATCCATAGTAATTTGACAACCAGAAAGGGGAGTAAAGACATTTTAACCTTCTTCTAATAGGAGGAGAAATAGGTTAGTAGAATACATTCAGATCTGGCTACATTATTAAGTGCAGTGCTTTAAAAAATGAAACCAAGCAAATAATTACTTCCGCCTGATATTTTGTACTGAAATTATTTTAAGATCTGACCCTGTACTGGGAAGCAGACCCAAAATGATTGTATTTCCCTGATTACAGCTGGCATGTTGATTCCAGATCTTTGCTAGAAATTGGTGCCAATGGCAGTGAGAACCAAGATTTGATCCTTCTCTCCCCTGATTTTGGTTGCTTTGTACTGATCAGCAGGCACAAAATGGATTCTCACCTCAGGTGGCCAGGTGAAGATTCTCGCAGCCCAGGAGAGCTCTCACTTGATCTAATGCAGCTCCTCCATTCCACCAATGGTCAGCCTTTGCTCCACCGCCAGCTGGAAGAACCTGGAATATTCTAGAATTCGGATGCAGGATGGGCCATTATCTCCCTATTTTTCCTGGTGTTTTTACCTTGCACTATATTTAATATCCTCTGATTGCTGGTTAAAGTAGAACTTGACCAAAAAAAATCTTTCATGCAGTGATTACAGAGTTGGCCTTTGTAGCAGCAGCTCATTTTTCTCTAGATAGAGCAGTGATATTTTAAATGCTTGGGTTTTTCCTTATGCCTCTAATTTCTGTATTGAAAGGCAAGTGATTTTTTTATATATTTTGTTTATTACAGGCATCTTATTGGCCTTCATCTTTTAATCCCAAAGTTAGATTATATAACATGAATTATTCTTCAGGGTACTTTTTCCAGCCTGAGCTTCACATTCATGGAGGATAAAATAGGGAGAATCTGCAAATACAGCTTGTTCTATGTGACTCCTCCCTTGGAATTGCATTGGCATTTTTCTGAGTTTGGTGTAAGAAGTCAGGCACACCCCAAATCCCTACGTCATTATTTGTGCTCCTTTTTCTACCTTACGGGCAGTGTTATAGCTCCACCTACCAGGACTAAAGGGGTGAACCACCTATGTGTGTAATATCTCATCTATCTGCGGGTATGTCTACACAGTAGGGCTAAACTCGAAATAAGCTACACAACCTGAGCTACGCCAATTGTGTAGCTGATGTCAAAATAGCTTATTTCGAATTTGGGCACATCTACACAGCACTGATTTCACAATAGAGCAGTTTTCCTCTGACTCCCTTACTCCTCGTAAAATGAGGGTTACAGGAGTCAGAATAAGAAGTCCCCCTGCTGGACATTATGTCGAAATAACTGCTTGTGTGTAGTCTATTTCATAATAACGGCAGTTATTCTGGAATAACGGTGCTGTATAGATCTACCCTGTAACACCAGCAGTGGGAACCAAACCTGAGACCTCTGGAGATCAGTGCATGAGTCTCTATAGCTTGAACTAAACACCAAATGACTCTTAGCAAAGTGGTAGAGCAAACTCATTCTCTCCCTCTGTAAATGGGCTAAGTGCCACTACATGGAACAGTCCACCATGCCCAGAAGGTGTGTGGGCTACATATCCACTTTGTTTCCATTCTTTTACCTGCTTCAGCCTGGAATAATTTGTGTTTGTGTTGCATGTTCCTGTTTCAGCTCCTTTTCTCCATAATTCTGCTTCTGGTTTTCCTTCCATCCTGCTTAAAGTAAAGGACCATGGAAAGAAGTAAAAAAAGATAGAATCTGGATTTGAAGAGGGCTCAAGATCAGACAGGATCTTTTCCTCATAGTCCTTGGATGCTCCCTCCAGTGGGCAGCAATTCAGACAGACAGCTAGTTCAGTAGCTCATTCAAAGCATCTAGGTCAGTTTGCAGTCTGCGTAGATGTGATTGTTGGCACGTCTTTGGCCTCGTAAGTCCTTAATGTTAGTCTGGTGGCAATCTGTCTACTACCTCCAGGAATCTTTCTTCTTCCCAAGTCAGCTTAGTCCTCTGTTTGCCTGGTGGTTCCCCTAACTCTACTTTGAGTGGGCCTTTCTTTCCTGTGCCAAATTTCCCATTCTCAGCTTGTGCCAATGCCAGCTTTTTGAGTAGACGTGTCTGTGTGGATCCATGCTGGGATCATGGAGAATGGATCTTCCTCTAGGCAACATAGATTGAGCATCAGTCTCCTATAGCCTCAGACTATCTTCTTAGCCTTACAAATTTGAGAATCCCTAGTGTTCCAGGAGCATATATGTAACCCTTCTGCCGGGTAGGCCTGGCAGGAACCAGGGCTGGGTTCAATATCTTGGGGTCAATCTCACAAAGAACCGGCTCGAGCCCCCACCCAGTGATCTGGGAAATTTACGCACCCCTGGGCGCCTCTGAGAGGCAATGCTTCCCCACTCGCAAGCACTGAGTCTGAGTGTAGGAAAAGAACATTTAATGAAACAGAGGAAGAATTCATACGGCATTAGCTTGGGGAAAACACCACAAACAGAGTTCATAACCCAAACATGAGCCCCCACCCCGGCCAAGATTCGCCCAAAGTCCACTGACTCCCCAAAAGTCTCTGTCCCCACAAGTCTCTGTGCCACCCAGAGTCCCAAAGTTCACCCGCAGGGTTTCACCTCCCAACCTGGGTAGAAATGGGGGTGGGGAGATAGATAGGGGGCACCTTATACGAAACTCCGCTACGCTTCACCAGCTGTCTCGTCCCACACCTCTGGACGCTCCGCTGGGCACCTGTCGCCGCTTCTCGCCTGCTGCCGCTCCACGCCATGCCACTGGTCGCCACTCCTCGCCTGCCGCCGCTCCACGCCACGCCGCTAATGGCCGCTCCTCATCCACCGTTGCACCACACCACAGATGGCTGCTCTTCGCCTGCCGCCGCGCCACGCCACGCCGCTAGTTGCCGCTCCTCGCCTGCTGCCACTCTACTGGCTGCAGTAGGTCTGGCTCTTAGCCAAACCAGTGATTTCAGCTTAGTGATTTCAACTCTCAGCCAAACCAGTGATTTCACCTCTCAACTGAATCCAGCTTTCACTGGACTAGCAAACAAAAAGACTCCTCAGGGAATCTGCTTTAGGTCTGTCCTTAAAACAAAGGGGGAAAGGTGCAGGCTGGGCCAGTCTTATAGCTCACACCTGGTAGGTGTGAAGCAGGCTGACTTAAGTCCTTTAACCCTTTCCCCCAGCTCTGTCTACTCAACTCTGGAAGGGGGGAGGCTTGTTCTTCCGAGACCTCTTACCATATAGACTCAGTGCTTGCGAGTGGGGAAGCATTGCCTCTCAGAGGCGCCCAGGGGTGCGTAAATTTCCCAGATCACTGGGTGGGGGCTCGAGCCGGTTCTTTGTGAGATTGACCCCAAGATATTGAACCCAGCCCTGGTTCCTGCCAGGCCTACCCGGCAGAAGGGTTACATTTTGTTGAACCAGTCCCCCTTGCCCAGGCTCAATGCTTCTGACTGGCAAAGAGCACAGCTGCAAGATGTCAACATCCGTAACACACTACTTGCAAAAAGAAAAGGGAAAAGCCCTAGTGCAGTTGCCACATCCACCCCTGAGGGTAAGCTACTGTTGCGGGAGTGGTGCAAACTGAAACTAATACAGGGGGTGCTGCTACGGATCACCGTAGATCCTTTGCAAAATCAACGAACGCAACTAGTGCTACCAAAAGAGTACAAAGCCTTGGCCATAAGAGCCCTGCATAATGATTTTGGGCATTTAAAAATGGAAAAAACCCTGGAACTTATCCGTAGTAGGTTTTACTGGCCCCAAATGGCTGAAGATGTACAAAAAAAATGTAAAACCTGCGCCCAATGTGTTCATAGGAAAACTCTGCCTACCAAAGCTGCTTATCTGAAGAATATCACCACCAGCAGGCCTTTGGAGCTGGTGTGTATCAATTTCTTGTCTTTAAAAGTGAACAGAAAAAATATGGGGAACATTTTAGTAGTAACTGACCATTATACCCGATATGCACAGGCATATCCCACACGTGACCAGCAAGCCACTACTGTGGCACAAGTTTTGTGGGAAAGATATTTTTCAGTGTATGGTCTCCCAACTCGGATACATTCTGACCAGGGGAGGAACTTTGAGAGTCACCTCTTGAAGGAGGTGCTACGATTGTCCGGAGTTAAGAAGTCCAGAACAACACCTTACCACCCCCAAGGTGACCCTCAGCCTAAGCGGTTCAATCGAACTCTACTAAATATGCTGGGGACTTTACGCCCAGACCAAAAAGCATCCTGAAGCCAGCATGTCGCATTTTTGGTGCATGCCTACAATGCTACAAAAAATGATGCTATAGGGGTCACCCCATTCTTCATAATGTTTGAACGAGAGCCGATGCTGCCTATAAACATATGCTTTGAAGTATCAGAAGATGGCAAGAGTTATGAGACACACTTGCAATATGTCTCCCAATTACAAAAAAAAACTGCAGAATGCCTATCGCTTGGCTACTGCAGCTGCCCAAAAAAATGCAGACCGTAATAAACACCAATATGATGCGCAAGTGCGCCCACAAAAGCTCCAACCTGGGGACAGAGTTCTGCTACAAAATATGGGTATTGCTGGCAAACACAAGATTGCCAACAAATGGAAGGCAATGCCTTACCGGGTGGTAAAAAAACTTAAAGATCTACCGGTCTACAAGATTAAACCAAAAACTGGGCCAGGGCAAGCAAAAACAGTACATCGGAACCTTCTGCTGCCTGTGGGAGAATTGGTAGGCGCTCCTTACGAAATGGACCATAACATGGGGCCTCAGCAAAAAAGAAGTGTCCGGCCAAGTCAACCACCCATCATGTGTGGTGAGTCCTGTAAAGCTAATCTGCCTCTACCCAGCACCTTTAAAAGTAAATCTGAAGAGGAAGATAATCCCATTGAGGATACTGGGATGCAGACCAGATTCCGAAGTCCATCAATAAGACATGGAGAAAGCTCCACTTCTTTGGCTCTGAATCCTATGGCTGAGGCATTTAGGCCTGTGGAAGGAGGTTCGGTGTACTCACCTAGACAAACCTCGGAGGATAAGTTTGTCCCATCTACATCTTCAGAACTTCTGGAAAAGGAACAGGCTTGTGATGACACACCTGTGTCAGTGGACAAAAAGTATGTTCCAGGGGAAGGTGTCCCCAGTGCCCTGGACATCCCAGCATCTCAACAA
The DNA here is from genome assembly GCF_052426305.1 of Pelodiscus sinensis. Classification (NCBI taxonomy): domain Eukaryota; kingdom Metazoa; phylum Chordata; order Testudines; family Trionychidae; genus Pelodiscus; species Pelodiscus sinensis. Next base: position 62,347,672 of record NC_143058.1, read on the forward strand.
GAGGTGCAACGGCATGTATCTAAAGAGAGGGTACCTACACATAACCCCTTGTCAGCCCTACCCCCAGAAGAAGTCCCCACAGTTCCTGCTGTGCCTGTGCTCAATAGGCGTGATAGGGTTATAAAACCAGTGAACAGGCTAACTTACAATGCACCAAAAGTGGTTAGTAAGGATGTAATACACCTGGCACACAGGCTGGTAGAGGCCATAGTGGGGTTCCTTAGACCCTTTAAAAAGAACTCACGTTGCTGGTATAATCAGGAACATATTTTGCCGGGACGGCAAATTTTTCACTGGGGGGAGGATGTAAGCACTGGTGGCATGTTTAACAGTTCCCACATTTAGGGGTAGCATAATTAGTGACCCCCACAACAGTCCCAAATTATATACAATTCTCCACATTCCATTCCAACACTGACCCTCCATCAGCCCTGGCTGAATGGGATTTACATAGCCACACCTTGGATTCTCTCCTGAGCAGTATTTACATGTCAACAGTTAACAGTTAATTACCTTGTAGAGCTAAACAACTGTAGTGGGCACACCCACCCCTCCTTTCAGCTGGCTGACAGCAAGCAGCAGTTCAGCCCCTGCTTACATATATGATAGCGGAATTACCAGTAGTCAGCAATCATATATATCAATGAAATAGAGGAGACAAGAACATTCTTCTTCTTTTGGAGGTGTGTGATCGGGGTGTCCATTTGGCATCCTAACATGCATCTCTTCAGGAGATCACGCTACAGCTCAACCATGTTTTGACTTGGCTATCACCAACGAAGCCTTTATTGTCTTTGCATTTTCCAGCCTGCATGTCTCCAGCTGGCAACGCCGGTAAAGGCCGGATTCACCTCAGCTCTGTCATCCAAAGTCTCTTGCATTTGCACCTTGCCTGCTGAGCTCAGATCCCTTACTCGTGGGTGTTTGTGCAACGCATTGGGACAAGCAGCTGCGCTCTCAGAGCCCAATGTTTTCGGGGAAAAAACAAAGAATAAGTCAGAGGTAGTGTGATTTGCCTCCTGGGGCTTCTGACGCTCTGGGTTTTGGAACTGAGAGATCTATCCATGGACAATCTGTGGAAGTTCTTGTGTCCTCTGCATCAGTTGGCCTAAGGTTCGATCTTCTTTCTTTGTCCTGATGGGGCTGTCTGGCTGTACCCTAGGATGCCTCTCTTGGTCTTCAAGTCTTACAAGCAACACATTAATATAAGCACTCCTCTTCCTCCAGAAATGGTCTACATCTACTGGCTGTCCTTGACTGACTCCGTGGTTAGGATAGGAATACAGGGATGTCAAACAAGGGAGAATTGGTCAATGATCATTCCATTGGTTGTAGTCCTCTCTTCTTTCATCAGGCATCAGTCTCTGACACCTGCATCTGATCTCTCTCCCTCTCTGTCTCTCTGGATTTTCCTTTGCCTCTTGAATTGGACAGAAGTGGATAGACCAGGGCATTCATATATAGGATCTGATTGACAAGTGTTTTGCTGCCTTGTGTTCTTGAAGGTGAAGCCACAGCACTGTCTGTCCCTGACTATTTCTCCCTTCCAAAGGGAAGGACTTGCCAGTGACTAATTTTTCATTGTTTACATGTGGTATGTTACTTATGCTGTGACACGAACATTTTTCAACGTGACCAGAGTCCATGCTCTTAAACTGGAGAGAGGAAGGAGAAGAGGTTTTTAATATGTTTATCCTCATTTTCCTTGTATACACATCATTAAAATGTACTTTGGGAAGGAGAGTGGGAACTGCAGGATTGTATTTTGTATGCTTGTGTGTGTTTTCTTTTTTTCCCCTGAGCTAATGGGGGGGGGGGGGGGAGGCGCGGCTGTGTGCTACTGCAGGCAATTGCTTTGAGCTCTTAGCACTTTGAAGAGATTAGCTCCATTGATATTCTCTTCATCTTTGCTAGGGAGGAATGCTTCCTTGCCCCAAGTGCAGGAAGATGGACAGCTGTTTAATAGAGCCAGCCTCTGTTAAGTCAATACACTATAATGTTAAATATTCTCTTCTCATATGCGCACATATCTCCAACACTGAAACTAGGTTCTGGATGCAAGGCTGCTACCTTGTGAGTGCAATATACCGGTCTGTTAGTTTTGTGAGCATCCCTGGTTGAATGCAGTGGTAGCTGACTGGTTAAACATTATTCTTGAAGAAAGAGCAGGACTCTCAGCTGTATTGGCATGAAGCCCACAACTTGGTGATGGGAGAATCGTTGTTTCTGAGTGTGTGTGCCAGAAATGTCCACACGATTTTTGAGATCCCTGTGTTAAACTAACACAAGCTGAAAGTAATTGGAGGTTTGCACTTCCCAAGAGGAACATAGCTGATCAAAATTCTGATTTCTCTAGGAGCTAACTACAAACCAGATTATTTATTTTTCAATAGTTTTTTAAGATCGCTCTTAAACTAGGCACAAGTATTTTTAAATATAAATTTAGTCAACATTTCAAATATTTTCCTATGGCACTGCTGCACTTGTGACTTAATTAGGTCCATGTGTTTTTGCATTTTTATTAAATCCAGCTCACAAAGGTGCAATTAGTAACTTCCCAGTCTGAATGTGTTTACAATTATTTAATGAAAACTCCTTTCTTTCAAACTGGAGGCCTCACCATTCCATCTAAAGTCTGGCTTAGCGACAAAACTTCATCTCCTGATTAGCTTATTCCTACAGACATCAGACACTAAAGATCCTTGAAGGTCATTTTGTCCTTTCTTCCATGAAAGCTTCTCTTAAAGATCAAGCGCTTAGTTAGTTTTTGTGCTTTGAGTAAGCATTACTCAATTGTACATAAATAAAAGAATCAATATTGCCTTTATATTATGTAATACAAAGCAGGGATTTATAAAATAAAGTATCAAATGAATTTGGTTGTATACAGGGCTATATGTGTACTATATATATATAGAGAGAGAGAGAGAGAGAGACAGAGAGAGAGAGAGAGAGAGTAAATATAATGTAAGGAATAGGATAGATATAATGGGCATTTAGTGGAAAGAGGATGGCTCTCGAGATTAGTAATAGGGTGCATAGATTTCTACTTCTTGATCAGTGTTAAGAATCTAGCTCAAGTTACTACTGATGGAAAGTCATTAGCATCTGGCAGTTTTTTGATGAGCAATCCAAAATGAGCTTGTGGGCTTCATGGAAAGTTGTCCATACCTCATTTAATAAACTGGCGCTAATTGACACTTCCATTGGAGGAGTGGGGAGGTAACGGTGGCATCTCCAGGTCAGGGATCGAGCATATTCAAAGAGTGGAAGGACGAGAGAGCACGGCTATGCATGCTAATTCTGCTACATGTCATTCTCCAATGCTTTGAATCTGGCACCTTTCGCAAATGGGTAATCTTCTTTAAAATACATTAAATGAATTAATAAGTGCAGTCATAAATGACTGTTGGCAAATTGTCCAGAGGGTTAAAAGACCTAACCAGGGACAAAAGGTGATCCATGAGGTTATGCAAAATAAATGGATTAATAATATAATCTCCATACACATGCCTTATGAGCGATCGTTATACCTCACAGACCTATCTCGACATCTTCCATGCTCTTGAAGGGTTATCTTGGTTTCCCTAGAAGGAAGAACTGAATGGGCCTTCCAAATAAGAACAAATGCAGGTTTTAGGGGTGATTGAAATGTCCCATCTTAGGGATAGGATGTGGGATAACCAGGCAGCCATTCAATCTCCACTAGCGCATCACTGACTGTAATCACTGTAGCCTGGTACACATCTCTGGATGGAAGCACCCTTGTCTAGTATGAAGGAACAAGGGCTAGAGGGACCTAACCTTGCTTCAGCACGAGCCTCTGTCCTGATGCACGTTTTCAGGCTGCAAAACCATCCGCTCCAGTGGCCCAAGACCTCCATCCTGGGGTTCCCCTCAAGCCTAAAGAAGATTGTTGTGGCCCAAGCACCTAAAATGTCTGAGAAATCTGGTTTGCTGCTGTTATTGTTAGGTGAGAGCCTGCAAAGTAAACTGAACTCTACTCCAAAAGTACAATATTATCCAGGGTCTGGTGTGGCCTGTTGTACAGAGTGATCCTGCCATGAGACTTATCTTTCTGGCTTCTCTTTCTTTCCCAAATCATCTTGGCAAAACAGGCAGTCATTCGGACCCTCGTGGTTTTTGTTTCTGCTTCCTCTGTAGCTTTTGTGTCCTCAGGGCATTCCATGCTGGAGTTGCAACTGTCTATTTCAAACATTCTCCCAGTAATTTAATATCTCCGAGATTTGTTTTAGTAAACAAAATCTTTCACACAAAGGCAAAAATCCCTGTGCAGTGCCCTTTTAGAAAGAAAGGAAACACAAAAGATAGCCACCAGTATTTCAGTCTGATTTCTACTGTCTGCATCCTCCTTTTTGCACCGTAATAAATCTGCCAATCTCAGCTCCTTTAAATGTCCCAGATAACAAAATAGGCACTATGCAGGGGTGATTTATTTATGTTTCTCGTTTTAGCCGTGGCTGCAAACCTGCCCTTTACGAAGCTTGAAAAAAAGCACGGACGCTTTTATTGCAACCTTTCATGGTGCAGGGTAGTTTTCAAGCACAGTTGTTTTGCATGAGAAGCATTTACCGATCATTAAGCTAACACATGGGATGGGCATATTAGGTCAAAGGCTTCAGTTAACTTAACTTAACTTTTAATGTTGGCCCCTCCCCTTGTTACAATCAGAGCTGTGGAGATAGGGAAGTGTAAGTATCTTTAGACACCACACCCACTATTCAAGTGCCCTCTTCAGAGCAGGAGAACTACCATGTGGGAGTCAAAAACCTGTGAATTTATTCTCTAAGCCCTAGTTTGTACCTGGTCCTTGCTAGAGTTCAGGGGAGTGGAAGCATCCAAAGGATCCTTCCCTCAACCTTAACATCCCTGCATAAGAGCCAACCAAATTTTCAATGACTCAGCAACTGCACCTCAAAAGAGGCAAGCTGCCCGAGAAAAGAGGAAATGGTATTATGGCACGGCTTTTACACTGCCCAAATGTGAGTTAGTGTGTGTATTATGGAATCTGGCCCCAACATTGGTTACTATCCCAACTAGTAAATTACTTTTAGATGGAATTCACTTACCTGTAGCTGTCTTTTTTCTTTTCAGTAGCTGAAAGATGCATTTTAAGAAAGGCTTCTTCCTCCCCTTCATTTTATCTGTATAAAAATGAAGGAAACTTTTCATTTTTATTTCTGTTTTTACTTGCATATTGAATACACTGCACTGTACATCTGAACAGGTATAACCGAGGACACAAATATATACATGTTGGCTGTGTCTAGACTGGCCGTTTGAATTTCCGCAAGAACACTGACGATCTCATCTGAGATCGTCAGTGTTCTTGCGGAAATACTGTGCTGCTCCCATTCGGGCAAAAGTCCCTCTTGCGCAAATCATTTGCGCAAGAGAGCCAGTGTAAACAGCACAGTACTGTTTTCCGCAAAAAAGCCCAGATCGCGAAAATGGCGATCGGGGCTTTTTTGCAGAAAACCGTGTCTAGACTGGCCATGGACACTTTTCCACAAAAAGTGCTTTTGCGGAAAAGCATCCTGCCAATCTAGACGTGCTTTTCCGAAAATGCTTTTAACGGAAAACTTTTCTGTTAAAAACATTTTTGGAAAATCATGCCAGTGTAGACGTAGCTGTTGTGTGGAAGAAAAACTGTTCTTATTAAGTGCCAGCAAAGACCCACGCAATTCTGGGTAAGTCTTCTAGTGTTTTACAATAGTCCATTTGCATTGCTAAGTGATATTTTTAAACACCTTTGATTTCTTTTCCTATTGGAAAAATCCGTTTGTTCTAATAATTTCTGAAGTTCACCTGTTTTTTCCTCCTCCTTTGCGAACTACACGTTACGATGGCAGAAAGGCGAATCTGGCAGAAAAGCCCTAAAGGGGACCAAAAATGACAAAAGCAGGAACATTTAATAAGTGAAGGCCCAATGCTTTCATATTTCCAAAATAAAGAGCAGAGGCCAAACGTGCATATGTTTGCACAGACGATGATATTTCCCCGGGGCCGTGCACTTTTGCTATATGAGCCAATGAAAACATGGTCTGTGGTGATTTTTTTTGACCCCCTGCCTACGTCTGGATAACAAGCTCTTATCACAAGAAACAACCCAATTAGGTGAGCAGAGCCGCTTGCTCAATCTAGAAACTGCAGGGTGATCATTAGGACTTTGCTTGTGCCCTTGTAAAAAGCACCACTGAAATGATACTGTTGGTTTCCCTACGGGCACAGTCAGGCCTGTTGCTTTTGCTTGCTGCCCAGACAGGGTTTTCCACACTAGCCTCTAATGGTTCTATACCTATCAGAGTCCTCCTAATCATGGAGGAGACGTCTCACCCCTGCTACATCCCAGCCACTCATCACAGATAGCAAACAATTGCTGAGAAGGTCTGATGATAGGAATTCCCCTCAAGATTCCCTATATCAGTGTTTTTTAAACTGTGTTCTGTGGCACACAGGCAGAGAACAACAGAGTTCAAAATGGCCGCCCTTAAAGGGGCAGACACTTTTTTTTTTTTGCTCAATAACTTTTCCTCAGGCCCCCCCTGTGACAGGGGACCCCACCTCCGCACTAAAAGCCACCCAGCCACAGCTGTGGGTGGTGTGCAGAGCTGCGAACGGCACCCGGGCCAGAACTCGTGGGCCTTAGGACCCCGGGGCGTCCTGCCATCCCCGATGCAGGGATGTTGCGTCACACTGTGCAGGGGATACAAGAGGGAGGGTGGAGTGTAGGGGAGGAGAAGAGCAGGAGCTGGTTGTGCTCTCACCCCCACAGGCAGAGCGAAGCACACCCCAGACAGTGGAGCACGTCTCCCTATGGCAGGCGGAACGAAGGTAGCCCCCCGCAGGAGAGAAGGGGGCAGTTGAGAACTACGAACAGCCCAGCGGGAGGAGCAACCCAGAAGCGAGGCGGCGGACGGAGGATCAGGCGAGCAAGGAACCTTCCCGTTGGAAGGCTGCGAATGACTGTGCAGGGGGCAGCTCCCGAGGGGACAGAGGTGGGGAGTGCTAAGGAGGTCCAAGACGCTCTGGCTTACTCTCTACTACCCCCTCCCTTGTTTCTTTTTTTTTTTTTTTCACAAAAAAATCCTTGGTGTTCCTTATAAAAAAATTATTGTTTAGTGTTCCTCGGTCTGAAAAAGTTTAAGAAACACTGGCTTATATAATGAGTGCACATTGTAACATAATGACATGCAGCTGAAAGTTTTATGCTTTGGTAGGGTCTAATACAACCCAAACAGCTTTGATTTCCTAGATATTACACAATTTTGCAAAAGAAACCACCCAGCACAGTCAATGTTGGCTTTTGCAGGCAAAGCAAATGCTTTCGACGAAGCTGTTATGAACAGATGGACTGTCGTTCGTTTCACAGACAGTCCCCTAAGAAAGGGGTTTGTTTTGCATAAAAGGGATTGTTTCCATTGAGAGCTAGGCAGCCATTTGGTCTCATTGTTTTTCATATTTGGCCATTGCATTGTGAACATATGAAGTGGGCAAATGTCGGGAATAATTAAGCAGCGTGATGCTGAAACTTTGGGTGGATATGAACCATCATATAGTAAGGAACACAGTTACATGTGGAACTGCTATTTCTACTTGCACAAACCCATCTGTTTATCTGTTTCTGTTCTCCAAGGAGCAACATACGTCTTATGTGAAGAATTCCCACTAGTGGTCAGAGGCCTCTTTCCACACAAAAATGCTTGTTTTTCCCGCTTTCCTTTCTAAGTATCTATCCAATATATTATCCATGGGCTGATTCTTCGAGAAGTACGTAACTTTAGCACAAAAAGGGAAATGAATGTCATTTTATCATAAATAATAGCCATTGGGGGAAAATAAAACATTTACATCTTTAGACTATAGGAATAAATGGTCTTAAAATCCTGTGGTCATTGTCAAGTTCACGTCTTAGCACTTCTAACCATTTAGGGCTAGCGTTTCACTACTTGTGAGGGGCAGGCGTGTTTCTATGCTGATGTACAATGCTCTGACTACATCATCAAAAGTAACTCAACAGCAGAATTACTAGGAATAACATCAGACATAAGCAGATGGGCTTTTTAGACCTCTTTATTGACTCTTGAGTGTCAAAGTGGATATATCTACCCTCAAAGATAAGACAGGAAGGTCAGCTTTTAAGAATCACATGATTGTTTTTTCCTTTTAAACTGGTTGCATAATCTCTGTCTAACGCTATTGAACCTCTGTAAATTGTATTAAGATGCTTGGAATATGGAATTCGATAAGTGTTCTAACTTCTAGTTTATTATCACAGTGTTAATCTCTTAATATAAACTTCAGTGACAGAGTTAGTGTAGGATAAAATAAGGTTGACTCAAAAAAGGAACCATTTCAATTAACTCCTTCAAAGGAGTTCTAACTTGATTTAGAGAATGTAGGATTTTTTTTCTCCTGCTAAATTCACTGGAACATCAACCCCCTTAATCTCTGCTCAGTTGTAAGACTAGATTCATGGCCATCTATGGCAAGAAGATGGGTGAGGTAATATCTTTTTTTGGACTCACTTTTGAAATGACACAAAGCTCTTCTTCAGGTCTTGAATGTGCTTCAAGCCTAGACCTGAAGAAGGGCTCTGGGTACCTCAAAAGCTTGTCACTCTCAACAGCGGAAGTAGATCCAATAAATGATATTACCTCACCTCCCTGGTCTTTAGTATCATGGCTAACAAGACAGTGTTGTAGCCACTTGTGGTAATTAAAGATCTCACAATGCTGTACTATTGGAAATTTGCTAACTTTGGTGTCATGGTCATCTTTTAATTTGTGTTTAATTTGGTTTTTTATCTAAACAGAGTTGCTTGCTCTCAGTGTTGGTGCTAGACTTATCAAGATCCGCCTCTGTGGGGAGTTGCTTGAGCTCTTGACTCATTCTATTTGCTTTCCCTAACTGCTGCAGTTTGGATGAATTAGGCACTTTTAGTAAGTAGTTCCCCCTATTATTGTTTGCTCATGCCAATTATTTGTGTCTTAGGTACATTTTGTGCAGAGAGATTTTATTTTCCTGGCGATCTGGACCTCTTTCCATGTTTAAGCACAGGAAAATAAAGAGTTTGTTTATTCTTATGCTCTCACTTCTAACCCATGCAGTGAATCTAGCTGTCCAAGCCAAGGAGGAATGGGCCATTTTTAATTAGGAATAGATCACTGCTGAGGAAATTACTTATATCTAATGGGATTCTCTGTAGCAAGATTGCCTTGGGCACTTTTCAAGACTTTGTGATAGCAGCTCTGAGAGAAATATCATCCACAATTTCCAGCAGTCAGCAGATAAAGGCTTCTGGCCTTCTAGCAATCCCAATCCCATGTTTAACCAGTTTGAATGGAGAGGGGGGAAAACAAACACCTGTACAACTGTGGAATCAGAAGCAACCAAGGCCTTCATACGGATGGATCAGCTGTTGGATTTGATTTATGCCTTTGTATCCGATCTAGAGACACAAGTAAAAGATCTTCAAAAGGCCACATCATGCCTGTTTCAAAGAGAAAGCCAAGCAGCAAGCAAATTCACTTCTCTCGAGTCCCCAACCAATTATTTGATTTGTGATCATATTTCTTTATGCTGAAGAAAGGAGAACACAGAAATATGCCAGAAATATGCATTTTGTAAACTTTTCTTCTGCCTGGCCTGGGGAACCTAATAAGGAAAGTATTTCTTATTAGATTGTTTTACAGTATATTTGCTACTGATAGTACGGAGAAATGAGGATGGTTTTCCAGTGAATTCTAAGGAGTTTTTTATTCCTATGTAAGAAGCATTCACTTCTCAGAAATACCAGGAGTTGGAAAGTCTTTACTGATTCTTCTTTTGCTCTCCCTATTTATATTTTATTGAGATATTTTTATTTTCATGCTGTTGTGAGTGTTAGTATCCTTTCTGTAGCTGTCTGTGGGGACATTGGACGTGACTCTTTCATCATTCTCCATGTTACCTCTGCCGGTATTTATTAGTAGTAGAAAATATCAGTTTGCTTCTCGGTAGTAGATTGGAATAAGGCATGATAGGCTGGAACTCATATTCTAGATGTTGACAAAATTAGAAAAGCAAGAGAGTGTGTGTGTGTGTGTGTGTGTGTGTGTGTGTGTGTGTGTGTGTGTGTGTGTCTATATCTAAATCAGAGCTTTTAGGAATATTGTTTATCCTGCAAAAAAGTAAAAATATAAATGTTCATTTTGTCAAATGTTTTAATTACAGTTTCTCAAGGTTTCTGTCCACCATAAGCAGAAAAGTAGGGATTTTAAAATGAAACTTTTTGGTTTTAGCAATTGGGGACTTCTGGATCCCATTGGTTTACAGAGCAGGGAATCCTAGAAAGAGTTGTCCATGATCAAACCCGTATGTCATCTTGTCCAGTATCTTCTTTATATAAGTGATCCTAAGGCAGGCATAAGAAATCCCATTATGATTAATTAAGGAACAACTTGCCCCATGGGCAAGTTCTTTCAAACCAAACCTAACTTTCTGTCTAGCCGATGGCTTGGGCAGTGATGCATGACAAAGTGTGTGTGTTTCTGTGTGCGTAATTTATTGCGGGTTTTTTGGTAGTATTGACACAATGTGAATAACTCATTTAATGAATCTGGATTTGAGTAAAAAATATTATGACACTTGAACCACATACAGAACCTTCGTCTGAATGCGTGCTCTATTCAGAGGTAATTAAAATTTTACCAGTCTCTAGCAATCAAGCATCTTTAATTCACAAGCTTTCCTTACCCATATATTTACACATTTATGGTACTGAATGCTAATTGAAATAGTCGCTCACCGCTGCTTCCTTCAGCTCTCATTATTCCGAGATGACAGACTATGAAACAATGTAACTAAAACCCAACTCCTTAAGCAAAATACTCCTTAAGCAAAAAAATTATTAACAAATCTATAATAAATACACTTCTCTTTTCCTGAAATGAACTATTATCAGGAAGCTACAGGTGAAACCCACTCATCTTTAAATCAATATTCCTCATCCCTTTCAGATTTTCCCTTTCAATGTGACTGTGTTTGGGAGTGTCGTGTAGCAGGTCCTTCTGACCAAGGCCTCGCACGTATAGCCCATACTGCCACACAAAAGCCCTTCACAAGAAAAACACAGGCCGCTGAGCTGGATCCAGAGACAGCTTGAAGTCCCTTGGGTGCTCAGCACTGTTCTCAGTAAACGGAACTTAACTTGGCAAGTACCCGGGCCAGGGGCTTTCAAGCCTCAGTAAACGGAACTTAACTTGGCAAGCACCTGGGCCAAAAAGATAAGAGTAGGGACACAAGCTGTCCCATACACTAAGGGTACGTCTAGACTACATGCCTCTGTCGCCAGAGGCATGTAGATTAGGCTACCAGACATAGGAAAATGAAGCGGCCATTTAAATAATCGCTGCTTCATTTAAATTTACATGGCTGATCAGCTGTTTGTCGGCTCAGCGCGGCAGCCATGTAAATTTAAATGAAGCAGTGATTATTTAAATTGCCACTTCATTTTCCTATGTCTGGTAGCCTCATTTTCCTATGTCTGGTAGCTTCATTTTCCTATGTCTGGTGACAGAGGCATGTAGTCTAGACGTACCCTAAGTTAATGAGCACTAAAAAAACAGGACAAGATAGGAATAAGAGAAATGAACTGTCATATACATCAGTTAACAAGTATCTGGATCAGGGAAGCAAAACCATAGCTAGCTTTCACGTGTGCCAGTCATGTCTGCATCAGGCACTGACCACAATGCCCTAAGGCAGACATCATGTCACAAGGAAGGACCCCTAATATGGTACCGGATATCAAATAACCCTAATATGGTACCGGATGTCAAAATTATAGTATAAAGCACCCTGAGCCCTAAGCTTTGGGAGGTTCCATATCAAAATAGAAGGCACGTGTCGTCCAGCTTGGCTGAGGGGTTGATCACCCAAGGCCGCTTCCCACCCACCGAATCACAAAGGGTGTACGAATCCAGAGCATGCCATGCGTTGTTTTTTGTCTGTGTATCGTAATTGTCACTGGGTTTGTAAATATTGCTTAATATAGTATTTATCAGCTTAGCAATAGTTAGTTGTATTGTATTAACCATATTGTATAATGGTACCACACCTAAGTCTAAATAAGAACTAGGAGTAGACTTGAGGGCTTGTTAAGTGAATAGACAAACTAATATTCTTTAATGTATGTTTTATTTGCATGCTACGTTGTCTTAAACAAATCAAAGACATAATATAATCAGATTGTAGTCAATAAAGTTTGTAATTGGGTAAGTACATTTAAGTCTCAGGCTTTCCTCCTTCACGGCCCCCCAGTCTCTTGCCACAAAAAGCCACCCCTAGACAATCTTTCGAACCTCAGGTTCATCAGGGAGACGAAACCATGTTCCGTGCTTTCTAATCTGCATCAGTAAAGTATTTAAGAGCACAAGTAGTCTCGCTGATTTCATTAAAACTACATACAGTAAAACTGCATTGGTCCGGCATCCAATGGTCTGGCACTCCTGATGGTCCGGCACCATCGGGAACCCGGAAGTTCTCTGGGCAGCTGGATAATTGGAGCTGCTCTGCGCCTGGCTTCCCTGATTCAGCCGCTGCTGAAACTGACCAGTAGCTGAATCGGGGGAGCCGGGGGCAGAGCAGCTGGGGTGCTGCCGGGTTGGTCCCGTAGCGCCGCCCCTCGGTGCTGCAGGACCAACCCGGCAGCACCCCAGCTGCTCTGCCGCAGGCATCCCCGATTAAGCCGCTGCTGAAACTGACCAGCAGCGGCCGAATCGGGGATGCCTGGGGCAGAGCCGGACTATCGGAAGGGGGGGGCTATGAGGGGTCTGGGTGGCATCCCCCTCCCACCCCACTCCAAACCCCTCATAGCCCCCCCTTCCGATAGTCCAGCATATTTGATAATCCGGCACCCCCTGGGTCCTAAAGGTGATGGATTATCGGAAGTTTACTGTACTTGCTTACACTTGTGCTTAGTGACTCAAGTCCAAAATACTCTGCAACTTTTCAGATCAAGCCCTCTGGTAATTTTTTTTAGTAGGAAAAATTCTTCTTTATGGCAAAGTGATTTACCTTAATAAATAATGCCATTTTTTAAATTAGTCATATAAATGATTTCATACAGAACTGAGCGCCTCCTCCAGATAATTACTGCAACCAGCTTAGCTTTACGCAATACTTTACAAAATGCTTCACCAGAGTCATTCAAGCTTTTTGGCTGTCGAATGACAGGCTCCTGGCTTCTGTGCTTGTTAGATTAACATCGGAAGGCAGAATTTGCATCTGGCCAATCGGCATTTAGTCATCAAATCAGCTAATGGAGCTAATGTGGAATAATAATGGGAGTTCTTGCTTCCAAGTACTGAGACTAAAATACATTTTTACATCGCATGCAGCTCACATAAGAAAAAAGCACAAGAGCCATTAAAAACTGAATATATCTTATTTGTAGTGTCAGTAGAGGTTATCATTATCTGTTCCATGGCATTTATGCTTTCAGGCTGTAAATGTTACTGTTGTCCATCGAACTAATAATTTTTGGTACTGCTTTTAAATGCCAGTCGTGCAAGTCGTGTTCCATTTTTTTCTCTTTAAAAGGCCACACTTCAAAATACTTGTCATGTTCCATACAGAGCCATCCAGTGTGTGAATATGTAACTGCAGAAAGATGCAGGGTATGAAATGGGATATTTAGGTTTTGCTTTGATGGGATTTTTTAATTATTCAACATGCATACACAATGGTAGCCGATTCTTTCATTGGTTGGGGGATGTCTTTGCTTGGCAGAATGACGAGGGAAAGTTGCCAGCACTTGAGAATGAACTTAAAACGTTGGCACTTACAGGTCTTACATGTGAATTGTGAATCCTCAAACCAAACGTTTTAAGATCTAACATTGGCAACTGTATCTAGGTAGAATTTTAAATTATAACTCAATATAATTTTGTTTGAAAATTAGTGTTTCCTCCCACAACATGAAATGAAGACTCCATGTTGTCCTGCAACGACACTTGATACAACAACTGCTCAAAAGCCATGGATCTCACCAGCTGGTCTGTGAATGCTTCCCTGGGCAACCTTACCTGAATAGACCCTCCCCTTAGAGATGTCTCTGTCCGATCCATGTGCTCCTCCACAGCCGTCGGCTTTCCCCCAGCCCTTAGTTTAAAAACTGCTCTACAACCTTTTTAATGTTAAGTGCCAGCAGTCTGGTTCTATTTTGGTGTCCTTCCTGTATAGGCTCCCCCTATCCCAAAAGTCAAGGGGAGAGGAGCAAACTCATGAACGCTCATAGCTGAACACTGGAGATGTCTGACTGCCACATTAGCATGTTTTTTTTTTAAATAAATTGCTATTTAATTCTGAGTCTGCTACACTGTGGAAAACTCAGACTCCTGTTTACCTTTAAGTTTTAGTCTGTGATTGATGGATAAATGTTAACAGAGTATTGGGTAAAAGGGTAGTGTAGCATATAGAGCCCAACCCCCATTGCCCTCATAAAAGACAATAATTTTGGGGGAATCTCTTTGGAAAATGACCCAGCAAGATTCTTAATATGTTAGTTTAAATAATGCCTCCCAAATATATACACAGTTCATAAGGATGCGATTAAAAATGTAAGGCAGAACAACAGTGTTTCATATTAGCTTTTAACCTAGCATGTGGATCTAAAAGCTGAAATGAGTAACAGTTACACACTGCTATGTGTAGGATACAAAAGTAACCAAAGAGCTGTGTAACTGTCAATACGCAGTTCTGGAGCATTATTCAAAGAGACGCAGAAGCAATTAATTTGCATTCACGCAACAGGGTTCCAGGGAATAAATAAATGGTATTAAAAAAAAATCATCCACAGAGTTTGACTTGGTTTTGAAATTGGAAATGTATATTCAATGTTTGCTCCTTTTTATAACTGTAAAAACATAAATGTGGGCAAAGAAATGGTATCAGTGGAAGACATTGAAAGTGCATTCAGTCTACAAAGTTCACTTTCAACTTATTTTCATATTTTTAGAGTTGAAATTATTCCATTGGCATGTTCAGGGGTTAATATGTTACAGATTTGCCTTGTCAGTTCTTGCAACATGTTTGAATTTGATTCTTGATAAAGTGCAACACTTTTTCATCTTTCAAGGAGATCGTAGCTTACAGCCAGGGATGCCAGCCACAGAGAATTAACTCTAAGTAGAAGAAATCGTTGGGATGTTGCTTTAACCGGCCTTAGCATTTGGGGTAAACCTTAAAAACAATTTTTGTCATGTCTGATCAAACTGCCGGCTTTTGGTCATGTGATCCCCTTCATACTGTACAAAGCTGGCATGAAAATTATGAGATTAGTGAAGTGATCCATTTGGAAGCATCCAAACTTAGCTAACTTATTTTATTTAGTAGGTCTGGGCCAATGTGTGTGTGTGCGCATGCTAGGGATTATGTAAGTGAAATTGCAGGTACAACCTGGCTTCCTGCTATAAGACAAGTGGATCCTAGCTGTTTGTGAATACTTGCCAGCATTTAGAGTACTGCAAGGTGATGCACCCTAAGCTAATGGTATGCAGCACACTAGGCATTCATGTTAGTGAGAGCAAAGAGAAGAGCCTACCTGGAGAAGGTGAGGAGCTGAGATCCTAGGAGAAGTGTGAAACCAGCAGACTCTTGTACGGAAGCAGGAGAGGAGTGTAGAATAAATTGATTTTTGTGAAGGCAGAATAGTTCTGAAGCGTCAAACTGATTGTTCAGGAAAAGGAGAACTAATTGATTGTGGGGGACGAATGAATTGATTTTAGAGGAGGAATATTATTTCTGTAGCCCAGAAAATAAAACACTAGTCCATCACAGGTAGCTGTTCACCCATTTTGTGTATGCAAATACATGCTTTCTTTATGCAGTTAATCTCAGGGTAAATTTTGCAAGCAGAGTTCAGCTATCTACATCTGCAAAATAGTCCCCATAGATTCAAATTCGTATAAACACCAGTTCACTGAATCATGTGTACCAATCATAATTCTAATTCAGAACCATTTTAGTGGAGAACTGCATATATTCCCAAATCGAAACTGTGTTAAAATAGAGATAAGATTAAGAGTAAGGGAAAATGTATTACCGGGCTGTTGTAATTATCTCAAAACTAAACATCCAGAGACACAAAATTCAGAGCTTTGGTTGTATAAATGTTGATTTATGAAAATGTAAATAATCTTAACTCTGTCCTCTTGTTACATTATGCCATACAGTGTTCAGTTTTGACTCATGCATTTTGGTGTTTGTGGTCCCAAATCAGTGTAATAATTTTTCAAAATACATTTTTCTAGACATTATGGCTATTTGGCTTCTTGGAGTGGCATAAACCTGAGTCATGAAATGAGGTTTACAGCTATTTTACTTCACTGGATTGATCCAAAGCAACTCAAAAATGCCAGTGAAACTGGCCTCTGGCTTTTTGTGTGTAGATTAATTCGCTTCTACTAATCTGAGGATACATCTTTCTTTACTCAAGCGAGTTGATCCAATTTAAATGAATATGACTGCTTACATAAGTGTGTTGATCAAGAATTGTAAGGAATCTTAATTATAAAAACATTGTTTACCATGCTTTAAATCTGTGAAAAAGCAATAGAGAATAAAGAGGTCTAAAGACGTAGGCCACTAAGTCAAAAAAACAAAACAAAACAGGAGCCTAAAGTTTATGAGATTTTTTAATGCACCTGCCTGTCTTAGGAGCACAACTCAGTTTCAACTTCAATGAGATTTTGCTGCTTAATAGAGCTAGGCAGGATTTTTTTCAGTGACTAGTAAATTACATTACTGAAAAAAAAAATTTGGGGGGCACCAAAATCATTTCCAAAAATGTGGAGGTTGGCATTTGGGCAGGGGGAGAAAAGAAAAGTTTCTTCTGGGAAATGTTGAAAATTTTCACTTTGATATTTTCAAAAAGACTCATTTTGACCATTTATTTCACGAGGTCATTTTTTGTAACTAATTGTCAGTTTTAAACCAAAAAAATTGATTATTCACTCACCTCCAATCCTGGGGCACTCAGGATATGTCTAGACTACATCACTCTGTCGCCAGAGGGATGTAAATTAGACATACCGAAATTGCTAATGAAGTGGGGATTTAAATATCCCACGCTTCATTAGAATAAAAATGGCTGCCACTTTTTGCCGATGCGGCAATTTGCCGGAAAAAGCGGCAGTCTAGACGGGGATCAGTCAAAAAGGAAAGCCTTTTCCAATGGATCCCTTATGCCTCGTGCAACAAGGTTTACATGATCGGTCAGAAAAGACTTTCCTTGTTGACCGATCCCCGTCTAGGCTGCCATTTTTTGCTGGCAAATTGCCACGTCAGCAAAAAATGGCGGCCATTTCTATTCTAATCAAGCTCGGGATATTTAAATCCCCGCTTCATTAGCAATTTCAGTATGTCTAATTTACATCCCTCTGGTGACAGAGGGATGTAGTCTAGACATACCCACAATGCACATCTACTCTGCAAAGAAAAATTCACAGAACCAAACCCAGCTCAATTGATTTGGGCTACTGAGGCGCAGGCTGAAGGACTAAAAATAGCTGTGTTGTCACCCCCCCAAACACACCCCCACACGCTGGATTCACACCCCCACACGCTGGATTCACACCCCCACACGCTGGATTCTGGGGTCTGAGACACATCCCTTTTTTGAGTTTCAAAGCCCAGGCTCCATCTACCCAGCTACTTGTCGACCTAGGCTCTAAAATTTGGCACTGCGTGTTTTTCTTTGCAGTATCAGGCCCATACGCGGGGGAGGGGCTATGTGAAGGGGACAAACACACTCCCATGGTCCTCCAAGTATGCATGAGAGAGCTCTGTTAGGGGGATGGATGAGTGTTGTGTTGTGGGGGGATGGGCAGGTGGGGCTAGTGGCAGCGTGGTAGGGCTGAAGGAACTGCCCCTCCCCCCCACTACCTGCGAGCAATGGCCTGGGCTAGAAGCCCTGCCCACACTCACCCAGCACTGGCCTCGCCAAGCAGGTAGAGCAGCAGCAAGCAGAGTACCACGTGACTTACAACCCCCCCGCATTTACGACCACCTTTTTCATGCAAGATAGCACCTAAAACCCCCCAAGTTATGTCTGCAGCTCGCATTTACGACAGTATACGATGCAGACTCCACACGTCATCCTAAAACAGGAAACCCACAAGGTCAGTCAGACTCACCAGCCTGCAGCTGCTGCTTGAACTGCACGCATCTCCGCCACGTCGGTCTTCACTTTTTAGTTTTTTGTGCATTATTAGAACTATTTAGTTCAGTTTTCCTCCATTTTCGTGGTCAGTTTTGGTATTTTTAGGGTATGAAATGGGTTTCCAGGAATGGAACCGCTATTTATAACATTGCGCCTATAGGAAATAAGGGTTCGACTTACGATGGTTTGACTTGCAACGGTTCTTCAGGAACCAGTTAGGTCGTAAGTGTGAGGGTCGCCTGTACCTGGTTTTGAAAAACTTGGCCTTAAATTCTTGGCCTGGGAATTTAATAAGGATTCAGTGTTATTGGGGGGGGGGGGAAGAACCCAGAACACTGGGTCTGGTGTAAGGTCTAAAGTGAGAGCCAGAGGCTGTGAACCCAAACCAGGCCATTAAAATCAAGTATTAAAGCAGATGCTTCCAAGCTCACTGTTCAGTCCGTGACTTGGCGAATTCGTGGCTAGTGTATTAAGCACTAGCTATTTGTGTGACTATATTCCAGCTAGAACAGATACATCCCAATGTCATACAAGATAAAATGGTTTGACAAAATAATGTATAGGGGTATTTTGTCAAAGATGTTGGGAGCATGGGGAGGTACCACACAGGTGTCATTACAAACAGAAGGTAGTACATGGTTTATTCCAGTAAATCAATGTTGCCTTCACCTTTCGTGTGACCTCATGAATAGCAAAAACTTCTGCTGCTGCCTGAGCCGTGTCTTGCCAAGGGGGTTCTCATGTCATTGTATGAAAACAGGGCACTCGGACTGTGCCTTGTGGCTGAGGAACATGTATCTGAATTATGCCTGTGGTCGTCTTTGATGAGTAACATAAAGGTCAGCTGAATTAGCAGGCTGCATTTATCTGCCTTTCGTACCAATAACCTGAAACGCTAAGCACCGAGCAGCCTAAATAGAGTTACCAAGGCAACATCATTCCATCCTTCAGCATTTAACAACACTCCCTATTGGCCTAACTTGACTTCAGAGTGGGCCAGCATCTTCTGAAAATCCCACCTGCGATGAGCCTGGTTGAACCTAGGATTGTGCTCAACAGCAAGGAAGGGTAAATCAGGCTGGTGGCCCTGGTTAAGCACAGCATGGAAGACAATGAGCTTCTAGTATCCAGAATTCAGTAATAAATATTGAGTGGGGTTTTCAGAAGTTAGGCACCAAACTCCCATTGAAATGTAGTAAAATCCTAACTCTCCTAGGCGCTTTTGAAAATCCCAAGCTAAATCACACAAGAAGGCTAATGAAACAGTGCAGACTTGGTCTGAGTCCAAAAGTCTGCTGGATGAAGTAAGTGGGAATTTGGCCATTGATTTTAGTGGGACCGGGATTTCACCCTTTGTCTGTGTTACACCCTGAAGAATGCCCCAGAATGTGAAGCTGCCACATATTTTAATCTGAAATTTGACAAACTTTCCTGGCTGGCAACTGAATGAGAGAGCCTTCTTTCAAATAGCATCAAACACTTCTGAAATCACAAGTGCAAGGCGGCCGTTGATTTAATGGGCAATAAGAGGTAAAGCTTGCAATTCTGGGACTTTAGAAATCCAATTATTTCTATTAATACGCTCACATTAAACAGTCATATTTCAGTTCTGTCTCATGCCTCACTTGTCTTGCTGCCTGTTATCAAACTCAAGCCTTTAAAATCTCCTGTTTGCATTTTAATTGGCCCTGGGAATAAGCAAGAAAAGAATAATGGAAATCCGAGGCAAAATTAATGTAATGCATTGGAGGAGCTCGACGCATAGCTCAATTGTCTCTAACTCCTTGTGCCCCTATTTCAGACACCTGTGTGTCTGAGATGCCAGATTCCTCTCTACCTGATCATTTTACAAAAAAATCCTCTAAGTCTAAATACATTTTGTGTATGTTTCTGGTGTTAATGTCACCCACGAGGTTGACAGTTATCTGCTTAAGCCTGCCTGTATTCAGAGCTGCCTTTGTTAAAGTGTGGAATTTAAGTCTTGTAAACACCAAGGAACGGGACTTCAGAAGAAAGGAATCTACAGGCGGAGTTCAGTACAAGCTGTGCTAAGCTGATTGCATTGGCTTGCAGGACTCCTTTGCTCCTGAGAATTCAATCTTCCTGGGTCATTCCATCCTGGCTTCTTTGGAAAAAAACAAGTCCTGGTGCTACATTCTAATAGATGCAGAGAGGGTGGTTTGTTTTTAATTTTTTCAGCTTCAATGTATAGGGTACTTAGTAGCATACAAAGCATTTTTCTGGGGGCTCTGAGGCAGGGAAATCTCTCTCTCTCTCTCTCTCTCTTCTCCTTATTTGTCTCTTTTACCAGGTATTTCTTTTTATCTGTATCTGGACAAAAAGCCAATGTCTGACAGGAGCTCTACAGAGCTCTGTAAAACCTCACCTCCCCAAAAAAGTTTGAAAGACAGAGAACCATACTGAGCCTGGTATAAGCAGGGGCAAATCCACTGAAGCAAGAGATTGGCAAATTCTTTTGATGCTGAATTTGGCCCAACTTTTTTTAAATTCTTGTCTTCTCTCCTAGCATTGGCCACTGTGATGACTTATTGCTAGCATGCACTTGACTCTTTTGTCAGTTAGAACTTCCTATAAGATCATAGATTAGAGGCTGAGCTGCTATAGCTGAAAGCTGTTTCAATTAAACGCAGTATAACCAAGTATCCAGATGGGAGAGTAACCGTGGGAGTTTCGATTAACTGTAAAGGCATTGTTAGGTTGTTATTCAGGGTCTCTGTAAATGATGCTTTCTGTGTTTTTCTTTTCTATACACTTGAATTCCAATGCAAATTAACATATCTAATGAAAAGGAAAACAAATCTAACCTTAGCTGATATTGGTAAATAAAGCTGGCAGCAGTTTTGCTAAGTCCCAGTTATTATAATGAGTCGAGACTAGCTAGTTCTTTGCCTGGCATTGCCTCTCAGAAACCCAGCTGCCTTCTAGCAACATAAGTGTAGGTAGTGCTGGTTACTGTTTTATTCAGAAGATAACCCTAGCATGGCCTACGGTTTTACTAGACTAAATTATTAATTTCTGGAGATTCTAAATGGGAAGATATAGGAGTAAAAGAACTCATTTGGAAACCAGAATGTCATTAGTGCCTGTCAGTCTTCTGTTTGGAGTGATCAAAGAATAAAATATAAAGCTTTTCTTTCCCCCCCTGGCACTGTCAGGATTAAGTTACTTTGTAATGTGGACGGTGGAGTGGAGGAGGGTGTGTACATATACAAATGTCTGTGTGAATATTGAACCTTTCACTCCAGTTCACATTGACAGTGCATTGAAAACGGGACATCCGTACCGAATGATGGACTCCAGATGCAGCCGTTTTGAAAGCAGCAGGAACAGAGCACAAACGGAGATTAAGCTCCGAAATCGCCAAGTCTGGTTTCATTCTCAGAGTGTTTGATCAGGCCAGGGTAAGTCATATCCACTCACTGCAGACTCCGTGAATAGAGTGCGTGGGGACTTATTAACGTATCCAGCTCCTGTGGTGGTTGCTTCTATTACGAGAGCCACTCATGGGGCAGTTTTCAGTCTGTTTGTTTTGAGAAATCAAGAACAATGAATGTAAGGCTAGCGATGGTTGACAAGCGAATGCAGGAGTCTCATAAGGAGGAACATTTGTTTGATGGAAGTGAAATGTCTTGTGGAATTAAATCCATGCACACACTGGCACAGAATTAATGTGTGCTCATTACCAAAGATCCAGCCACCTTCTAGCAGCCTGAGGCTCCTCGGGGCACATCTTCATTCCGTGGAAGATTGCCACTGCCATGATTGATCTATCAGAGTTTGATTTAGCGAGTCTAGTGAAGACTTGCTAAATCAAACTCAGAGGGTACCCCCAGCAGTGTCCGGTGCTCGGGCTCTTGCCAAGAGTAAGGGAAGCCAACAGGAGTGTTTTCACCCATCTGCTTCTCGCTGTGGGGACGCTGCCAAGCTCTGCTTAAGGTAAGCTGACTCCAGCTACATAGAAGAATGTAGCTGGAGCTGTGTACCATAAGCCAAGTTGCCGGATCTAGTGTAGGCCTGGTCTCAGATTAGAATACTAAAGTACCTTTAGAGGAACGAAACAGTAATTTTTAATAGAGATATAGCAATGACATTTTTCAAAAGTTCATGTACTTTGGAAGTCACTTCTCTTGTACCCTATGCAATTTTGGATACACAATGAGCCAAAGTCTACTGTCACACCCGTTAACGTTAGAGATGCAAAGGAGCGAGAATGTACTCAAATGCCTTTATCTAGATACCCAAAAGACACTGTGTTTTATACGTCATTCCTTGAAATGGGAGGTCTGTAAACCAGGAGGACTGCTTGCATCTATTCTTAATTGCTTGAAAATGTCCTTTATGATATCCTGTGGAGAGTAGCATTTTAGTAAGCATCAGTAAAAGGTCAATGTTGAAGAAACTTTGCTGGCATAACTCCATTGAACTGAGTGGAATGAGGCCAGTACAGAATTTGGTGTGATATTTACAAACAACTACCGGACTTTGTAAAATACCCCAGTATTTCCACATGTTTACTGTAATATGACTTACCCTGGCCTGATCTATCGGTGTTAAGTCCAGAAGGAATCGTTCTGACAGCTTAGTCTGACCTCTTGCATAACACAAGCCATAGATCTTTGCATAATTCCTTCTCCACATAGAATAACTGTGGTTGGACTGGAGCACATCTTTCAGAGGGGCATCCAATCATTGATCACACTGTGTTATCCACTACCAGAAGGTGCTCAGTTACTATGGTGATGACTATAATGTCAGAACGTGAACAGCAGAGAAGGTCAGATACTGTGGTGTCATAGCTATTGGGGAAGGTTGACTTTTTAATGGTGACAATGAAAAGTTGATATGTTCATGGTGTTTTTTCCCCATAACACTTGATTCATCGCTTACAAATTTGATTTTGGTGGGTTATTTCAAACTTAGGTCCTAGTGTAGACCAGATCTTACTTTAGTGGGCAGTCTGCAAAATTCCAGAATTCTAAAGATTCAACCCCAATGTTCTTCCTTTCAGCACGCCATGAATTTGAGAGCCCACTTGGAGATTCTGCATAGTCTGACTTTTGTGAACATAAAAAGCTGCTCCTTGAGACAGATGGTTATTTACAGTGTTTTCTCTATTATACTGGATAAATTATTAACCGGAGAATAATTGAATATTGAATATGCCCTAGCAAGGAAATAATCTTTCACCAACTCTGTCACATAAGATGCCTCCAGTGTGCATTCTAATTAGTGAAGGGGGTGTGCTAGATTAACGCAACGAGCAATTTAGATTCATGATCTAGTCTTATTTCACTTCTTTACCTTTCCAATCCCCATTTGTGGAATTTTTTTTTTTTTTGCTTTGGTTTGTAAACTTTCTCTGTCTTTTTAAAAAAGTTTGTTTGACAGAGTGCAATATGAGTTTGTCGTATAAGTAGGAGCAGCAGAATAAGAGAATTTACTTGGGCTGTTAGAATGTATTAATGTTGGAGTGGGGCAAACCAAGCAATAATGTTTAAAGTCTTCCAAATAATTTACCATGTTTAGCATATGAATCTCTGGTGCAATTAACTGTACATCTTAAATGGGCATCATAACCATTAATGTATTTCAAGGTGGGAAATCAGATTTTATATAAATTATGAAAAATAATCACATCAGAATATTAACAGCTTAATATATGCTGATGAACATTATTACCTGATATATGAAATGTTATGAATACTGGAAGTGTACCTTTGATTTACTAGTTGTGAGGTATTTGAATTGTTGCAATTCACTCAGCTGAATCAAATAAGTTCAATGAATTTAATTTAAAAACCATTGTATTATTTCTATCAAATGAAATTACGTTCTCAATCACTAAAAATTAACTTCAGGACATTTGACCCTTTCTTTCTGGTCATTACCCTTTGTTAGTTTTGACTCTTTCCTCCTTTTATTTAGTTCTGTTCACTTACAATGTGGATGGACAGCCAGAGAGGTAGCAAAACAGAGGAAAAGGCATCAGAGAGGGAACAAATAAAAAAATGAGGCAGGAAACTCACACTGATCAGTTGCTGAACAGTAACTCTGTAAAGAGAGTTCTTTCCAGCTGTTCCTGTTATTTTGACCTTAGTCTTAAATGTATGTCTTTGCCCAACCGAGTTTAAATATTCTTTAAACTAGTCTAGCATAAGAGTCAGCTTCGAGTCAGAACTCTGAGAACTCTTTAAAGCCTCAGTTATCTCTGTAGTCTATTAATAGGGCAAGCCTATTCTGAACTGGTTAAATTTCTGTCTTTTTTTTTTACCCAGAAGATAATGTTAGTTGGCTAAAAGTGGCAGAAAGTAGCGTATTACAGATCTTAAACTGGCTTTGTCTATCACGGCAGAGCCTGGGCCAGACTTTTGGAACAGCATGGCATAAACTGTGATAAACGACATGGTGTAGTTGTTCCTCCCAATCCTTTGAAAGCAAAATAAAAAGAATACACAATTTGCAAAGGTACAGCCCGTTTCCTGTCGGAGTTTTTAACCACCAGCAATTGTCACAACTCGTTATTAGAGTGACTCAGCCCCATACCGGGTTATTTGCTTATTTTCTAACAGTTATTAGGGGGGCGCAGATGAAAGGAAAGAAATAAGCATGCTGAAGCAAATGAGAGAGAAATATATTGGCATTCAGATTTAGAGGAAATTAACAGTAAAGCTGAAGATTTACTATAAAACTGCCTTTACGTTAAGAAAAGCAACAGAGAGCATGTCTAAAAATAATTTGTGACTTCCAATTTATGACAAAAGTTCTAAATACTCTTAAAACACAGGCACATCAGCAGAACTCCATCTCTGGAGCATAATACAGAAGTATTCCTTAAATACCATTTGCATTATTTAAGACAGAGGATTTTAAAACCTCAAACAATTCTTTCTTAACAATAATTTTATGAGCTTTCTTACTTTTTACCTTAATAAAAGGAAACCATGTTAGACGCTGAGAAGTTGTTTTCATTCCGTTTTCCTCTGTGGTGGTGTCTATTGTTAATTTTCCATTCTCATATTGGCATGAGGATCCATTTATTAGCATACATACTTTCTTTCTTCAGGATGGCCTTTTCACATTCCATCTTTTGGGATTCACACACATACACGCACTGAGCTTCAGGAACCATGCAGAAAAACCATAGCCTTCACAGCAATGAATATTCATCTGTGAGATTATGAGAATCTATGGAGCTCCCCTTCTCACTATGGCTAGCTCCTGGGATTAGAGACCTTTGATCTGAGTCCAAAGAACCTCTTCTTGGCATTCCACTAAATTGTTTGTTGCTTGTTAGAGTTGTCACAGTTTAGAAGTTTTTAAATAAGTTTTTAGGCTATTTCAGGTAGTTTTGGTGCCTTTGCGCAGTTGGGGTTCCGTAGCCATCTCCAGCTCTCTTCTGAGACGTCACATCTGATCCAGATTCTAAATATCTTGGGGAAACAAGGCTGGGTTCCAACACGGTATTTCCAAAGGCTATTCCCCATATTTCTGTTCAGCATGTTGATCCTTTATGCTTTGGGCCCAGGAACACAGGCACACTCAGGGTGTGTCTATACTGCACCGTTAGTTGGAGATAACTAGTGTTAGTTCAAAATAACAATACAAGTATCTACACAGCCATGCCGTTATTTTGAAATTATTTCAAAATAATGGGCGGCTTATTCCAAAATGTGTAGACCTCATTCTAAAAGGAATAATGCCTATTCCATAATAACTATTTCGAAATAAGGCCCGTGTGGACGCTCCACTGCTGCTATTTTGAAATAGCCCCTCACCAGGACCATTTTAAGTTATTCTTCCCCAGTGCCTCCTGGGGTTCTAAATCAAGATAGCACATCTACATTAGGGGAGCCTGCCTCAGACTCATTTTGAGGCTTCCCTGCAGTGTAGATTTGCTATTTCGAAATAGATATTTTGGAATAACTATTCCAGAATAGCTTATTTCAAAGTAAGCATGCAGTGTAGATGTACCCTGTGTTCCAGGTCTTCTTCATGTAACAGGCCTTTGGCCAGATTCTCAGATCTCCCAATGCATTGACACCCTGTTCTCATGCAGAGACCGAATTAGTCTTTGTCGGTTTTGAATCCCCCTGAAATGAGGAAAAAATGGTTTTAATGCTGGGTCTGGCAGCTTCAGCTGTCTGCAGTAAGAGGGGGCATCCTGAATCCAGTTCCAGGTCTGCTCCAGCAATGAGAGGGCTGGCTATGTGATTTGATTCTGGTGCTATTAGGGATCATCTTTGATGCCAGGCACTCTGGCAGTATCGTTTTTTGGAAAGAAACAAGTTGTCCTAGGTTCCTTATGAGGAAGCAGGGCTCCATCTCTCTCCCCAAATTGGGATATGTGATTCTGTGGCAGAGAAGGAAGAAGAAACATCTCTATAGACTGAAGGTCTCTTTGTCCTGCTTCTTTGGTTCTGTAGGAACCAGGATACATTTAAGACTGTGTGAGTTAACCACATGAGGATGGTGCAGGTTCACCAATACGGGTACATCATCCCATGCACGGTTCCTGTTTCTATATGGAGGAATCTAAGGGTATGTCTACACTACAGAGTTTTGTCGGGAAAATGGCCATTTTTCTGACAAAACTTGAGGAACGTCCATACTGCAGTTGTGTTATTCTGCAAGAAAATCGAAAGAACAGAGAGGCTTTTTCCAGCATTATTAATCCTTATTCTAGGAGGAAGAAGCCTTTTTCAGAATGAATTCTTTTGGAAAAAGGCATGGGTGGATGTGGAAGAGGGAGTTCTTTCAGAAGAAGAGGAAAGAGGAAAAAACATATGTGCCCTGGTGGCCATTCCATCCATAGCAATCACAGCTTACATGCAAGAAAGTGTTCATTCAGTCTGGATGCATTCTTTCGAAAAAGCAGATCTCTTTTTCGATGCACTTTTGCAGCTTGGACACTCTCTTTTGGAAGAAGTTTTTCCGTAGATCTCTTCCAAAAAAAAAAAAGCTTCTTCCAAAAGAAACCTGTAGTCTAGACGTAACCTAAGAGAGGTCCTCTTTCATATCAGGAAGAGGTACCGGAGATTCCTGTTTTAGTTTCTGGGGTCTGAAAGCTGTCTGGTTTGGATTTGGCTTCAACCAGGAAAGTCTTGATGGCTGATGGGGAGAGTCCTTGGGACAAGGAAGCTGAGCCTTTTGTGGGGCCATGTTTTTCCTTGAGCACCACTTGGAAGGACCTCTCTGGCTCCTTGGGACACTTAGGTGCAAACTTCCTTGTCTTCCTTTTGTTAACCCATGGCTGATATTGTCATATCAGCAGAAAGGTCCCTCCACTTTTGGTGGTCATGGGGCTACCAAAACTGAGAAGCCCATTCCTTTAATTTACTCTTCTGCCTCTCTTAAAAGGGCTGAATTGCAGGCCTCACCGCCCTCATTGCCACATCCAGTCGTGGCATCTGTTGATATTTGCTTTGAGAGAGCAAACGTTGTTCTATCGCCTTGCCCCAGCTGTTGGGAGCTGCTGCTACCTAGACTTCCACAAATGAGGCTATGCAGAAGCCACCTCAGGGTATGTCTACACTGCATGCTTATTTGGAAATAAGCTATTTCAGAAGATATACTCTGAAATAGCTTATTTTGAAATAGCACATCTACACTAGAGGGAAGCCTTAACATTAGTCCAAACCACGTTCCCCTAGTGTAGAATGTGCTACCTCAATTTAGAGCCCCAGGAGGCACTGGTGAGTACCGTAATTCGTTTAAATGGCCCTGGGGAAGAGTTATTTTGAAATAGCAGCTGTGGAGCGTCCACACTATGGCTATTCCAAAATAGCTGTTTCGGAATAGGTGTTATTCCTCGTGGAATGAGGTTTACAGAAGTCAGAATAAGCCCTCCATTATTTCAAATTTATTTTGAAGTAACGGAATTATGGTGTAGATGCTCGCATTGTTATTTCAGAATAACGGCCGTTATTCTGAAATAACGCTGCTGTGTAGACACACCCTCAGAGAAGAGAGAGGTGTGGGGGTTTTAAAACAGATTGCTGCAGTTCTTGCAGGTTGTTCATGCTACCTGTTCACCTTCTCTTTTTCCTCAGAGTTTTGTTCTGAGTCCTGCGAGTGAACAGAAGAAAAGCAGGTGCAGAGGTGATCCACATGCCTTATCGAACCAGCTCTAAATGTTGGTTTCTATGCAGGGTTTTGCTTTTCTAGAGGGCCCCTGAAGTGCTGCATAATGGAGGCAAGAGATATGTGAGAGGACGCAGGCCTCACAAAGAACGGCTAGTGAGTGACCTTTCTTTCATCCACTCAGCTGTACTTCAAGTACACTATTGAAAAGAAGCTTTTGCTCACGGTAGTGCAGTTACTTCTGTGCTAATTATTGCACTAATGTTTTCCTTGACATTCTGCCTAATGAGCTTAGGGGAAAAGCCCTCACTAGCAATCTGTAACTATGGGTTACTTATTCCCATCAGCAAGAAGTTAGATCACGAGTTGCTTTGCCATCTGACAGAAGATATTCCATTAGGTATGGAACATTTTTTTCTGCGCAAACATTTGCTCCGTCCCGAAAAGTTGGAACTTTTTTTCATAAAGTATTTGAGAATCAAAAGCCGAATGCAACTTGAATTAAAGAATATGATCCATTGATACTATTAATACATCACAATAGAGGAGGCGAGGATGTAATATTTCAGGGATCATGTTCTTTCATTCAAATTATATTCAACTTTTCACTCCAAACACTTTGGGCTCATCTACATTGGCCCCTTTTCCGGAAGGGGCATGCTAATTTTTCAGATCGTAATAGGGAAATCCGCGGGGGATTTAAATATCCCCCGCGGCATTTAAATAAAAATGTCCGCCACTTTTTTCCGGCTTTTAGAAAAGCCGGAAAAGAGCGTCTACACTGGCCCCGATCCTCCAGAAAAAAGCCCTTTTCCGGAGGATCTCTTATTCCTACTTTTCTAAAAGCCGGAAAAAAACAGCGGACATTTTTATTTAAATGCCGCGGGGGATATTTAAATCCCCCGCGGATTTCCCTATTACGATCTGAAAAATTAGCATGCCCCTTCCGGAAAAGGGGCCAGTGTAGACGTAGCCCTGGTGAAATTGAAATATCAAAGCATCAACAGCAGTTACCTGATACAAGAATGGATATTTTCTATTATTTCCTGCTTCCTATATCTTCTGCCCTTTTAAAAAATGGTGAGATATGTATTTGCAGGCCACAAAATAATGTTTAAAGGTTCCATTTGAACTCGCTATTCCTTATGGAAGCAGCTACACAATGAAAATGTTTGTTATGGTATTCTGATTTTTATTACAAGCAGTATGAAAATTAAATGCAGCCTACAACATCCAAATGATTGACTATACCAAATGATTATGTGTTAATGTCTATACAGCACATACTGTACCATATAATTATTTCAAATCCTACAGTGCTTTTCTTTCAGGTCCAAGAATTACTTTGTAGTCTAGAGCCCAATCCTGCTCTGACTGGACATAACAATCGCTTAAGCCTTGGTTTTAATGGGAGCTAGAAAGATGATAATTTTTGTACAAACCATTTTCCAGGATTATTCCAAAATATAGATGTATGCTTTCATTTCATTTTGCACTTTTGATCCAGGACTTCATGACACAATTTATCAATTAACTCTTTCATTTGGGGGTGAAGCCGGGGTGTTAAAACTATACACTTTGTGTATATTTTAAGAAGCATTCTCATAGAATACTAGAACCGGAAGGAACTTTGAAAGATCTTCAAGTCCAATCCCCTGCCCTCATAGCAGGACCAAGCACCATCTAGATCATCCTTAATAGATGTCTGTCCAACCTGCTCTTCAATATCTCCAGTGATGGAGATTCCACAACCTCCCTAGGCAATTTATTCCAGTGTTTAACCACCCTGACAGTTAGGAAGTTTTTCCTAATGGCAAACCTAAACCTCCCTTGCTGCAATTTAAGCCCTTTGCTTCTTGTCCTATCCTCAGAAGCCGAGAACAATTTTTCTCCCTCCTCCCTGTGCCACCCTTTTAGATACCTGAAAACCACTATCATGTCCCCTCTGTTTTCTCTTTTCCAAACAAAACAAGCTCAATTCCTTTAGCCTTCCCTCATAGCTCACGTTTTGTAGACCTTTAATCATTTTTGTTGCTAGACCTTTAATCATGTTTGTTTTCAAAGAGGACACATGAAGATTTATTTATTGATTTAAAGAAAACACCGCACAGCTCAGGAAGATCTGGGTGCAAAGAGAGTTTTTAGTTTTCTGTTCTTCAAGGTCAAGGTAAACCAGCCCATCCCCTGGTGTGACTTACAGCAGCCTTAAGACTGCTCTAACTTCTGCAAGCTTCCAAGGGGCTATTATGGCAGCCAGGGATCACTGTGGTATAGGAACATTCCAGCTGTATGCACTACACTGTCTGAAGAGGGGAAGCTGTGTGGGAGATTTCACATTTCACATATATTCAAGATACCCACTGTAAGTTCTTTTGTTGTTGATTATGAATTACATTTGCAGATAAGAAACAAGATATAACTACTACAGGTTGTACCTCCCTTAACTGGGACTCCCTGGTCCGGTAACATTCGTGCTCCCTCATGGACCATGAATGTTCCAGGACCTCAGAGCCCAGGAAAAGGGAGGTCTGGTGGTGGGGTGGGTTAAGGGGTACTGGCAACTCAGTGTGTGTGAGGGAGGGGAGGGAGGTTTCAATACTTCTTAATTGTTGTAAATTTACTCATCTGGCTGTTGCAGCATGTCGATCCGTGCTTGTATCTTGTGGGCATTATAGTCGGGGGATAACACAAGACCTTTTATCTAATTTGTATTATAGGCAGCCCCAACTTGCGACATGATCGGTTCCTGGGGAAGCGTCGCAAGTCAGGGGCATCGTAACTCGAACCCACATTTACGATAGGTGCTGTGCGTCGTTGTAAATGCGGGCCAAGAACATAAGTTGGGGGGTTTGGGCCCCTTCCGCACTTACAAAAATGGTCATTAGTGTGGGGCAGTTGCAACCCGGGCCATCATAATGCAGGGATTCCTGTATTGTTCATATTCCAGTAATGCATAGAGATGGATTCAAGGCCCTGTATAGATGCTATGAGATTTTTTCTTTCCTGAAGAACTTAGTCAAAAACGCAAGGCAGATAAAGGGTGGGATGGGAAACAGAGGCACACAGCGAGAAGTGATGTCTCTCAAGTCATGCAGCATACCAAGGCATAACCAGGTTCCTAAATGGGAGGCTGATGTCTGATTGACTGGGCCATGCTGTCTAGCCCTAGAGACTGGCAGCATTCCTGCTTTCTGGTGGAAAGTCTTTGTACAGACAGCCTGAGAATAGAAAAAGGGAACACTTAGGGCTGGATTTCTGTCTCTGTTTCCTCAGTTCTGTTCTCCATAGTGCCCTGTGTTTAGAAATAGCACGTGGTAGCTGCTTACATTATAGCAGTTGGTCTTTTACAATCCACACAGACCTGCACTTCATAGGTTGCTCAAACGCCACCAGCAAAGGTAGGAAGAGTGAAGCGTTCTCCCGCATTATGTTCCCTGCAGCACCTTTTTTACAACAATAAGATCATTGTCATGTAAATTCCTCCAATCTGCATAGTAACCCGCTGCAAGAGGAGAATGTTTCCAGCGATTCTTAGGTTGAATTGTGCGTCTGCTTTATCAGCTGACAAGTCTTCCTCAAACTCTGTAACAAGTTCCATGTCCAGGCCTGAAAGACTCTACTGAGACTGTGTCACTATCGGTAGACTGGGAATTGTGGCAGTAGAAGGAGCCGGATCGTGAGCAGTCCCTATGCAAGGGAGGTAGACTCGAGGTCAAGCCGCCTCATGGGGCAGGCCACAGAGCTAACACCTTGGTTCTCTTAAGAGCAGGGACTGTTTCCTGCTAAAGCCCTGGAGGCACAACTCGGCAGTGATGGTTGGGAAACCTTCAGGGAAATGAGGGGCTGGGAGACCCAGAGCTCCTGTCATGGTACCAGGATGGGTAGGAATGGTGTCTCTAGCCTCTGTTTGCCTGCAAATGGGTGACGGGAGGGATCATGTGAGGATTACCTGTTGTGTTCCCTCCCTCTGGGGAATCTGGTATTGGCCACTGTCAGCAGACAGGACACTGGGCTAGATGGGCCTTTGGTCGGGCCCTGTCTGGCCGCTCTTATGTTCTTATGATGCAGGCTGTAGCTACAAACCACAGCAGAGCGGAACTATAGTCTGTGTTGCACTATGGCAGGCAGGAGGCTCTATGCTGCTTGCACATCTTCCCCAAGGAAAAGAAAGCAGAGCTAATATTTAAGACCATAAGAACAGCCATAGAGGGTCAGACCAAAGGTCCATCCTGTCTGCCGACAGTGGCCAATGTGAGGTGGCCCAGAGGGAGCGAACAGAACAGGGAATCGCCAAGTGATCCCTCTCCTATCATCCATTTCCAGCCTCAGACAAACAGAGGCTAGGGACACCATTCCTGCCTATCCTGACTAATAGCCATTGATGGACCTAACCTCCATGAATTTATCCAGTTCTTTTTTGAACCCTGTGAAAGTCCTGGTCCTCACAACATCCTCTAGCAAGGAGTTCCACAGGTTTGTATGGTCTGCACTAAGAATCAGAGTGTGCCTGGCTTTTGTGCATATGGAAAATGGGAAGAAAGAGTGCAAAGAAACTCTTCTCTCCCTTTGCAAAGAGGCCGCTGAGCCCAGCGGCACATGTGAATAGTGCTAGCTGTCAAGAAAGGATAGGTTCCCACCACCTCCACATTGATCAGTCTCTTCTGGCCGGGTGCCTCTCACAACCCATTACGCGGTGAAGCAGAGGACACGCCCCTGATTACAATGCCATCCAGAGCTCTGGTTTGAACAGTACAGCTAATAAGCACAATCCTTCTGCTTTACCTTCACAATAGGGAAGCGTGCCAGGGCCCTATAGCTGTGTGCAGTAGAAAGTTAGCAGAAGAAATCAAAGGAATAGCTTTCAAGATACTTCTGTGCTAGGCAGCCTATTGAATCATTCCAGAAATACCACTGAAAGCATCCTCTGAGTTCCCCACTGTGACAAGTAAACATGATCATTAGGATAACCCTACTGGGACCCTTCCTGATGCCACTGAAATCAATGCTAAGATTCCCATTGACTCGTATGATGCAACATTGGGTCCATTATACTGATGGTTGCTTCCTCCCTATCCCCCGCCCTCCCATAGCAATAAAGAATTTCAACTTTATTTCTTGCCTGAAGGTGATCACTGAAGAGAAATCATGACATTTGCTAATTCAAAGACATATTGTAAGTGAATAGTTTAAAAAACAATAGGCAATCATGTGGCACCTTCAAGATTAACACACACACACACACACACACACACACACACACACACACACACACACACACATAGTATCATGAGTTTTGTAGGCACAACTCACTTCTTCAGATGAGCTGGAAGCTGGAGTGAAAACGACAGGAACCCAGAATTTATAACAGAAAAAGAAGGAAAGAAAAAAAAGTTCCTGTCAATTGTAGGACTGGTGCTAATGAGCCTAATTGAATGGACTGGACCTGTCCCATACTTAGATTTGATGTAAATGAGGTGCTAAATGCAGGGAAGGCTGGCTTTATAATGCGACATCCAGTTAATGTCTGTGTTCAAGCCCAGGTAAGCAGTGTGGAATTTGCACGTGGTCATTTCAACACACTCTCTCTCTGTAATTGGCTTGTGAAATTCCTTTGCGGAAGAATGACCACTTTTAAACCCCTTAATGAGTGCCCAGGCATGTTAAAATTTTATTTAAATGATTATGTATTATTATTAATAAAATGAATAATTTTGGCATTTTACCCCATACGACCACAGTGTGGTTGGATCATTATTCTAGATCAGTGGCTCTGAACCCTATCCAGACTACTTTACCTCTTTCAGGAGACCAATCTTTTTTGTCATATCCCAAGTTTCACCTCAGTTAAATACTATATGCCTAGTACTCAAAATTGGACACAAAAATACAGAAGCGTCACAGCACGCTGTTACTGAAAAAAACTGCTTCCTTTCTCATTTTCACCCCAGAAATATAAAACCAATCAACAGGCATATAAATATTCTAATTACATTTCAGTGCAGAGTGTATAGAGCCGTGTAATCAAGTTGTATGGAATTTTAGTTTGCACTGACTTTGCTAGTGCTTTTTATGTCACCTATGGTACAACAAGGCAAACAGCTAGATGAGTTGAGATGCCCTCTGGAAGACCACTGGGCCATGGCAGGGATATGTGTATCCCTGGCTGATGACCAAGACCCTATAAATACTTTTCCTTAAATAGTGGCTGTTCTTGTTAGCCACCAGACTGGGGAGGATAGTGATGATTTGCAAATGCCCTCCAAAATTGAGGTCTTCTAGCTGTAGGGGAGCCCTTAAGTCCTTTCCAGCCAAACTAAACTATGGAGCATGTGGTAAAGGTTGGCCTGCCAGCTTTCCTTTCCTGTCATTCGCAGCCATAACTCCTGTAAATGGCACAGAAAAATGTGGTACAGTCCGAAGCGGTTACTCTAGCATTGATAAATACCTGCTGAGTAAAAGCAATGCTAAGCCCTTTAAAGATTTACCACCTTTGAATGCAGCATTGCTCTTTAAGGCTTCTGTTCTATTACAGCAGGATTTAAAGTGTCTTAGTGTAATTTGGGCAATAGCCTTTCATAAGCCCGAACATCAACTTGGTCAGCACAATGGATAATAAGGCTCGCTCCCAAACAATCACTGGTAAGTGATTACAATCCCTCTTTCCCCTAACTTGTGATCAAGTAATTTCTATGGACAAGCTAAGAAAAACCAAAGTCAAATATACCAGGCATGTTACCATGTAATCGCTGTCATTGGGGCTGTGTCTACGCTGGCATGAATTTCCGGAAATGCTTAAAACGGAATACTATTCCGTTTTCAGTTTTTCCGGAAAAGGAGCATCTAAATTGGCAGGCTGCTTTTCCGGAAAAGCCCTTTTCCGGAAAAGCGTCTGTGGCCAATGTAGACGCGCTTTTCCGGAAAAGACTACTGGGCTGTCTACACTGGCCCTTTTCCGGAACACTGTTCCGGAATAAGGACTTATGCCCGAGCGGGAGCAGAATAGTTTTTCCAGAATAGTGGCTGATTTTGTACAGTAGAGCGTCGTTGCTTTTCCGGAAATTCAGGGGCCAGTGTAGACAGCTCACAGCTTATTCCGGAAAAGTGGCTGATTTTCCGGAATAAGTGGCCCAGTGTAGACACAGCCTTGGGTGTCTTTGTACTTTGGTTCTGAGCATCTTAGAAATACCAGTGGCTGGGGATATGTCTACACGGCAGTTGGAGGATGTGATTGCCGAGCAATCTTTAATCTAGCTGCCCTGAGTCCTGGAGCAGTGAAAGGTGTGGTGGGATGGGTTTCAGTACAGTATGTGGGGGGAGATCTAGGTTGGATATTAGGAAAAACTATTTAACTAGGCAGGTGGTGAAATACTGGGATGGGTTTCCTAAGGAGGGGGTGGAATCTCCATCCCTAGAGGTGTTCAAGTCACAACTTGACAAAGCCCTGGTTGGGTCGATTGAGTTGGGGTTGGTCCTGCTTTGGGCAGAGGGTTGGACTCCATGACTCCTGAGGTCTCTTCCAATCCTAGGATTCTATGTCCAAGCCCACCCAGAATCTTGTGTAATTACTTGGGTGGCTAGCTCACACTGAAGCCTGGGCTGTCATAGCCTCACTGTGCCTGAAAGAGAGATTTATAACCTTTTCTGGTGACACAGAGCAACCTGGTCAGATTGTGTGGGGAAGCCACTTTTGTAGGAGGGCAGTGAGGAGAAGGACCACCATCATGAGCCATCACTCCTAGAAACTTACATGTAGGGGGTTGTTTGTTTGTTGTGTTTGATTAACTATACGGGTGTGTCTAGACTACAGAGTTTTGTCGACAAAAGTGGACTTTTGTCGACAAAACTATACCTGCGTCCACACTGCCTTTGAGTTATGTCGACATAACGTCTATAAAACTCAGCAGTTTTGTCGACGTATGTAAACCTCATTCTATAAGGAATAACGCCTTTTATCGACAGAGTTCTGTCGATAGAAGGCATTATTTCATCTACACTGTCCTTTGCGTCCACACTGTTATGTCGACAAAGCGGCTTGCTTTGTCGACAGAACTGGATGTAGTCTAGACGCTCTTTGTCGACAGAAGCTTTGTCGACAGTATCTATAGTCTAGACATACCCTAAGAGTCCCTTCTTCAGGTAACGTTGGGCTCAAAACAAAACCGAAAACACTCCCAGCAAAGATGTTCAGAAATAAGTATAGGATTACAAAAGGTGTTATTCCTCGTAGAATGATGTTTACAGCCATCGACAAAACTGCTGAGTTCTGTCGACAGAACTCTGCAGCAGTGTAGATGCAGGTATAGTTTTGTCGACAAAAGTCCATTTTTGTCAACAAAACCCTGTAGTCTAGACACACCCTTAACAGACTAACTCGGCTACCCCTCTGAAGATATTGTGTCAACATAGTCTCCTCCTTTTAAAGAGATACCAGGGGATTTGTTTAAACATTAAACATGTATGATTCAGCTGCACTAAGAGGGCCAAATTAAATGTCAAAATTGCCTTTATCTTGTTTAAATTATAGCAACGGTTGGAGACCTAGGTTTTGTTGCTCCTGTTTTTGTAATTCATCAAATCAAAGGAGGGTATTTACAATAAAACGTTATTTTATAATTCCATTTTCAGGAAAGTACTTAACTGCTTTTATTTTCTCTCTACGCGGGGAGCAGAGTGTGTTGCTTTTTGACTGACTGTAGAAGATGGTTCCATATTCATGATTTTTTTAAAAAATCATTTTAAATTCCAGAGCTCTTACCAGCATCCGTGTTTCTGACAGCATGAACTGCAGCATTGTTCTGACTCAGGCTATATATCATGTATCACTTTTGCCTTTTAAAAAACGGACTGTCAAAAGTAAACAAATGTTGCACCTCTACTGTAAGAGCACAAGTCGTTTCACATTTTCTTTATCATGTTTTAGCCTATTGTCTTAAATGTATGTGCCAGTGACCTTGAAAGAAAACCACTTCTTTTTGTATGGACTGGTTGATAAAGCTCGTATATTTCTTATTATTTACATTTTCTCTTTAAAAGATAATGCCAGATCTGACCTTCAATAATGTAAAGTATTGCTACAGTGGCTGGTATCATGGTACAGCTGTGTCTTTTATTTTTATATTTTTCACCTCAAGAAAAGCTTATAGCAATAGATTAGTGCCTTCCCTGTGGGTGCTCCGTTTTAGGTGATGGTGTGTCCCTGCACCATTCAATGGAGGCTTCTCCATAGAAGTGCTCAGTTAGGCCAGGTACATGCTTTAGCTGTCTCATGGTGCCCGTCTACCTCGTTAAGTGCACATTCATGGCCCACCCACCCCTGAGTTCCTTCTCAGCCATACTCAGCTGAAGACAGAGCTTTCCACAGTGTGCCAGCTCTTTCTCCCTCTTAATACATAGAAATTATTAGTAAAATAAGTTTTCTTTTATTGTTGCTTTGTAGTTCGTTAAAAATATGGATACTTTTAGCTTTCCTTAGTTCATAGTTTCTCCTCAGACTGTGCATGTTACCTTTAATGGCCTGGCTTTGGGAGGTACGGCAGCTGCTGAGAGGTGATGCCTAGGTCCAATGGTCACTTTCAATGTGTGAGGTGCCTAGGAGAGAGACGCATCCCTTTTGAGTGCATTCGCCTCAACTTGAAGGCACAAGTCTGCCAAGATCAGGACCTCCCCTGAAAATGAACCTACTGGAGAAATCGCTTCTCCCAGGCTCAGACGAGCATAACCAAGAATCCTCCAAAAAGTGCTCACTGACACGGTCTGAACTGTTAAAGAGCACATCTCCATCCCCTTCAGAAAAGAGGAAGACAGCCTCCACCTCTCAACAACCAGACCCACAGGAAAAGAAATGGCTCCCTGCAAGGTCTCTACCTTTAGTACCAATGGCTAAGAGAGTCAGTCCACACAGGTCTCCTGACTCTTCTGCCAGCAGTTGTGCCAGGGAGCCGAAAAAGTTGAGACCCAAAATGCTACAGGTCTCCTCCACAGCACTGATGCGTACAGCACCAACAACTGAGCCGACACCAACCATGCTACCCACCCCAGTACCATTCACATCATGACTATCGACATCTGCCTCGGCACCAACACTCATGGCCAAGGATCTGGTGCCACGCAAATCTTCTCACAAACCTATTGGGCGATAAAGCGATTCAGATGTCCAAGAGGAAAGTGTTTTCTCACTGCACCTCTTGTCCTTCATTTATTTTCTCCAAGTCCAACTCTCGCTTGAGTTCAGCAGCAACTTGGCATCAGTAAGGTAAGCAGGATGTGGCCTCAGTAGCATGTTGAATCATATTATCATATAACACTAAAACTGAGACCTTGTGAGACCTTGTGAGGTCATCGAGCCCAGTCCCCTGCCCTCACGGCAGGACCAAGCACTGTCTAAATCATCTCTGACAGGTGTCTGTCTAACCTACTCTTAAATATCTCCAGTGATGGAGATTCCACAACCTCCCTAGGCAATTTATTCCAGTGTTTCACCACCCTGACAGGCAGGAAGTTCTTCCTGATGTCCAACCTAAACCTTCCTTGCTGCAATTTAAGCCCATTGCTTCTTGTCCTTCCCTCAGAGGCCAAGGAGAACAATTTTTCCCCCTCCTCCTTGTAACACCCTTTTAGATACTTGAAACCCACTATCATGTCCCCTCTGTCTTTTCTTTTCCAAACTAAACAAGCCCAGTTCTTTCAGTCTTCCCTCACAGCTCATGTTTTCAAGACCTTTAGAAATACGTGATGTTGTATACAAATTTCCTTACAGTTGTTGCATGGGTTAGAAAATGCAAACCACAGTGTGAGCTATCCAAAAAGCATCCAGAATGAATTCAAGTTGCAAGTGGGGGAGGTCTGGGTTGGATTTTAGGAAAAACTATTTCACTAGGAGGCTGGGGAAGCACTGGGATGGATTCCCTAGGGAGGTCGTGGAATCTCCATCCGTAGAGGTGTTTAAGTCCTGGCTTGACCAAGTCCTGGATGGGATGATTTAGTTACAGTTGGTCCTGCTTTGGGCGAGGGTTGGACTCGGTGACCTTCTGAGGTCTCTTCCAATTCTATGATTCTACTCACCTGAACATAGGATGCAGTCAAGTGCCTTCAAGGAACATTGTATTTACACACAGTTGAAGCACATTCCTCCACACCCCCATCCCCCCCAAAAAGTGGGCAAGGGTATCAGAAAAGAAGGCTTGGTCATAACTCATCTCCATTTCTTCACTTAGCTGTGCACCTTAGGCCTCATCAAAAGCCCATTGGTGTCTTTCCACTGATTTCAACAAACACTGGATGCCACAAAAGCACTAGAGGTGCATGGGAGGCATACAATACAGCACGATGGATTTAGTGGATTCCCAGGTCCTCCATTTTGACACCAGCTGGTACCACCCGTCTCCTGTGCACTGGTGCGACGGTTCTCACGACATGCGTTTGTAGTTGACCGACTCAGATGTTGCTCCTAGGGCTAACTCATTCTTTCACTGTTCAGAATTGTATTGTGTCTCTTCTTTTGGCAGAAGAGTTTCAATGCCTGTACAATAAGGGCTCCACGGGGTAGTTGCTGACAGTCGCTGGACTATTCATGCCCATGCTTTGCTACTCCCATAAAATCCGCTCTTTAGAAACATGACTTTGTAATAGGATTATGCACTCCAGCTCATCTGATACTGTCAAATCCACATGGTGAAACGTCAGAATTTGGCAGTCTTTATAAATCAGACTGCTGTACAAATCAGACCGCTGCCTCCACACCTATGTTGCTTCAGTCTTCCTAAGACGATAGCTGTTCATATCCATCTCTTTGTCCTTGCTTGTCCAAAGAGAGACTGAGAAAGCCAAGATTTGGTTTTCCTGCAGAAAAGCAGGTCCAGCATCAGCATGCACTCTGACTGCAGAGGTTTAAGAGACAGCCCCTTCCCCCCACACACACACCTAGAAGAACTAATTCTGAATATACCAAGCATTCAGTCCCCACCACCCACTTCTCAAAGGCCCCTCCCTTTTCCTGATTTTCCCTGAACTCCAGGCACCGAGTGTTGGATGACAGCAGACAAGCCATGTAACCTGTCTGTGCCTCAGTATCCCCTATGTGATGATAATACCCATCATTTGAAAAAGACATTGAGAAGTGTGATGTTTTGAAACCTAATGGAAGCATTGCCTTCCATTAGAAGATCTCTGTCAAAAATATAAACATTTGAAATCATAGGGAAATAGTTAATACATGAATTCACAGTCCTACGATTTCCCATTTACACTCTTGCAATAGTCTTGTGGTTCTCTAGGGTCTGTCTGCCTCAACCATTATCCATTTACAATCCATTCAGAACACATTGGTACATTTCCCTTATTTCTTGGATGTACAACTCCTACACCGGGCCCTCATTCAAACTTCTACTATGAATGCCCGTTATCCTTCAAAAAAAACACCCACCTTCATTATTTGTGTTTAAGATTCCTCATTCTTGGGCTTCATTAAATCTGTGTAAGACGATTAATGTTTATGTCCCTGTGCAAAGCCATATTTTCCAGGTCAGATAATTCCCTTGTACCATGTATGTCCGCCTCAGTCTCCTGGTACAGCATTTTCCCTCGTTTAACTCAAAGGGCTCGTCTACATTGGCCCCTTTTCCGGAAGGGGCATGTTAATTTCACGAGTCGTAATAGGGAAATCCGCGGGGGATTTAAATATCCCCCGCAGCATTTAAATAAAAATGTCCGCCGCTTTTTTCCAGCTTTTAGAAAAGCCGGAAAAGAGCGTCTACACTGGCCCCGATCCTCCGGAAAAAGTGCCCTTTTCCGGAGGATCTTATTCCTACTTTGAAGTAGGATATTTAAATCCCCCGCGGATTTCCCTATTACGACTCGTGAAATTAACATGCCCCTTCCGGAAAAGGGGCCAATGTAGACGTAGCCAAAAGTGTATGAAGTCAGATTATACTCCCAATAAGCTTAAGGTCCAATGTTAAGAATTCCTTCCATCCAGTTACTTTAGAGATGTTCTGAGTATTTCTGTGCTCTGTTGTATACAACCTTACAATGGCTCCTTTTAATAAATTAATAACATGGCACACAGCAAATTGCAGAGTCAAGCTGCAGAAATTCACTTATGGCTCCTTGCAAGCTGCAGGAGCTGAGAGGAACATTTCAGAGGGGAAGTTTTCCCTCTCCCAGGCAAACGGTTGCCATGTCCTGGCCCATTCTTGCTACTGTCATACCAGACAACTCTCCGAAAAGGAGAATATCAGCTCTGTCGGAAGTGCATTCTCTTCATCTGTGAAACCACTCCTTTGGAAAACTGGCAGTTTGGAAGGAGAGCCATGCACGCCTCGTGTTCTTGGCTAGAATGGCAAAAGAGCAAAATGCCACTGCACATGAAGAGGTGAAAGCAACATGCCATCTTTAAGCATTAACATTCCACCTACTCTGTGGAGTTTTCCTGCCGGGTGAAATTCCATTGACAAACATGGATTTCCTGTTTTAAAAAGTCACTTTCTATTGGGCAGGCAGCATTTGAAAGAGACGCTGTCTGCTTAAGCATCACACTTCTCCTGAACATTTATCTCCTACTGTTCATAGAGGTAATCCCCAAGATCGCTTAGAGAAAGTAAAGAGGAAAACCTTATGTTTCCCTGGTTTTGGTGTTCTTGCTTTGTGCATTGGGCAGCACTGTGTTTATAGCCACTGTTTCCCCTGTCTAGCTCATTAATTGGGAGGCATGTGGGCATCATTTCAAAACTAAGCCACAATTTGGGCAGATGAGTATTTGAGTTCATATTTGATTATGTTGAGTAGATTTCAAGCAAATGGTGGGCCTTCCAGGCTCCATGACTGCATCGCGGTAAAAAAAAAATTCTAGTGCTTTGAGACCCACTGCTGCACTTTGAAAAACCTAGAAACGTACCCTTTCCTAGCAGAGTTATTTATTTATTCCCACAATATAAGAACTAGGGGTCACCAAATGAAATGAATAGGCAGCAGGTTTAAAACAAACAAAAGGAAGCTTTTCTTCACTCAGCGGACAGTCAACCTGTGGAACTCCTTGCCAGGGGATGTGGTAATGGCTAGGACTTTAACAGGGTTCAAAAAACAGCTAGATAGATTCATGGAGGTTAGGTCCATCAATGGCTATTAGCCAGGGTGGGTAGGAATGCTGTCCCTATCTTCTGTTTCTTTGGAAATGAGTGACAGGGGAGGGATCATGGGAGGATTACCTGTTGTGTTCCCTTCCTCTGGGGCATCTGGTAATGGGCAGTGTCATCAGAGAGGATACTGGGCTAGATGGACCTTTGGTCTGACCCAGTCTGGCTGTTCTGTTATGTTTATAGTCTCCATAGCATAAGGACATGCTTGCATTTCTCTGATTTGTAAAAACCCTTGGCTTACTAGAAGAAAGGATCACCCACCCTGCCCCACCAGCTAATTGCTAGAAATGATACACAGTTATTCCGAGCAAAATCCACTCCTCCATGGAAGATTTAGATGGGTCTTTGCTGGGTGCTTTAGTACTGTGTGTTCTTACAGATGAATTCCAACTAGTGCTCACTAGGAATTGGGGTAGGAAAATCAGGATTTGACATTCAGAAAAAAAACACATTATTTTTATTCTTGAACCTCGTTCTTCATTGCTGTATCCTTATCCCATTGCAAACTGAGTTTCATACTACCATTCTTCTTTGGGAGCCTTGTACGGCCACTTTGCACTTATGTAAATGACTCTCGGATGCCCTTCATCAAGCATGATTAGATCCCTTGAATTTTAATGAAAAACAAGCACAAGTATATAGTTGTAGAATTTTCTGACTCTCAGGAAAATGTATAGGTCATGTCCCCGGCCACTCAAAGAACTAGAATGTTCAGTAGACCATGAAAAAACCGACTTCCCCGTCTCAATTACTGCAGCGGATGTATGGTGATAAATGTGTTTTAATTACTGTAAATGTAGTAACAAGACCAGATAAAGCATTATTTTAAACTGACACCACAAAAAATGAATGACTTACGACTGCCGCATTTTTCATGCCCTCCTAACTGGCTGACTTAGTGAAATCTCCCCAAAAAAGAATTTGGCCATCAAAACAGCCACCGCAGTCACATTCTGTTTATGAAAAACTAGCAATTTCAGGTTCATGGTCAGTTTCGTGCGCCAAACACCACTGTAATTTACACGTGTATCTGGGATATGTCAGATGGCTTCTCTTGTCACGTTCATTACTTGTTCCTAGTGATGACCTAGGAACCAGCGTGTGTCCAATTCCAGACTCTCGTGGTATTTAGGAGAAAAAAATCAGTAGCTCAGAATACCATGTAGTCTTTAAGCCATGATCCTCTGTGCTGGTGCAGTGAGTGGACCCCTTTCTTGTGCACAGGTCCATGGATTTCATTCTGTGTGGAGAACAAGAACACATGTGTCTACAAGCAGCAGTGGACACAGTGTAGACTGTGTTGTTAAAGAGCCAACAAAAGCTAGCAGTCACAATGTATAAACTTGTGGGCAAGTGCTAAAACAGTGGTCTCCAATCTTTTTACACCTAAAATCACATTTTAAATGACAGAACAAGCCAAGATCTACCACCCCATCCTTCCCCCAAGACCCCACCCCTTCCTTGAAGCCCTGCCCCACCCTCTCTATTCTCCTCCTCTCCATCACTTGCTATCCCCAACCCTTATACTGCTGCTTTTTTTCCAATTCTTCTGTAGGAAGAGGTTTTTCCAACATTTGGCCTGTCTAGACTGGACCAAATGTCAGAAAAAAACCTTTCTTTTGGAAGTCCTCTTATTCCTCATGGAAAGAGGAATATAGGGGTGACTGAAAGAGCATGTTTGCTCTTCCACTAAAAAAAGCGGAAGAACAAACGCAGCCCTGGATGCAGAATTGTTTTTCTGGGATATCTCTGGAATCCTGAAAAACTCCTGTAGTCTAGTTGTACCCTCGCTGGGTTGAGACAGGATGTATAGGCTCTGGGGTGGGAATGGGGGATTTGGGTGCGGGAAGGGGTGAGGTGAAAACTCTGGGAGGAAATCTGGATGCAGGAGAAGGTAGATAAGGGGACACTGGCTTGGGGAGGAGGCTCCAGGCCGGGCAGTGTTGGGGTCAGACGGAGGGTCACGGTACTAAGCAAGCCACAGGCTTGTGGATGTTAGGGTGCAGGAATTTGGGTTGGAGTATGTGAGGGGGTCAGGGCAGGGGTTCCAGTGTATGATAGGCTTAGATCTAAGGTCTGGGGGAAAAGGGGGTGCAGGAGTGTTATGATGCTGTGGCCAGATGGGGGCTTGGCCCCAATTGGGGATTTGTTGGCCAGGCTTCATTTTTAAATAAAATACTATGTCAAACAAAAAGTTTCTGTACTGTCTTTATTTATGAGAAGGGCAGAGAACCTGTTTTGAGTCAGGGGTCACTGACCCACAAAAAAGTCAGTTGGGGCCACACAAGTGAGATGCAAACAAATAACTCCTCCAAAAAACCCCAAGCCACACTAATGTGGCCCCAACTGTGCTAGTAGGAGCAGAGGACATGGTACTGGGGAAGGGTGCTAGTGGGTGCTGAGCCAGGGGACAGGGTGCCAGTGGGGGAAGGGCTCTGTGGCAGGGGAAAGGGCAAAGGGTGCTGGGAGGGCAGGGGACATGGTTCTGCAGCAGGGGACAGGGTCCCAGAGAGGGGGCAGGGGACAGGGTGCCAG
The DNA here is from genome assembly GCF_052426305.1 of Pelodiscus sinensis. Lineage (NCBI taxonomy): Eukaryota > Metazoa > Chordata > Testudines > Trionychidae > Pelodiscus > Pelodiscus sinensis. The sequence goes on from NC_143058.1 coordinate 62,392,666, forward strand.
TGGGGACGGGGTTTTGTGGCTGGGGGCAGGGGAGAGGGGACAGGGTTCTGCAGCAGGGGACAGCGCCCTGGTCCCATGGAGCAGGGAAGCCCGCACACGCACCCACTCTGGGGTGAGTTTCCCCCCCCAATCCCGCAGAGAAGGGAAGTCCCAGCATGCACCTCTGTGGACTCCCTCAGTAAGCTCCTGGCACGTCAGAGACCTGGGGCAAGGAAGCAGCCAGTGCATTTCCGGAATCCGCGGAAATGACACGCAGCTCATGACTTCCGTCCACCCAGCGGGAAGACGCCACTACCTCCATCGTCACAGGAGGTAAGTAGTGGGGCTTCTTGGGGGTGGGGAGAAATGGGGGGCCCTCGCGATCGACTGGTTGAGGCCTCGCAATCGACCAGTTGATCGCGATCAATGAGTTGGTGACCACGGTACTAAAACAAACCAGCTGGCTTCTATGGTAGGTTCTGCCTTGAGTCTATATGGCTGAGTATTTTGCTGCCATATGAAGTCAATAGAAAAGCAAAAATGCCAAACGAGCCAAAATTAAGGACTAAATTATCCTCTACCCATCCTTATTGTGACCCTCTATTGCATATGCTTGTTTCACATGAAAACTCCCACGAATATCGCCAGTAATCTGAAGCATAGAGTGACTCCAGGCATTAAAAACAGAGCCACACCATAGAGGGGATTTTTGTCCCAAATTAACATTTCTTGCCTCAACCACAGTTTGACTTCATAATTCAGCTACATTTGGGAAAGCTTGAAACTGTTTTGACAGCTTACCAAAACGACTCTCCAAAGCAAAATGCTGAATAAAGTAACGTGACTTTATCAGTAGGGGCTTGATCCGGCTCTGTTTGTAATTTCTCATTCCTCCCGCTGATTTCGATTGAAGTACGATTGGTCCCCTAGGTGGATCTATCTTCAGTTATGTCAGAAATGAAATAACGTGTCATTTTCAATTTTGATTCACATTATATGGCCACCGGGCTCTCATTTGCCCTCCAACTCTGTTGAAGTCAATTGCCTTGCATACAATGGCTCTGGGGGGTAAATTTGGAGCATTGACTTCAATGAGGTTGTACAACAGAATTAACTCAAATTGAATTTATTTTGGATTTACACAGATGAATCTAGTAACTGAGAGTCGCGTTGAGCACTCTGACACTTAACAAATAGCAGCATTGATTTTGCCTCTTGCCTTGATAAATTTCCGTGACTGAGAAAACTAACAAGGTAGCAATTTGGTCAGCCCTGTATGAGTACATACAACCTCGGGGCTGCTCTAATGTACATCACTAGCGGAAGGTCATGAACAGACCTTTCACCATTGGAGAGTCAATGTAGCAAAGCAAAGCCCATTACTCCCACAGAAATGTTCTCTTCACCCCAAGGATAGAGGGGACCGCTGACTAATGGGCCAGCCGAATTGACGTTCCACCAAGAGAGAGTTTCTCTTAGCTAAGGGGGATTCCCCGTTGAACTCTTGGCCAGAATTAGAACCACAGAATCCTACGGCTGGAAGAGACCTCAGGAGAGCCTCAAGTCCAAACCACTGCCCAAAGCAGGACCAACCCCAACGAAACAATCCCAGCCAGGGCTTTGTCAAATCCCCCATCTCTTCTGTAGACTAAATAAACCGAAATCCCTAAGCTTCTCCTCACAAATCACGTGCTCTAGCCCTCCTAATAATTTTTGTTGTCTTCTGCTACACTTTCTCCAATGCATCCACATCCTTTCTGTACTGGGGGGGGGATAGAACTGGATGCAGTACTCCAGATGTGGCCTCACTAGTGCTGAATAAAGGGGAAAAATCACTTCCCTAGATTGGCTGGCAATGCTCCTCCTAATGCACCCTAATATGCCATTAGCCCTCTTGGCTACAAGGGTGCCCTGTTGACTCATATCCAGCTTCTCATCCACCATAATCCCCAGGTCCTTTTCTGTAGAACTGCTGCATAGCCAGTCGGACCCCAGCCTGTAACAATGCTTGGGATTCTTCTTCACTTGTCCTTGTCGAAGTCATCCTCAGATGAAGTTATCTTATGATGTCTGAATCATACAAAGTTGCCAGAGGAGAATCAAGAGTCTGGTTGGAAACATAAAATATTCACTGGCCTTAAACATTCATCTAGGGCAGCTGGTTTCCTGAGAGATCTAACTAGCTATAAGTGGCCGAATAATATTAGAAAAAGCCTCTAAAACAAAGCTTGGATCAATTGAATGTCACTTAAACACTGTGCATAATTATACACCTCTCCTTTTTATTCCATATGTCATCCCAACATACTGTTGCCATATATTACAACTTTATTATTTGGATCTATGAATCTTCCTTATCCTAGGTGATCCCTTATCACTCTATTACATGAAATCCCATAGCTGACAAAAATGGGTACTGTGCCAAAAACAGTTGTTTAAGGTGGGGGGGGAATAGAAGTTTTAATAGCAATTTTTAAATTCATTCTGGGTATAGTCTTAATCTATCCAAAAGCAACTAAAATATAAAAACCATTTACTGAAATGGGGGGAAAGAACACCTTGAAAATACTTGGGAAAAGAAAACAAACAGCCACATTCAAGGTCGTCAAGAAATGAGGCATAAAGAAAATGTTAGTAGCTCACTTTTCAGATGAAAATAAGTTGACAGAAAATTGTTCCCTGAGAGTGCTCTCCATTGGGCACATTCAGTGGACTTAGCAGCACAGATCAGAAATCTATATGAAAATCAGAACTGTAATCTACTATTAATTAACTCCCAAACACAACTAAGTAGTTTTAATTGGCACTGTGACTTCAAATTCAGTTGCTAGAGTGTAACTAATGAATAGAATTGTCATGATCGCAGGCAGTGTGTGATTTCAAAAAGGCTTAATTGTACACAGGAAAAAATGTGGAGGCAGCTGACCCTGCATCTAATTTCTAGTTTATGCTCTCTGTTTATTGACGAGGATCATTAAGCTATGAAAATCCATGTGGTGGAAAGCTTGTGTCCCAATGGAAGAAAGAGGCAATGAGGAAGGAATTTATCACAATGGCTGTAGTCCTCATGTAGAAAATTAACTTCGGAGAAAATTTGCAGTTTGGTTTTGTGGGGAAGGGGGAGTGAACTTGATTTGAAAGTTTAAGAAGTTTGTTTATTGAACAGATTGCAGCATCTACGGAACCCAAACCACTAAATCTCTTGCCCCTGGAATCCTCTTAATCATGGCTGTCAATTTGTGTGGTTTGCGGTGGTCTGATCCGTTTGGCTCCTTCTGGTGGTTCTCAAAGTACCCAGGACTGAAAGTCAACCTGTTACACACCTCAGCAAGCGCAACACTCACTCAGCTGGGCATCAGTTCCCAGATACCACTAGCCACCCAAGCTCTCTTCTCTGGTGGTATGTCTACACTGCAGAGTTTTGTCGGAAAAACGGCCAGATCTCCCTGGAAATGTTGCAGATTGGAGAAGCCAGTGGTGCTGAGTAGTGGTCCCTTGAGGAGCCTGGCAAACCAGCCACCATGGAGCTCTGAGGTACTCCAGGAGATTCCATCCTTTACACCTTGCTCTAAAGCACAGAGAGGTCCATGAAAAGACTCGATGACGTTTGGATTGGACTTTGTGAGCGACTCAGGGGACAGACAACACCGAGATAAGGGCCAGCCCTGGCACCTGAACAGTGGTGGTGAGGGGGAGGTGCTGTGAAAGACTAGCTCCAAGCTGCCACTCAGGGTTAATGTTTGTCAGTGTGGTTCCAAACCAAACCCACCCTACTGTCAAGCGGGTATTTTTTTGGGAGGGTGTTAAATTAAATGTTTGTACCGTCTTTAATATCTGACCATGAATTGCAAATATATCCATAACTTTCCCACAGAGCTAACCCTACTACAGGTTGAACCTCTCTGGTCTGGGACTCTCTAGTCCAGCAATGTTCATGGTCCAGCAGGACTACCGATGTTGCCGGCCCAGAGAACCCTGGTCCAGAGAGCCCCAGCGACCGTTGGCCGGGAGGCCGGCAGCAGAGCCCAGCTGGCAGCCTCTGGCGGCTGGGAGAGCAGCCAGAAGACTCTGGAGCTTGGGAGCAGTGTCTGGTAGCTTCTGGGGGTCAGGAGTATAGTCTGGCTAGCCCTGCAGCTTCTGATCCAGGAGCACAGACCGGCTGACAGCCACTGGGGGCCAGGAACAGGGCGATAGCCAGGAGGGGAGCCAGCCAGGGGGCCAGTGCTCCTGGGAGAGCCCTGACTTCCCCTCGTCTCGCAAACTCCCTTGTCCAGGACCTATCCAATCCAACCAGGAAGGTCCAACCTGTATCTTCAACCTGGTGTAAAGCATACACGTGATTGGAGACGGGTCGTATGTAATCCATAATGAAATCCATGTGACCCAATGTTATGCTGCACATGAGAAGTCAAATATGAATTTGTATTATATGGTGAATTAGGCCATTTCTTTTGAGAGTATAGGACCAGCATACATTTCTTTGAAATTAGTATCACTTTTAGCATACGCTGACAGGACATGGAAAGGAACAGAATTTTAAGCCCATGCTGGTTTAAATATCAGATTCATAAAGGACGGTGATTCAAAATGAGCTACTTTTTGGGTTTCCGTTCAGTGCTCAGGCCGGTATAAATCTGTGCCGGCTTGCTGATTCATGTCCTGTGACATGGCCGTTGCATATCCTATCACTCCATTTCATTAATATAATGCGAAAGCTACGGCATTCGGTGTAGTTTGTTTAAAATGATGTTTGGGCTGCTTGTTTTTTTCATGACCATTGAGTGAGGTTAGCTCCATGGGTTGGATAAGAGGAAATTGTAATAAGTTAGAACTCATAGATCTGTGAAATTGACAATGCTGGAGTTGTGCAATTTTGGATGCATAAGTCATCTTCAGTAGCTGCTTTCCCAGGTGGAGGGCTGTTTTGAAGGACAATAATTTCAACTAGATCGGAGCAGTTCAACCTGGCTAAACAAAAATGTTGTTGATGCCCTTCTGAGAAATTGCAAACTTTAGTTAGACAAATTCCATCTGATTATACGCATTTGCTCATCGAACAAACAAATAAAAAGCCCCATGAACTACGGTGGGAAAAACTGCGGTAGCTGTTTATCCCATTTCTGTGTCTTCAAGGAAGTTGTGAAAAGACTGCCGTATCTGACTAACATGGTGGGAGCATCAGGCCATAGTTAGAGATAACAGAGCATAATTGGTATGTGCATACATATGTGTATGGACACTCAGCCAAAGCAAGGGCCCCTCCGCATCATCCCCCGTGCAAATTATACCCCTCTCGGTAGGAACAAAATGTGAAAGGGACTTGTGTGTAGGACTGACCTCTGTTGGAATGCATGCACACTGATGGCTCCTTGGAGCAGATACACAGCGGGTGCTCTGAAGCGCTTGTCATTTACTGCTTGCGATAGATAAATCGCCGTGGCATTTGCAGTGTTCCCCACTCTTAAGTATAGGGAATATGGGTAAATACCACAGGTAAGGTAAATACTATATTGTGGTAAATGTCAAGATTTCAATGGTATGTACAGCATGGGCAGTTTACTCCATTCCACTGCATTTGAATTGATATATGGGGAATCCCCAGATGTCATGTTAACTCCACTTACATGGATATGAACCCGCCTGGCCATGTATGCAGTGGGGGAAAACATTCAAACCACAGAAAAATTTCCGACATCCTTCAACTGGTTCCAAGAGATGATGTTTTTTAACGGGAGGGGAAGAAAACTATTCCTGTGAAGATTGGGGTAGTAAAACCATGATTTCTTTTGACCAAAACAGATATCTGTGTGAGCTGTGCTGTCTTGAAATGGTCTGTCACACTCCATTATGTTGACAGGCCAAAGTGTGCCTCCTAGAAAAGACAGCCGGTTGGCTTTAAACTTTGCCATCTGAAAGGAAAGTGGTGGTTGTTTTATTATTATTATTATTTACTCACGGTTAGTGCTGGTATTTTGACTACTAGCAGAGGTACTCAGCATTCCTCGGGTCCTTCACTCTTTTTTGATGGGGGCAGAGGTAAGGGCAGAGGATTGGGAGGTGAGGGCAGGTGTGATGATGCAGGAGTCAGACTAGGGATGGAGGTGTAGGCATCAGGGCTGGGGAGTGAGGGGCCCGGGGCAGGGTGTGTGGGGGGGTGCCTAGAGTGAGGGTTCAGAGTGGCACAGAGCAGGGGGTGGGTGGCTCAGAGTAGGGGATTGGTAGGTGTGGGGGCGCTCAAGGCAGGGCGTGGGGTTGGGAGGGGTGGGGGATGTCCGGCAGAGGGCTGGGAGTTCAGGGGGGTTTACCAGGACTTCCCATGGTGTTGAGGGTGGTGCTGCACTGGAGAACAAGGGGGCTGGGCTCCCTGGGAGGAGTCACTGGCCGGGCAGCGAAGCCGCAGCCCTCAGAAGCATTCACCAGGCCTGTGCAGCCCGAGCCCCCCGAGTGGAGCCACAAGTGGGGAAACTGAAAGCTTTGGGGCAGGGGAGCCATTTACCTGGGCCAGTAGCTTGCAACATGCCAAAGCCCGACCCCGCAGCCACTCTCTTACTGGTGCCTTCCCCATTCCTCCGGGGTCACTCTACAGTATACCTGTTCCCACACATACTGTTCTAAGTCAGGGGAGAGACACCTGTGGACTGCAGCGTACTTTGGCTCTAGAGAGACACCTGTGGACTGCAGCGTACTTTGGCTCTAGAGAGACACCTGTAGACTGCAGCGTACTTTGGCTCTAGACCAATTGCAAAGGAACTTGCTCCATAAATAGCTCTGGAATGGAACAATTCGTAGCTGAAGTCACTACCGCGGGGAATGGTTGCCCAGTGGTTAGGGCATTAGCCTGTCACGTGGGAGTCCAGGGCTCAAATCCCTGCATTGCTACCGACTGTGTGTGCAAGTTCAGTTCGTCCCTCTGTGTACCTTTGTAAAACGTCAGTGCTAGAACTTCACGAGAGCGTTGTAAGGGCAAATACATTAAAGAGAGTGAGGCACTCCGATGCCCCAGTGATAGGCCTATATAAATACCAGGAGCCAGTGGAAATGCTCATCAATTAAAGGTATCCAAATCTGGCCTATTGACTTCAGTGGGACTATATTTGGCCAAGGGGATAGGGCATTTGCTACATGCCCAAGATTAGAGCCTGCACCCCTACCCCAGCCTGGTGAAAGTGAATGAGATTCAGAGAGGGAAGGGCAACAGAGCAAGCAGGACAAGGCCTCAGAGAAGGAGTGGAGCAGGGGCAGGGCCCCAGAGAAGGGGGGAAGGAAGCATGACCAAAGAGAGGCCCATCTACCCACAAGAATATCAAGGGACAAAATAGCCTCGCCTGTGTGTTCTTTTCCACAATCCCATCTCAATCCATTTAAATCAACTGGAGTGTTGCGTGTTAAGCAAGGACCTTGAGGTTCAGTACAATAATTTCTATGCATAGAATCCTTGCTACGATGAGTTTCTGAAGCCAAAATGTAATAACGTTCTTCATTTACAGGATATAGCACTTTTCAGAGTGTATTAAATAAGCCTCAAAATACATCTGTATGGGTACGTCTAAACTACATGCCTCCGTCAACGGAGGCATGTAGATTAGCCAGATCGGCAGAGGGAAATGAAGCCGCTATTAAAATAATCGCGGCTTCATTTAAATTTAAATGGCTGCCCCGCTCTGCCGATCAGCTGTTTGTCGGCAGATCGGGGCAGTCTGGACGCGCCGCATCGACAAAGAAGCCTTTCTTGATCGGCACAGGTATGCCTCGTGAAACCAGGTTTACCTGTGCCGATCAAGAAAGGCTTCTTTGTCGACGCGGCGCGTCCAGACTCCCCCTTTCTGCCGACAAACAGCTGATCGGCAGAGCGGGGCAGCCATTTAAATTTAAATGAAGCCGCGATTATTTTAATAGCGGCTTCATTTCCCTCTGCCGATCTGTCTAATCTACATGCCTCCGTCGACGGAGGCATGTAGTCTAGACACACCCTAAGGGAAGAACTGTATCCATTGTATAAAGAGCAAAGTGGAAGCAGAGAGACCTTTTGCTAAAGATCACCTAGGGCACATCTACACAGCAGGGCAAAAGTCAAATTGCGTAGCTGAAGTTGAAATAGCTTAATTCGGCTTTTGGTGTTGTCTACACGGCAGGAAGTCAAGAAAAAGCATTCTTCCTTCAGCTTCCCTTACTCCTCATAGAATGAGAGTTGCAGGAGTCAGCGTAAGGAGTCCTCCAGCTTGATGTTAGTTGGAAATAAAGGCTTGTCGTGTAGACGCGCACTGTTATTTCAGAATAACGCCAGTTGTTCCAAAATAACGCTGCTGTGTAGACGAACACCTAGTGAGTTGGTGGCAAAGCTGAACCTGATTGTCAGTCCCTTACTAAATGCAATAAGACACCTTACACTTCCTTTATAATTGTTGAGTCTACAGATTTTTATTATCCCTCTCCATTCTCCACTACCACTGAGAAAAGAACCATTTGAAATTCAGTTGAACCTTTTTTCTCCTTTCAAAACTCTATTAAATAAGTTGAGTTTCTGCAGATGGTAACCAGGTTATGAAAGTCATTGGCTTCATAACACATTTCTTAATTGCAGTTCCTGGTTCCTATTGCAAACTTTAAAGGTTTGGGTTCATACATCATCTGTCAAACAGTGGCCGAATTCTGAATGATGAGGCTAAAGTCTGTGTGAACTGGAGAGAGGGAAGAAAACAAAAAGAATAAATGGGTGTGTGGTTTGTGTACATAATGGCCATACTGGGTCAGACCAAAGGTCCATATAGCCCAGTATCCTGTCTCCCGACAGTGGCCAATGCCAGATACCTCAGAGGGAGGGAACACAACAGGTAATCCTCATGTTATCCATCTTGTCATCAATTTCCAGACAAACAGAGGCTAGGACACTATCCCTGCCCATCCTAGCTAATAGCTATTGATGGACCTAGCATTCATCCATCTATCTAGCTCTTTTTTGAATCCTAACAGGGACTTCACAACATCCTCTGGCAAGGAGTTCCACAGGTTGACTGTGCGCTATGTGAAGAAAAACTTCCTTTTGTTTGTTTTAAACCTACTGCCTGTTCATTTCATTTGGTGACCCCTAGTTCTTACATTGTGGGAATAAGTAAATAATTTTTCCCTGTTCACTCTTTCCAAGCCAGTCATGATTTTATAGACCTCTATCATATCCCCCCTTAGTCTCTTCTTTTCTAAGATGAAAAGTCCCAGTCTTTTTAATCTCTCTTCATATGGGCCCCCATTCCAAACCCCTAATCATTTTTGTTGCCCTTTTCTGAACCTTTTCCAGTGCCAAGATATCTTTTTTGACATGAGGCAACCACATCTGTACGCAGGGCGTACCTTGGTTTTATATAGAGGCATTAAGATATTATGTGTGTGTGAGAAGTAATTTGTGCAAGACCACTCACGGTCTGGCCATATGGAGATTTTTGTTTCCTACTAAGCTCCAAGATATTCTCCAGCAGTGGTGGACAGCCTGCAGCCAATAGGCTAACAGCAGCACATCACCGTAATCAGGCACCAAGACGTTTTGCTGACATTGAGTGTCCATAGGCCTGGCCTCCAGCAACTCCCATTATCTGCGGTTTGCTATTCCCAGCCAATGAAAGCTGCAGGAAGCAGCCGCCAGCACGTACTGTGGCCCACCACTTCCTGCAGCTCCCGTTCTCTTTGTTTTCAATGTGATCCCCATCCCCCAGATTCTGTTTTTCTTCAAGTTTTCTACTGTGCTTTTCCTCTGGGAATTCTCCCTTTTGTTCCTCTCCCTCATCGTTTTGGGTCTCCTAAGCTTTTCTCTTTCCTTCTCTTTCAGTCTCTCACCTTGATGTCTTCATCCTCTCTCAGCAAATTCTCATTCTCCCACTGAGCCTTTCAGTAGTAATTCTGACCTCACCTCACCTCTTTTACTGCCTCTCCCCAGTCTATTCTTTGACTGCTGTTCACTGAGCTGCCTACTGGGACTGAAATCACTTCCTGAGGGGAAGGAGCACTGCTGTAATGATTGGTGGCACTCACACCAAACACTGTCACCGTCTGAGAGGAGCCTTGTCAACTGAGCATGGATTTCTTCAAGGGCTTATTGGATGGATTTTTCCCAGGACTGGCCGGTAGTACAGCTTGCTTTGGCAACACAGATGGATTTAGACCCATAATTAGCACGTTTCCAACAGCCACCCCAGGCGAAGGCCATGCCTTGCTCGAGCTAAAATTGGAAGGACCTGCATGAATCAGGTGAAGGTGTTCAGTGTTGCTTTTTGACAAGTTAAACACCAGAATGAGATATAAAGGATGTAAGCAAACCCTGAGAACAGGAGCAGTTTTACACAGAATTCATCCTGCAGAGTTCAGACCACATGGAGGTATGTCTGCAAAACGTAGCAAGAGACGGTAGGCCTGGCACGGGTGTTGGTGCTAGAAGTGGCCACCAAGATGGCTGACTCAGGCAAAGAGTGCCCTAATCTAGGCCTTTGCTTCGCTGATCCCGATGGGTTGTTTCAGGGGCAGAGGCTCTTCCAACCTCTCAAGACACCCCTTTCCTCTTCTAGACTGCCCCAGAACACTCCCCAGGCCTGCTGTGACAGTGGAACAGAGCTGGCTCTGTGTTAGGTCTAGGCCTCACCTGTGCCGTGGACCCTTAAAAGGCCTTTCTCCTGTTCTACAGCCCCTTTGCCATCACATAATGGCCAACAGAGGCCCTAGGGAAACAATGTATCAGGCTTTTCTGAGCATACTCACTACAGTCAGATGTTTGCAAACCATAGGTAGAGTGAGAATTTGGCTACTTCCCCTCCAGGAAGCACCTCATTCAAACATAGCCCCAAACGTTGAAGTAATCATAGAATCATAGAATACTAGGACTAGAAGGGACCTCGAGAGGTCATCGAGTCCAGTCCCCTGCCCTCATGGCAGGACCCAATACTGTCTAGACCGTCCCCGATAGACATTTATTTAACCTACTCTTAAATATCTCCAGAAATGGAGATTCCACAACCTCCTGGAGCAATTTATTCCAGTGTCTCACCACCCTGACAGTTAGGAACTTTTTCCTAATGTCCAATCTAAACCTCCTTTGCTGCAATTTAAGCCCATTACTTCTTGTTCTATCCTCAGAGGCCAGGAAGAACAAGTCTTCTCCCTCCTCCTTGTGACACCCTTTTAGATACTTGAAAACCGCTATCACATCCCCACTCAATCTTCTATTTTCCAAACTAAACAAGCCCAATTCTTTCAGTCTTCCCTCATAGCTCATGTTCTCTAGACTTTTAATCCTTCTCGTTGCTCTTCCCTGGACCTTCTCCAATTTCTCCACATCTTTCTTGAAATGTGGCACCCAGAACTGGATACAATACTCCAACTGAAACCTAATCAGTGCAGAGTAGAGCGGAGGAATGACTTCTCATGTCTTGCTCACAACACACCTGTTAATGCATCCTAGAATCATGTTTGCTTTTTTTGCAACAGCATCACACTGTTGACTCATATTTAGCTTGTGGTCCACTATAACCCCTAGATCCCTTTCTGCCGTACTCCTTCCTAGACAGTCGCTTCCCATTCTGTATATGTGAAACTGATTGTTCCTTTCTAAGTGGAGCACTTTGCATTTGTCCTTATTAAACTTCAACCTCTTTACCTCAGACCATTTCTCCAATTTGTCCAGATCATTTTGAATTATGACCTTATCCTCCAAAGCAGTTGCAACCCCTCCAAGCTTGGTATCATCTGCAAACTTAATAAGCGTACTCTGTATGCCGATAATACTTCAGTTACAGCCAGCCAGCCCCTTCTTAAAGAATTCATGAATTCTTAAGCTAACCACCATTAACGTTTCGGTATAATGAGCACGTAGGACATCTGAGCAACCTCTTCAAGAGATACTGAGAGGAAGTGTCTGGAGACCAACTGTCTTGCTGGAGGAAGGGATATTTGGAGGAGTTAACTGATTGTTCTAGTTTAATAAATACAGTCTTTTTCTGGTGGGCTTGCAGTTCAGAGTTGCCGAGCATACACATAACCCCCCGTTAAACTCAATGGGAACTCTAGGGACTCGGCACCTCTCAGAATGAAGCACCAAGATTCATGCTGCTCCATTTTCATCGGCATCCTCATGGCTTGATGGTTGACTCATGCTTGCTGATTTAGTGGTTTTGCAAGCACACAGGTGTAGTGGCCCTGTACATGCAAGGATTGTATGTTTGCATTTCATTTCTCTGAATTAACTTAATTCCCCTAAGTCTCCTCTTCAGCAAGTTTCTAATTGCTGGTTATTTATGTCTTTATCTGCTTCTTGCAACCTGTAATGTTTGCAAGAAACGTGTCTTATGGGGAGGAGGGTCAGTTAAACCATTTTGTTTTGAGCACTTTAAAGAAGTCTTAAAATCAGCAATGCTTTTACTGACTTCTTTTGCATAGATGGTGAATTCTGGTTTATTTTACTGCCTTACATTACTAAATAACCTTGGTTGTTATTCTTCAAGGTCTCAGTGTGTTGAGCTATTAACAACGATGGAATGTATCTAAACTTCATTAAAGCTGCATAACTACAAACTAAAGGGTAATCGAAAATCCTTCAGGCTGAACACAAGCATATGGACAATTCACTACTACTAGTTTAGAAATATTGCAGTTTTAAATTTTTAGGCCAAGTTCCCTTAGGATGCTCTCCCTAGATGGTCTACAGTCTAGGCAAGGCACATAGAAAAATCTCTGATAAGTCACTAAAAGTTACAGTACTTTGAAAGGAAGAAGGATCACATAAATATTTAATCTAATTGTTTATTTACAAAGTTAGTAGAGCAGGTTGGACAGACACCTGTCAGGGATGATCTAGGTGATGCTTGGTCCTGCCATGAGGACACGGGACTGGACTTGATGTCCTCTCAAGGTCCCTTCTAATTTTAGTATCCCATGAGTCTATTATTCTATAAATAATATGAGTGATGCATATATTTCATTCCTAGTTATATGCAGGACTTGCCAAACCGCGGCGGGCTCTGCTCGTCAGCCGCGCTGTCCGGCGATCTACGCATGCGCAGATTACCCGAACCCGGCTCTTCCAGGTTGTAATCTACTTGCCATGGGTGAGTAGATTACATAGTTTGTCGAGCCCTGGTTATATGTATTTTTAAAGAAAATGTAAAAAGATAGACTCTTGAGTTTAGTCAAAACAGGAAGAAAAAACATTCAGAATAGTTTACTGTCTACTTAATATTGAACCACTTGAACCAAATCCTGAAAATTGCAACTCTCTAATGGGAGAGATTTAAGAATCTATGAAATCCAACACAGAAATCATAGTAGCTCTGAGTTACAGTATACTTGGCAAGCCTGTAGAATTTCAGGACATACAGTATACTGAATTTTTTAGTCATTGTCACGATCCATCTACTGAATTATTTGAGTAATCTTTTATACTTTACTTGCAAAGTTTTTAATAGAGAGACATGGTAGAGACTCAAAGGCAACCTCCCCCTCCTCACACATACATTCGATCTCTCTGCATGCATGCGTGCCAGGGCGCACTTTTATATGAAAGAATGATTGAACTTAATGGGGATTCTGGGGTATTAACTTGATAATATAATACTAGGCATTCGTTTGGGTTGCGTATCGATATAAGTGTTCTAACATGAAGTATATGAAGATCATTTCAAGAAATATTGAATGTACAGAAATGTATCCTCCAACTCTAGGAAAAGTATTTGCCTTCTCTGACCACTGTTCAATGATTTGTGCAAGAGAACTACAAATTATAACAAATACCTTCAACAATACCATACACAGAGTCAAATTCTCAACTCAACTCAGTAGAAGGAAAGGCAATAACAGCTTGTTGCAGTTACGCTAGAGTACACCAGTCAGTGGTAACCATCAAGAGACTTTCAGCCAGCTGGAAATGGCTCAGTATGTCCATTCCTATGCCTGGCATGTCCCCGATTGTGGGCCAGCCATGTCGGATATATATCCTTCTTAAGAGTCCTTATAATTCCCAGCTAGGGAGATCTGACAAGCTTTCATTGCTTTGATGTTGCTGGAGAAGGGCAAAGTGGTTGGAACAGGCCAAAAGATCCACCTTTTATCATTTCTGTTTGTTACAGTAGCAACCTGTGCTCCACTCAAAATGGAGGGCTCCATTGCACTAAATGTTTCTTTTCCCCCAAGAGCTTATAGGTGTGTGTAAGAGATGAGTCTATTTCAATCCTTGCTGTTTTCAGCTAGAAATCACCTCACTGTGTCATTCAAACAGAAGCTAGATCTCGGGTCTACATGTAATGTACTGCATTGTACCCCCTGCATCCGTTCAGTCAGTATTCTCGATTCTCTCTCCAAACATGTGTAACCCACACACTGAGGCTATGTCTACACTGGTGGCAGCTTGCGCAAGAACGGCCATGTGCAAGCTGGGCTTTTGCGCAAAAGCGCACATGGCAGTGTGGACTCTCTCTTGCGCAAGAAAGCTCTGATGGCCATTTTAGCCATAGGGCTTTCTTCTGCAAGAAATCCCTGCCCAGCATCCACACTGCTCTCTTGCGCGAGAGCTCCTCCGCAAGAGGGCTTACACCTGTTTAAAAAGAGTGCAGCTCTTGCGCAAGCAGCCCTCTCTTACCACTTCTTGTGCAAGAGCAGGCAGGCAGTGTGGACACTGCGGATTCTTGCGCAAGAATGGCCATACTTGTGCAAGAAGCTGCGAGTGTAGACATAGCCCTAGTGTAGTTACTGAGCAATGCAAGTGGTACCTAGACCACAGCAACAGTTAAGCTCAAGAGACCTCAACAGCATGGGCTGGGAAGCAGCTGGCTTTTAGCTCAGAGGGTAGAGGCTCCTATACTGCACTTCAGAGCTCCCAGGTTCAAATCCCTCCCCGCCCCCTGCAGTTACACATGCATACTTAGGGGTATGTCTACACTAGCTCGTTAGTTCGAGCTAGGTAGGCAAATGAGGGCAAGCAGAGTTGCAAATGAAGCCCGGGATTTAAATATCGAATTAGGATCTTTAATTTGAACTACCTACTCTGTGCTGTGTGTAGCCGCAGGCACGGAGTTCATACTAAGGGGGATTTAAAAATGGCAGCGCCTGGGAACATGCAAATGAAGCCTGGGATATTTAAATCCCGGGCTTCATTTGCAACTCCAGTTGCCCGCATTTGCCTACCTAGCTCAAACTAACGAGCTAGTATAGACATAACCTTAGTGCCTGTGTTGTTCATTTGGAAATGAAGTGAGATTGTCTACCTGTTTTACATATTTTCCGCATGTACCTCACTATTAACTTGGATAAGATTTAATCCAATGAGTAACTTCTTGGTCCAAAAGCCATCGAAGGCCAGAGGAACTTATACACCACTTACACTGGACTTTGAACTAGGTCCTTAGAGAAGACAGGCTCTGTAGCCAAGCAGAAGTTGAACTCTCTCTAATGTGGCACACTCTGGTCCAGCAACATACATGGTCTGGCAAGATTTTAGTCAGTCAGTTGTCCACTTATCATGGGCACGGCCAAGTTTCCTGCAGTCCCATAAAGTTTGTTTATAGCCACCAGTCCTCGCTCTCAGTGTTCTGTGCTGTTATTTAGCTCTAATTTCCCCCTAAATGTCCTCTGACAGCCCAGTAAACAGTAGAAGTGTTGGTAATGCTGCTAAACAATATTGACCTCCCGTGGTTCAGCAATTTCTCTGGTTCGGCACTGGTTAGGTCCCAAGGATGCCGAAGTAGAGACATTCAACCTGAACCAAGCCCTTATCCATGCAGACCTCCCCTCCCCCATCATATTTTGAAGCTAACCCATTTATCTGTATTGGTTCATCTCTAGTTATATACATGTGCCTAATGTGATGACTATATGTGAATTACATGCAGGGATTCCTATTGCAATTACATAAAAGTTCTCTTAGAAATAATCCCCACCAGTAACTTGGAAGTTTAGAAATGTTTTGAGGGTTGTTTTTCAAATCTACCTGTTTTGGGGTTTTTTGGTATACTATATATTGTTAGGGTTGCTCCTAAATTTGTATGTTATACTGGCACTTATATGTTGCCCATGGTTTCATCTTTGCGTTATACCCTTTAGAAAGCACAAATCAGAGGGCCACTGGGAAATACATTAAGAAGCCATTTTCAACACACCCCTTGTAAAGGATTGTATATTTGATATGCTAATGATTTTGAAGGGTGGCACATCTGACCGATAGCTTGGAGGAGGTAAGAACAAAATAAAATGTTGATGTTTCCCTGAAGAGCCAGGGACGCAGGAAATGTCAGGTTGCTAATAAACATGGCTGCGCTTGGCGTGGGAATTTTTATCACCCTTTTCGTGTCCGCTGCAGCATTGTCACTTTTTCAGCCTCACAGATGGGCACTTTGGGGGGAGCCTGGTTCGCTGACTCTCCTCGGCAAAACCAACGCTACCTAGTGAGTTTTATCTGGAAAATGAAATGTGACTCAGAATCCCAGTTCCTTTCTTGCTATCTGGCTGCCCTTGCCCAGGGAATTGCTTCATCCTTTTTCATGCTGGGCAAGATGACTGAGGTAATGCCTTTTGATTGGACCTGCTTCCACTAGTGAATGAGCTAAGTTAGGCTCGCTGCTGAGGGCCGCGGGGGTAAAAAGGTCAGTTACCCCAGGGCCTGGCAGTTGAAAGGAGCCTGGGGCTCTGGGCTGTAGCAGTAGCGGTGGCAGCTGGAGCTCTGGGCCCTTTGATTCACCACTGGAGCACCATGCTATGTGCTCTGGGCAGCTCTGAGGGGGCCATGGCATGCTCTGAGTGGTGTAGAGGGCTGGGTCCCTTCTGGAAGCATGGAGTTGCCTCCCTCATCTCTCCCAGGCACCCACGGAGGCCAGTGGCTCCCCTGAGCCAAGCTTTTGAGCTACACAGAGCTCTTCTTCTTGGAGCAGCTCACTTCTCGTATGCACTAGTCTAGCTACTCTGGCCGGCAAGTTGGAGGGATGGAGCTAGGGCTAGAATCACCGTATGCAATGCCTTTGCTCTCCAGAATGGCTCAGTAAGGGAGGTGACAATCGAGCCCAGTCTGTGTACCGAGGCATGACCAATTTGCAATGAATACTTTGTTTGACACATGTAGTTTCCTTCCGTATTCCCAGGATGTCCATGAGTCAATCACAGGTTTTTCCAATTAATTCGTCTGATTTCTTCAAAGTATTTTTACATCTTTTCATGGAATCATAGCCTCTTAGGTCTGGAAGAGACCTCAGGAGGCCATCGAGTCCAGCCTCCTGCCCAAAGCAGGGCCAATCTCAACTAAATCATTCTGGCCGGGGTTTTTGTCAAGCTTAGACTTAAAAACCTCTAGGGATGGAGATTTCATCCCCTCCCTAGGTAACCCATTGCAGGACTTCGCCTCCGTCTGATAAATATTCATCATCTTACTGAAGAATACTCCAACGTGGAGATGTCTCACTTACCTGTGATTGGTCAGACGACTTGCATGCTGTTGTTTTTGGTTCCTACCTGGATAAGCACTCCCAAGCACTCCTGATGTGAATAATTGTTCCTGTAAACTTAAAACTGTGGTTTCCAGTAATGTGAATTCGAAAGTCTCTTTTCAGCAATATTTTCATTTGTAAAATTGTAATCCCTTGAACGTTCACCAAAAGCAAACATAAACTATATTCATTCACTTTGGTGAATTAATTCAGAAGTCATAAAACATCCTCGGAAACAGTATGCATTATTTACCCAGATGTAACAAAGTCTTGGGCCTTCACATTTGTTTGGTAGCACATATATTGCATATGAGCTTGAAAAAGATTTGTCCCTTCTTGCACCACAGGTGATATTTACATGACAACTTTTTAATAACATTAGAGAATGTAAAGATCACTTACTAGTTGTTCACAAATTGATCAAAGATCTCCAGACACCTGTTGAATTTCTCTCTCTCTCATCCTGATAAATTATCTCAGAGGGGTGGCTGTGTTAGTCTGTAACTTTAAAAACAATGATTAGTCCTTTGGCATTTTAAAAACTAAAAATATATATACACAGGGCGTTCCAGCTGTAAGCTGCCCCGGCATACATCCATTCTGCACTAAAGTTGCTAATACTTGTAGGAGCTGATGCTTTATAAGTCCTCCCATTCCCTGCTCTTCAGTCACAAAAAAACCCAACCCAACCAATTTGCGCAAATGGAAGTCAGTTGTGGGAAAAAAAATTCCCCGCTTTGAGTTGTTTTTCTGTATGTTTCTGGAATATATCTTGAACTTAAACCCCTATTCCAAAATAGCTATTTCGAAATAAGGCCTCTGGAGATGCTCCACTGCTGCTATTTCAAAATAGACCCTCATCAGGGCCATTCTAAGTTATTCCTCCCCAGTGCCTCCTGGGGCTCTAAATCAAGGTAGCACATCTAATTGAGATAGTATGGACTAATTTTGAGGCTTCCCTGTCATATAGACATGCTATTTCAAAATAAGTTATATTGGTATAATGATTCCAGAATAGCTTATTTTGAAATTGATGTGCAGTGTAGCTGTAGCTAAGGGGCCACTGGACTACTCATTGTTGATACATTACGTAATATATAAAGGGGGTGCATAACTGCTGTTCTTAATCAAGAGAGCAAACTGGACTTTAGACTGATAAGGTAGCCAAAGAAAGACAGCAGTTATCACAGCAGCTCAGTGGTACATGAAAAACTGAGAAGATGTTGAGCTGAGCCGATCGCAGACGACACTGTGTGATGTACATAGATATTAGAGCTCACTACCTTTATAATTTCGTGTATGGAGACGCAGATGTGGATGATCCACAACGGAATATCTTACAATGAATGATAACGTGGCATTATTAATGACTCCGTTACTCACCTTTCTTCTGTCTGCAAATTGACTTGACTTGGAAGTTTCTTAAATTCATGTTATGCTTGTTTTTCTTTGTGTACATTGTCTTATTAAATGACCGGATTGATATAATTATATTTTGCAATATTCCTCCTGCAAGCATGGAAGGTTTGTTTTGGGGGCTTTTGAAATGGTTTTTTTTAATCAGTCAAATAAACCTTAACCACTTGAGTTAAAATTGAAGAAAGGCTTTATTCCAAACTAGTGATGCACTAGAACAGTGTTGGCAGCTTTTTATACTGCTCTAATGCTTTGCACGTAATGGGGAAAATGCTTAACGTTTCCCCCTACCATCATGGCAGTGAGGAGGAAAATATTTGAGTTAAACTCTGTTCACATTTGCAGTCATTCCAATACTGACCTTTTAGTATAAGCAGCGATTTACATTAACATAAAAATAAAACTGTGATACCTAAAGCAGTTGGCAGAATAGACACACACACAATGAACCAGTCGGAGGAAACGAAATTCAGTAATTCCGTAAAATGAAATTAATTGAAAACCTGACAGGAACTTACATCCCCAGATGCAAAGTCCTTAAAAACAATGGTTAATCTGAAGGATTCCTGTTGATTTAAGCGCGTCAGAGCACTCCAGTGTGCTAGGCAGTTCGTATAATGCTTTAAGATGAAGTCTCACATGTTTTCATGCCTAATGTTGATGACTGAAGGCAGGTAGCTAAGGACAATTGGGGTGCGTCTAGACTACATGCCTCTGGCGACAGAGGCATGTAGATTAGGCTACCTGGCATAGGAAAATGAAGCGGCGATTTAAATAATTGCTGCTTCATTTAAATTTAAATGGCTGCCGCTCTGAGCCTATCAGCTGTTTGTCGTCTCAGCGCGGTAGTCTGGACGCTCCGCGGTCGACATCAAAGGCATTTGTCGACCTCCCAGGTAAACTTCATCCCAGGAGGAATACCTGGGAGGTCAACAAATGCCTTTGATGTCGACCGCAGAGTGTCCAGACTACTGCTCTGAGCCGACAAACAGCTGATCGGCTCAGCGCAGCAGCCATTTAAATTTAAATGAAGCGGCAATTATTTAAATTGCCGCTTCATTTTCCTACGCTGGGTAGCCTAATCTACATGCCTCTGGCAACAGAGGCATGTAGTCTAGATGTACCCTTGCTGTGGGAGATATAGAAATATCAATGTTATGCAGACTTGACTCTTTTGGGGGTGAAATGACTTATAAAAGAAAACCAGATCCTCAGGTGTAAACTGGTAAATTGACACCAGCTGAACCATGCTGATTTTACCAGCCTGGCTGATTTTCACCAGGATCTGTTGCCAACTTTCACGCTGTAATTAAGCGCCCCAGCTTTCACAGTGAGCCCAAAAACAAGCTAATCCCATCTCAAAACAAGGCCTACACAAGTCAATCCTGGAAAGAATACGAACCCTTAAATCCCTTGCCCCTCCATGCCCCTTCTTGCAACATGCTACCAGCAACTTTAAGAGCTCTAACAAGAAAAGAAAAGTTGTCAACATGCATTTCAAGCCATGTGAGCCTGAAACAAGCCAAATTTATTTTGGCCCTATTTGTATATAGATCATCTTACCCCTGGAAAGTCAAGAGTCTTTGACTTCAATGGAGTCATGCTGACTTATATTGAGGATCTAGCCTGTAAGGCCTGCTCTACACTAGCACCTTACTCCGAAATTAGCCCCCAAAGGTCAATTTTGTAAGTGATGTATCCACACCACCAGGCCTTCTAGAATAAGGGCTGCAGGATTTGAACTCTGTACTCCTGCTTTTCACAAGCAGTAACACTATTCTTGAACTTGTAAGTGCAAAAAAAAAGTTAGTGGGGCTGCACTGGTGGAACTAATTCAAACTACTTGGCCTCTGGCCCTCCTACAGCTCCCCAGAGTTCTTCCTAGGGCTCTGAGTCTGAGGCAGTCTCCGTTAATGTGGATGCACTATCTCAGTTTACATTTGATTCTTTCCCATAGTGAGGACATGGAACATCGAATTTGTATAATCAGGTGCCCAGAAGTCGAATTTAGTAAATTTGAAACAGTCACCTAGTGTGGACATGGCCTAATGTTTTAAGTATAAGGGCTATGTCTAGACTACAGGAAGTCTCCGGGTTACTACAAAATTGGGACTGTAGGTTTGTTCTTAAGTTGAATTTGTATGTAAGTCGGAACTGGTATGCTAAGTTGAATTTGAATGTAAGTCGGCCTAGGCGTGGGGAGTTTTTTAAAGTGGCCCCGGCGGCACTTCGCATCCCCTTTCCCCACCCCCCTCCCCCGCGGCCGGTCTCTGGGGTTAGGGCCAAGTGTACACCGTGCGCCCCGACCAGCCGCTGCAGCGCCCGTAGGTCCGGCGCGGGGCCGGGTGTTTAACGGCGGAGGTGGATTCCCCTTTAAATCTCCCCGTCGGCCCCCCCCCCCCAGGTCTCCCTCTTACCGGCTCGCTCCTCGCCCTCCCTCCGCCTCCTCTCACGAACGGGACTCCCAGCCCAGTCGCACAATGCACCAGGCGCGCCGGGATCCCTCAGCGCTGCCTGAATGGAAATGCCGCCGCCGGGGCGCAGCTAGTGCGGGGTGCCTCCCCCACTGTCGCCGCCTCTGGCGGCGCGGGGGACGCTTCCCCCCAGCAGACCAGGGAGACGCGGAGTGGTTTTTCTCGCCGCGGAGGACGCGGGCAGCGGGACCAACCCGGCAGCGCCCCAGCTGCTCTGTCCCAGGCATCCAGATTGAGCCGCTGTTGAAACTGACCAGCAGCGGCTGAATCTCCCTGGTATGCTGGGGGGGGCACTAGCTCCGTGTCTCCCTGGTCTGCTGCGGGGAAGCACCCTCTGTGCCGCCAGAGGCGGCGACATTGGGGGAGGCACCGCACACTAGCTGCACCCCGGCAGCGGCATTTCCATTCAGGCGGTGCTGAGGGAGCCCGGCGCGCCCGGTTCATTGTTATAAGAGGGAGACCTGGGGGGGGACAGGGAGGGAGATTTAAAGGGGAATCCGCCTCTGCCATTAAACACCCGGCCCTGAGCCAGGCTGCGGCCTCCGTGCACCCCGCACTAGCTGCGCCTCCCCACCCCCCCCCGTTCGTAACTAAGGATCCGACGTAAGTCAGATTAATGTAACCCGGGGACTTCCTGTACAGGGGTTTTTTTTTTTTTTAAGTGGCCTTTTTTCGAAAAAAAAACTTCACTTGCGTCTAGACTGCCACCGCGTTCTTTCAAAAATTAAATCGAAAGAACACGGTGTTTTTTTCGACAGTGGTAAACCTCATTTTACAAGGAAGAATGCCTTTTTTCAAAAGAGCTCTTTCGAAAAAGGTTTTTCTTGAATGCAAACAGGGCTTTTTCGCCAGAGAGCATTCAGATTGCCTGGGTGGCCTCTTTCAAAAAAGCGGATCGCTGTCTAGATGATCTCTTTCAAAAAGTTTTTTCGGAAGATTATTTCAAAAAAGCTTCTTTCGAAAGAAGCGTGTAGTCTAGATGTCAGTCAGCCTATGCAAACTTCAGTGTATAGTCCCATATCAGCTACTACATTTGATATAGGAAACAAGTATCTCATCTATATACACACCCAGGGTAAACCAGCTACAGCGTAACTGTATTGGAGTCAAAGGAGCAATGGTGATTTACACCAGTGGAGGTTCATGGCTATACCTTCTGGTCTTGTGCACAGCAAAACTAACAAGCAACACTCAGACATGCTGCATTTGCAGGTGCCAATAGAGCAACAGAGGCAAGGTCTGATGGGGTCAAGTCTTTGAGCTCCCATTCCTCTTGCGCTTGTTTTCCCAAGGCTGGGCATGGGACACCTGACATGGTGTTTTCCCAGGGTCAGGGATTGAAGACAAGAATAAAGCGATGAGTCGTGGGAGTGATGCCAATTTACACCAGTTGAGCATCTGACCCTTTTAAAATTTGAATTTGAGCTGTTGTCAGTGTCAGGGTTTTTGTTTGTTTTCTAGTAAAGAATAGTCCGTGTCCTTGACTTCCATGACAAATTCATGGCCTAACTCATTTTTCACTCATCTCCTTTACTTTGCTAAATATGCAACACTTTTAATGAGTAACATCTCTGGATTGTCTTCCTTCTGCACAAGTGTCTTTGGCTGGATTGATTAACAATTGGGAGGCAACAGTTGTTTCTGTTTTTAATCACAAACTAATTTTTATGACTACGCTATCTCCCTTTTCCAGACAGTCCTTCCGGAACACAGACCTGAAATTTCCCTCTTCCTCGTTTGATTGTTATTCATTATCAGCACCTCTCTTCTGCAACTAGTTCTTGCTAGGTGCAGCAAGTCAGTTTCTGCCTGCATAGGCACGGGAAGCTTCCTTGGTAGTATATGGGCATCTTGTGTAAATCCAAGGACAGAATTTAGAGCTTTGAACTTGGTGGCTCTGAGCTGCTTCATTACAAGTATGCCTTGGTCTTGACATTACAATAAAATAGACTCAAACCTCAAATGTGTTGAGCGGGTTGTAAAAGTTCAAACCCAGAAAGTCCGGAAGTCATTTAGATCTTTCTTCTATCATGCCTAGTCCCCCCCCCCCCCCCACTTTAGAATCTATGACATGGTCTACACTAGACCAGGTAAGTCATTTTAAGGTACGCCATCCAGCTACATAAACTTTGTAGATGGATTTGGCTTACTTGAAGCTGAATCGCTGCAGCATCTCCACAGCGGGAAGTTGACAGGAATAAACGCTCCTGTCAGCTTTCCTTACTCTTGCAAGGAGCAGGAGTACTAGAACTGATGGGGCCACTCTCTGAGTTTGATTTAGCGGGTCTTTACTAGACCCGCTAAATCAAACTCTGGAATATCGACTGCGACTGTGTCGATCTTCCACATAGTAAAGAGAAGCCCTATGTTATTTCAAGTCGAGATGGCTACAAGTAAGTGTAGTTTCTCTTTCTCTTTGAGGATGGTTTCTCTGTCTCTGAGTCAAAAATCTGCAACCATTTATTTGATTCTGTAGAGCTTTTCTGATTCAGTGAGAGGAAAATGGAACTGCAGGTAGGGAAGGGAGGCTGCCAGGAATTGCAGTTTCCACATTCAGAGACAAAGCATTTCAAGGTAGAAATTATTTCACAATAATCAGGCTGAACACTCAAGTAAAAAGGAAAAAAAAACAACCTTTCTACACTGGTCTTGTGAAATAAGGTGTGAATCATATCAGGCGCTCTGGAAGGGAAATGAATGTGATTAATGAAGCGGAGCATACATTTTAATGTGTATGATAAAACTGTTATTCCAAGCTGAAAATGATCTCTTTGGCAATTCACAATATTGTCAGTTGCACGTTTACAATCTACTTTTTCTTTTCAGTGTCCAAACACTCTGGTTTGCTGGCATCTGTGGCTAAGGCATTTAGGGTACGTCTACATAGCAGCATTATTTTGGAATAACTGACATTATTTCAAAATAACATACTGCATGTCTACACAGCAAGCCATTATTTCAAAATAATGTCGAGATGGTGAACTTCTTACTCTGACTCCTGTAACCCTTATTTCATGAAGAGTAAGGGAAGTCAAAGGAAGAGTGCTCTTCCTGAGACTTCCTGCTGTGTAGACAGTGCCAAAAGCCGAATTCAGCTATTTCGACTTTGGCTACGCAATTAACATAGCTGAAGTTGTGTAGCTTAATTTGACTTTTGCTCTGCAGTGTAGACATGCCCTTAAAAATCACCTCCCTCCCCACTCACTTATCCCCACTCACGCACATTTGTTTTTTAATCTTTTATGCAAATACTGGCCTAAAATTTCCACCCCCAGACATCCCAACAAAATCTGCAGAGTTTTATTTATTTATGCATTTATTTTTGGGTATCTTGAGATTTCTATATAAAAATAACCACAATATGCCATATTCTGTCAGCTGCACCATTGCAACTTCACTGAAGTCAATCATTTTATAGTGGCATAAATGAGGGTAAATTTTTGTCCGA
This sequence comes from Pelodiscus sinensis, assembly GCF_052426305.1. Classification (NCBI taxonomy): domain Eukaryota; kingdom Metazoa; phylum Chordata; order Testudines; family Trionychidae; genus Pelodiscus; species Pelodiscus sinensis. The sequence goes on from NC_143058.1 coordinate 62,417,424, forward strand.
GACTTTAAAGCCAGCAACCAGTTAACACCTCAAAAAAAGTTTGGTGGCAAGTGAGTCTTGGTGAGTTTTTAGTATCCATCAGTACCTGAAAATATTGTGTATTGGGTTGTAGATACAGATCTTGTTGTTATAGTAACTGAGTTAGGTCACTAAGGGTACGTCTAAACTACATGGCTCCGTCGACGGAGCCATGTAGATTTGTTTGTTTGGCAAAGGAAAATGAAGCTGCAATTTAAATAATCGCGGCTTCATTTAAATTTAAATGGCTGCTCCACTCTGCTGATCTGCTGTTTGTCGGCAGATTGGGGCAGTCTGGACGCTCCCCTACCGACATGAAAGCCCTTTATCAACCTCCCCGGTAAACCTCATCCTATGAGGCATAACGGAAAGTTCGATAAAGGGCTTTCAGGTCAGCGTGGGAGCGTCTAGACTAGCGCGCTGAGCCGACAAACAGCTGATTAGCTGTTTGTCGGCTCAGCGCAGCAGCCATTTAAATTTAAATGAAGCCGTGATTATTTAAATCACGGCTTCATTTCCTTTTGCTGATCAGCCTAATCTACATGGCTCCATCGATGGAGCCATGTAATTTAGACACACCCTAACGGTCAGCCCAGCTGGTTTGGTTTGCTTCTAGTTAGTTCTATGGTATGAAATAAAATGGACACTTGCAACTGCTCAAGCTCTCTGTGTTTCCAGAGATTTCTTCCTAAACTATGGAACTCCAATCGATATAACAGAAAACAAGTTAAACAAATGAATAGTACTCTACAATGGCAAAGCTAAGCAAATGTAAAGGGTATTATAGGACATGTTCTAAAGCACACTGAAGTCAGTGGAAGAAATTCCACAGACTTTCCATGACTTTGGAAGAGACATAAACATCATAGTGTATTCTGGTTAAAGAAATTGTCGTCCTCTTTCACCTCCTGTGTCCTCCAGTGGTCTATAAACTGTACCATATGCCTATACTGCCTTAATGCAGCAGGATACAAGAGAAGATTTATTCCTAACTTCAGTTGAAGGTCAGTTTATGCCAAATAATATTGGGATTCAAAACTTTTGTAGTGTCTTATCTAGTATAATGCAGTTGCAGATGATTTTTCTGTGTCATGTATATCTAATCCTTTTAGAAATAAATCTAGCTAAGCCGTTTCAATGATGTCCAGTGTTGGTGACTATCACATTTTAATTTATATGTTGTGTGAAAAAAAGTATGTCTTCTGTTTTAATTGTATTGCCTTTTATTAAGAGTCTCCACATCCCTAAATTATGCGAGAGTGTAAATCAAAATGGTCAACTGCCTTTCTCTATTCCAAGCCCACCAATTACAAAAATGTGGGAGAGGATTGATTTTATTGTCGTTCTTAGTTTTCCTGACCCCTCCCTCTCTGGCGCATTGTAATGGTTATGCATGACCAATAGTAAAGAAAATTATTGTTCGGAATCTCCTGAAATATTATGCCGCATATAAAATATGTTAATCGGAGGCTGTTAATTATGAGATGTTAAATGTTAAAATGATATTGAATGTTATAAAGGAGGGTAGAATATTTTGCTGTAGTCTTGTTTTTTTAATCAAGTTAGCATACTGAATCAGAGAGAACTATAAATCTGTGGCAAACACGCCTTCCCCCACCCTCCTTCTCTTGTCACTGTCCTTCTAGACAGCTCTCTTCATTTTTCTCTTTGTCATGTCTTATAGTACAATGTTCTATACCTACAGCTAGCAGTTCTAGGTGGGGTTTTCTGACACACACAGCATTGGCCTATTTCTGCTTTCTCTAATGCTAATAAGAATGGAGACAGAAATGTAGCCGTGTTAGTCTGGGGTAGCTGAAGCAAAATGCAGGACAATGTAGCACTTTAAAGACTAACAAGATGGTTTATTAGATGATGACTTTTCATGGGCCAGACCCACTTCCTCAGATCAAATAGTGGAAGAAAATAGTCACAACCATATATACCAAAGGATACAATTAAAAAAAATGAACACATATTAAAAGGACAAATCACATTTCAGAACAGGAGGGGGTGCGGGGGGGGGGAGGAGGAAGGAAGGTAAGTGTCTGTGAATTGATGATATTAGAGGTGGGGAGAGTGGGATGTCTGTGAGCTAATGGTATTAGAGGTGATAATTGGGGAAGCTATCTTGGTAATGGGTAAGATAGTTTGAGTGTTTGTTCATTCCTTCTCGGAGAGTGTCGAATTTTAACATGAATGACAGTTCAGAGGATTCCCTTTCAAGTGCAGATGTAAAAGGTCTTTGTAGCAGAATGCAGGTGGTTAAGTCACTGAGAGAGTGTCCTTTCTGGTTAAAATGGCAAGAAACTGTTTTTTCTTTGTGATCTTGTCTGATATCTGTTTTGTGGGCATTAATCCTTTGGCGAAGCGTCTGAGATGTTTGTCCAATGTACATAGCAGACGGACACTTTCGGCACATGATAGCATAAATTGAGTTACACCAACACAAAGCACTTGGAATATTTCTCCTTTGCACTCCTCATTCCACGAGGAGTAACAGTTAATTCGAACTAAGGAGTTATTCGAACTAACGTTTAACTGCCACGTCTAGCCGTGGGCAGTTAGTTCGGACTAAGGGGGATTTAAAAATGGCGGTGCCCAGGAATATGCAAATGAAGCCCAGGATATTTAAATCCCGGGCTTCGTTTGCAACTCCAGTTGCCCTCATTTGCCTACCGAGTTCGAACTAACGAGCTAGTGTAGACATACCCTTTGACACCAACCTGACTCAAAGCTAGGATGGCCACTACAGTACTTATTATTGCATAGATGCATGAATTAGGGAGAACTCTTTACCAGAGAAACATTTGTGATATGCTCATATCATGTTATAAGCAGCTTTCAGACAAATTCTTATAATCTTATTCCATGGGTAGTCTCATTGACTTCATGAAGGCTGTTTGTGAAGGAAAGTACTATTCCACTTGAGTCATGTAACTGGAACCTGGACCTTAGATATTAATATATTTCTGCTTTGGAAAATTTTAACAGGGATTGTTTTAAATGTAAATTAAAAGTATATTTTGTTTTATATGTGGACATTCCAAATCTCTTAATCAGAAACATTGGGTAAGCCAAAAATTCTGCACTTCCCCTGCGTTAATTCAGATTTGATTTGGAATCATAATTTATTTTCTACTGATTTGTATGCTGATTTGAATTACATAGGAAGTCTTTTTTTACTCTATAACATTGCTACTGGTAGAGGATCTCATTACCTGGAACTGATGTCTATCCATTATATCAGATAAATAAACCAGTGCAAGTTAGCCAACATTTTGAATATGGATAAGAGCCTTACCTACTGTTCTCCGCAAATGAATATTTCTGAATTGTCTTGTCCCAATTCTTTGATTAAAGCTGCACTTCTTATTATATATTGTTGGGATGTCATCTTTACATTTATTTCCGTAAAATTAGGCTATACCAGATTTAGCTGTTACATTCATTCTGGCTAAACCTTGCAATGATTTGGAGATCAGTCATTCAAAACTGACTCTGCTATTGGTAATGAAATCCGTCTTCTTCTGTGAGTCTGTATAGAGAGAAAGGACAGTACTGAACCTGTATCATGTTTAGAGACAACTCCAATTTTACATCTTGGACTGCATTTTTAACTTCTGAACTACAGTACTTCCTCAAAAATTTCTAGATTCATGTTGCTATCTCAAAGTAGCAGTGCAAGTGGCCGCTCTGTTGATAAATTTTTATTCTCAAAGACTCTTTAAAAATGTAGCAATTAGTGCATAACTGCAACTTATCATATTACAGCTGGGATATCGCCCAAAGTATCCCACTGTATCAGCATGGTCTGTGCAACCAGGACTATCAATACATAGTAACTGTACATAATATTGCAGCAGATTTCATAGATCATTAGAGGACTTAAGAAATCACTTGAATGCATGACAAAGGAAAAGACATCAGGCTCCTGGTGTTCTTCCTGTTCTATCTTCTGTGTTTTTATAAGACAGAAATGGAGATCTTTCATCACACTTGTATTATTTGCCTGGGTCCTGAACTTTTCTTCTCTTAGCCGTCATTTTCTCTGGGGAAGAATGGGAGGATCCTGCAGGGATTAGGAGATACAACTGGCAAGTTCCCAGACAACTCTTAACTTCAATCCCCTCACCTTCATGTGGTCACGTGCAAGGTTCTTTGAAAACTTCCATCCCTTCCAAAGCACTGCAGCATCATTGAACATACCAATGCATGACGTCTGGGCTAGATGGACCTTTGGTCTGACCCAATATGGCCATTCTTATGTTCCTCCTCCTTTCCTGTGGGGGGTTTCCACAGGCTCCTTTCCTCTCCCTATAGCCTCTAACCTGTTGAAGTAAAAAGAAAGCAGATAGATGGTGACTAGGAGAGCAGAGACACATTTTGAGAGGTGAGATCAGGTGAAGGGTGTCAGTGTAGACCAGTTGGAGCTACAAAGGGGGATAAGACAAGCTGAAGAGCAGTTGAAGAGAAATGGGGTGGTGGAACTTAACTATAAGGAGCAGTTGGGAGCAATGCAGGGCAGGGAAGAGCAAGTGGAGACATGAGTGATCCGTGTGAATGAAATGGAAGGAAGAGAAGATGAGGGAGAATTAAATAACAAACTCTGTTCAAGCAGCGAGGAGTCCTGTGGCACCTTATAGACTAACAGAAGTGTTTGGAGCATAAGCTTTCGTGGGCAAAGACCCACTTTGTCAGATGCATGTAGTGGAAATTTCCAGAGGCAAGTATAAATATGCAGGCCAGAATCAGGCTAGAGATAACAAGGAGAATCCAATCAGGGAGGATGAGGCCCACTTCTAGTAGCTGATCTGGAGGTGTGAATACCAAGAGAGGAGAATAGTGATAGAAATGTAGCCGTGTTAGTCTGGGGTAGCTGAAGCAAAATGCAGGACAATTTAGCACTTTAAAGACTAACAAGATGGTTTATTATTTTAAGAGAGGAGAAGCTGCTTATGTAGTTAGCGAGCCATTCACAGTCTTAATTCTGAGTTTATGGTGTCAAACTTGAAGATGAATTGTAGCTCAGCGGTTTCTCTTTGAAGTCTGGTCTTGAAGTTTTTTTGTTGCAGGATGGCTACCTTTAGATCTGCAATTGTGTGTCCAGGGAGATTGAAGTGTTCTCCTACAGGTTTTTGTATATTACAAGGTATAACAAATCAGATATTAGGAATGACAATATACAAAATACTTGGTACATACTTGGGTGGCTAGCCTGTGCTTCTGCCTATGCTACTGCTGCCACACTGCTATTTTTAGCCTGCTAGCTCAAACAGAGCTAATGTGTTGATTTCTGACTGACTGGGAATTACCTTTTCCAATTGCTGTCTAGCAGAGATCCAAGGAGCCCTGCTCTGCTATATCCAGGAGGTGCCAAATGGACTTTGTGGGACTGGAAAGCAATTTTCCAATCTCGTGAAATATGTCACGACTTTGAGATTGGGTCTTATCCCAAATCAGGACAAACATTTAAAATGAGGGGGAAAAAATCATGAGTCAACAAACTGAAAATGTTGTGGTTTAGATCAATCAAAAGGCACATGGTAGAAGTTATCCCTAAAAAAAAAAGATATTTAATGGAAAATTATAATGGTCTGTCCATCACCTATAGAAAAATGTATTTGTTCAAGTGTTTTGAATTATTATGCGTAAATAAATGCATTACTCTGCTGCTTTTAATTGGACAGAGTGTTAAAATGCAATAAAACATTATAAAGAAGAGTACAATATTTTGCTGTCGTCTTACTTTTTAATCAGGATAAACATATTGCATCAAGGAGAACTATAAATCTGTGGCAAACTCACTTATGAAGATCAATGGTAAATAAAAACTAAATCCTATCCTTACAGCCAAAAGCAGAAATGGCTGAATAATAGAGGGAAAGTTATTCATGTGTTAATCAATGGAGAATTACCAAAGTTTTCTCAATGTTGGGCCTTACAATCTTGCTGAAACAGGTGTTAAGGTTCAAAAGTAACTCTGAAGTAATGGTGCATATCTGGCATAAAATGAAATCTGAATCAGCCCCCTAATAAGGGTATGTCTACACTACAGTGATAATTTGAACTAACTTAGTTCGAATTAGTTAATTCGAACTAAGCTAATTTGAACTAAGCTAATTCGAACTAACGGATCCACACTAAAAAACTAGTTCGAATTAGCGTTTTGCTAATTCGAACTAGAATGTCCACATTAAGTGGACCCTGAACTGGGGTTAAGGATGGCCAGAAGCAGTGCCGGCAGAGCATCAGATGAGGACTTAGAGCGTGGAGCTGCTGCCTCAGGCTAGCTGAGGGCTGCGCTTAAAGGGACCCGACCCCCACCCTGGACAGACAGTTCTCAGGGGTTCCCTGCTTGCAAAGCAGTCCTGGCTTGGAGTGCCCTGAGTGCCCACACTAGGCACATCACAGCACTCGGCCATCAGACCAGCTGCACTTGCCGCAGGCTGCCATCTGGGGAGAGGGGGTAATTGGGGGGCTGCAAGAGAGCTTCCACCCCCAGAAGCCCGCAGAGCCAGCCCAGTCCTCCCCATCGGGGGCTCGTACCCCATTCCTCCCTCACCTTCTTCCACTTACCCTTCCCTAGCCCCCCTTCCTGATGTACAAAATAAAGAAAACGTGTGGTCAAAAATAGAATCTCTCTTTATTGAACAAAACTCAGGGAGACTGGGAAAAGGAGGTGGGAGAGGGGAAGAGAGAGGGTGGGAGAGGGGAGGGCAACTAAAATGATCAGAGGTTTAGAACAGGTCCCATATGAAGAGAGGCTAAAGAGACTGGGACTTTTCAGTTTAGAAAAGAGGAGACTGAGGGGGGATAGGATAGAGGTCTATAAAAGCATGAGTGGGGTGCAGAGGGTGCATACAGAAAAGTTCTTCATTAGGAATGGGTAGCAGGCTTCAAACTAGTAACAGAAAGTTGTTCTTCACACAGCAAAGAGTCAACCTGTGGAACTCCTTGCTGCAGGAGGCTGTGAAGGCTACAACTAGAACACAGTTTAAAGGGAAGTGAGATAAAGTGATGGAGGTTGGGTCCATGGAGTGGTATTAGCCAGGGGGTAGGAGTGGTGTCCCTGCCCAAAGTTTGTGGAAGGCTGGAGAGGGATGGCACGAGACAAATGGCTTGGTCACTGTCTTCAGTCCATCCCCTCCAGGGTCCCTAGGGTTGGCCGCTGTCGGCAGACAGGCTACTTGGCTAGATGGACCTTTGGTCTGACCCAGGACGGCCATTCTAAGCTCAGGGCTCAGGGTCGGGGGTCTCAGTGGACGACCTTGATTTTCATGCAGACCTGCTCCTGGGTGGCCAGGCTGGCAGCTCTCCTGCCCTAGATGGCCACTTTCCTGTGCCTAGTGCAGAGGTCGTGGACGAGGTCCACAATGTCCGCACTAGACCAGGCGGGTACCCGCCTCTTGCGGTCCTGGGCAAGCTCCCGGGAGCCTCCAGCCTGGTCCCGGGAAGAGGGGGAGGGATGGGGGGCATCGGGTGGCTGGCTCGAGCCATGCCAGGTGCAGGGTCTGCTAGCTGGGTGCTGGCAGGCTTGCACCTGGCACGGGCACCGTAGCCAGCCCGTGCCCCTTTAAGGGGTCCGGGGCCGGGAGGGGGCAATAGAGTTTCCGTGGTATTGGCCAGAGTGGCCACCAGGGAAAGCTGGGGAGGGCTAGCCTCCCACTAGTCCGAATTAAGGGGCTACACACCCCTTAATTCGAACTAGTAAGTTCGAACTAGGCTTATTCCTCGTACAATGAGGTTTACCTAGTTCGAACTAAGCGCTCCGCTAGTTCAAATTAAGTTCGAACTAGCAGAGTGCTAGTGTAGTGCCTATCAAAGTTAATTCGAACTAACGGACGTTAGTTCGAATTAACTTTGTAGTGTAGACATACCCTGAGATAGTGACTTCTTCAATCATCTCTACCCAAAAGTATGTGCAATGTGGATAGCAACACATAGCCAGCTATACATCTACAGGTTGAACCTCTCTAATCCAGAACTCTCTTGTCCAGGAACATCCGTCATCCAGAATGAATTTAGTTTGCCGGATGTCCGCTTTTCATGGGTGTGGACAAGTTTCCCGCTGTCCTATAAAGTTTGTTCACAGCCACCAGTCCTCTCTCAGTGTTCTGTGATGTTGTTTAGCTCTAATTTACCCCTAAATGTCATCCGACAGCACAGAAAGCAGTGGAAGTGTTGGTAAAGCTGCTAGACAATATTGACCTCCTGTGGTCCAGAAAATTCTCTCATTCAGAATCGGTCAGGTCCCAAGGGTGCTGAATTAGAGAGGTTCAACCTGTAGTATTACAGCAGATGGTTATTTCCTGGCTAGATGTTTTATGTTGAGTTGGCAAACCATGCTTGGGGCACTTACTAATTCTTGCAGAGAAGCATTGTGCTTAATCAGCTGCTGATGTGGAGGGCTTGCTAGTTTATGTGTCTGGGATTTAGAGTCAGCCATTTCCTCTTTCAGCTCTTCATGGCTCTGCTTAGGGCCTCATTTGAGTTTGAGTTTTACTTCAGAAGGAGGAGAAAGCTACTGGAGGAAGTCTGCTCTCAATGTGATTTTGATAAATAGGGAAGAACTGGTGGCATTCATAATTCTAAGCAACGGTAGGAGAGAACAGCAACCATGGGAAGCCAGTTGGAGGGGAAAAACAATTGAAGACAGCTGGCAGTTTTCAAAAACACATTATGAAGGCCACAAGACCAAACTATCCACTGCATAGGAAAGATGGGAAGTATGGCAAAAGACCACTCTTGCTTAATTAGGAGATCTTCTCTGATCTAAAACTCGCAATGAGCCCCACACAAAGGGTATGTCTAAACTACATGGCTCCGTCAACGGAGCCATGTAGATTTGTTTGGCAAAGGGAAATGAAGCCGCGATTTAAATCATCGCGGCTTCATTTAAATTTAAATGGCTGCCACGCTGAGCCGACAAACAGCTGATCAGCTGTTTGTCGACTCAGTGCGCTAGTCTGGATGCTCCCGTGCCGACATGAAAGCCCTTTATGGACCTCCCCGGTAAACCTCATCCTACGAGGCATAATGGGGAGGTCGATAAAGGGCTTTCAGGTCGGTGCGGGAGCATCCAGACTAGCGCACTGCTGATCAGCTGTTTGTTGGCTCAGCGCGGCAGCCATTTAAATTTAAATGAAGCCACGATTATTTAAATCGCGGCTTTATTTCCCTTTGCCAATTTTCTAATCTACATGGCTCCATCGATGGAGCCATGTAGTTTAGACACACCCAAAGTGGAAACTTGGTCCAATTAGAAAGGATGAACATAAACAAACAACACAATGTCTGTCCTGATCCCGCTTCCCAGGAGGAGCTGGGGGGTTCACACTGAAGGGCCCAACAGGCCGAATGTGGCCTCCAGGGAATAGTTTGCCCCCCTCTTGTCTAGATAATTCTCCTGCCATGAGTGCATGGGACTGGAGCAGATGACCTCTTGAAGTCCCTCCAATCCTGTGATTCTATGGTATTAGCCTGGGATCCATCCACCACCATGGCTTTATTTGTCTGCCGGATTGTGACTTAGCCCTGAGTAAGGGCTCGTGAAGAACTTCATTGACTCAGTAGGAACAAGAGGAGGGACAGCTCATCAGGAGACCCAACCAGTCCAGAGCTCTCGAACACAAAGCAATGAGTACACATGCAGCTCCATCCCTTGCAGTGGTGTGGGCTGCTCCTCTAACACACTCAGTTTATCCCATGCACCAATGCAGGAATGAAGAATAGGGCCCTGCCCCCTTCCTTCCTGTCCTGATTTGCATCACCAGCTATTCATGGAGGAGGAATGCCTACGCTCCTACACTTTGGGGTTCTACAGTTGTTTCTGGTCTCTGTGTAGGTGTACTGGTTTTAGGGAAGGCATCTTGTACTCTCCTACATCCTTGTTCTAAGGCAGGTCAAGTTGGCCCTAAGAAGTCAAATATCGCTTCTGAATCTTGAATGCTGGGTATGGATTCCCTTATTTCAGATCTTGCCAACCATCACAGGAATGATTGGGCATGCTTATCGCACTCACAGAAATGCGCAGAATCGGAATATAAGCTCTGATATAAATGGCGTAGAAAACAAAGGAATTCCTGGATTAAACCAGTGGTGTATTGACCCCGTGTCCTGACTTCTCCTGACTGTGTTACATCAAGATTTTTTTTTCTCCCCTAGGAAAGTTTTTAGTAGCAGGTGTAGAATGTAATGAACTGCAGCAGCCTGGGTCTAGTGGCGTGGTAAATAGATTGTGATATTCATTTCCAATTAAAGTTCTTTTACCAAGATCAATGAAGCACATTCTCATAAATTGGATCACAGTAAACTAATAAACAAATTTCTCTCAGCCCGTTGATGGTAAATTATTATTTCCTTAACATGTTAGATCGCATCATGGTATTAATTATATGATGCATGGGCAACAAAGGAGTAATCCCTGTTTGCCAGTATTTGTATTTTTGGTTTTTGCCTGGAAGATTCTTTTATAGCAAATGGAAGGAACAGTAAGCATTAGTAAAAGTATTTTCATATAAATGTTATAAATATTGGGCTTCTGCCTGTGATCCATAAACTTATTGAAAACCTTCTTGAAGAATATTCGGCAGGAGGTGCCTTACTGATTATAAGGTAATTATTCTACAAATTTCTTACTTTGTAGGAAATAAAAATAGGAGTTCAGTAACCTTTTAAACTCAATTAGTATACAAGGCGCATTTGCATCACTAGCGTCAGCGTTTACAGCTAATAGTGGAAAAGACTGATTTCTGCATCCTTGAACACGCTGCTGTGGTTACTTTAGAAAAATTAAGATGTTAACTGAGTAATCTTAAATATCACCAATCTAGTCTCATTTTCTGGTAATGGTGGGATGTTTTTATTGAGCGCCCACTATCATTGTATATGTGTACATTTCCCAGCAGACTGGGGCCTTGATCACTGATTTGGGGCCTCCAAGAGATATCACAATACCGAATATACTATTAAAAGTCATAAAAACAACTCTTGTTGTACAGTAATGGCACCATAGCATTTTGCTGGCATCCCATTATCATTATTTGTGTGTACTCCGTAGGTGAAACAGGGCCCTGATCCCCAACTGGGACTTCTAGCTGCAATCCCTGTACAAATTATACTAGTCATAACAAAACTCCCTCCTTATCTCTCTGAGATGATTTTATTTTATTCGCTGAAGATCCAGTTCAGCAAAGCATTTAAGCGTGTTTTTTTCGCCCATCTCTAAGCAAGAAAATATTTAAGCACATAAGTATTTTGCTGCATGGGACTGGTCAGCTGAATAAAACTCTGAATACTAAATGCATGAATTTTTTTGTAGATGATGGACTCTTAGTACTAATGTACCACTGTCGCATCACAGAATTTTTTCTTCTAAGGAGTGGAAAGAACACACTTAAAATAGGTTGATGTTTTATTCAGCTTTGATATATTTATCCCCTTTCTCCTGAACACTGTGTCTCTGGACTTAACTGTGTCTCTGGATCAGTTCATTGCTAGCACCGAATCTCTTCTCAGGAAGGGTTCAAAACAAATGCAATAACTACTGAAATGCTTCCCCAAATGTGTTCCCAAAGTTAGCAAGTTGAAAGACGCGTCTTTCCATGTAAACTAGCTTATTGTGGAATCCACCCTCCCTCCCCGCCACTGATGTTGTCGTTTTGTGTTTCACCTTAAATAAGTCTTGTAAATTTCCTAATCCGACAAAGGTTTTTTTCAGACTTGAAATACATTGTAAAGGGTTGGGCTATCTTAAATCCCAGTACCCAGGGAAGAGATTCAACATGTATATACAATACAATAGAAGACTTGCCTTTTGGAATCCCTTTGGAAATGACTGGTGACTTTGTGTAACTACATGAGTCTTTTCCATACAGCTCTTTTCCGTACATTCTCTGGGTTTGTGTGAAATGGTACCAATCTACAGTGAAAAACATTTATCAAGCTTTTTCTTGCTCTTGGGGCCACTGGCAAAAAAAACTGGCATTCTCTGGTGATCATATGTTTTCCAGTTTCCCATAATGAACTTCATATGAAAGTTGCCATGAAACTTAATTATATGTCTCTAATATGGGATTAGAACAAAGGCACCATTTATACCCATCCAAGGTGACTACAGCACAGTTGTACCAAGGCAGTTATGTCGCTGTAACAGCTCTCATGTAGCATTTTTTATTACAACGGGAGAGAGTTTTCCTATTAACATAATAAAACCAGTTCAGTGAGCAAGACTAGTTGCGTTAGCAGTAGCGTGTCTTGCACTGATAGTCTTATGTACGCAAGCATTTATGCGCAAGTGCCTGCTTTTCGAGACTGAACCTTGAGATTCAAGAATGTTTACCAGCAGACAGACTACCCATCAATTAAGGAAAAAACCACAGAAGATGAGGGAGGACCTTGGTCAAGGAGGCGTTGCTTCATTTAGTGCTTCACACAGAGAAAAGGAAACAAGAAGAGCTATGGAGGTGCAAGCAAAAACACAAACCACTGAGTGCATGCTAAAGCTCATGGAAGACCAAACTGAGATACTGAAGTGTATTAAGATGCAGAGAGAACAGAAACAAAGGCCTCACTGTCAACAGATGCAGAACTCTTTTCACAGCAACCAGCCCTCCTCAGTCACACATAAAATTCTTTATCCAGCAACCCTGCCTCTATGCCCACATACTCATTTTTGAAATCAAGTCGTGTTTTTTTCCCCCAGCACGCTCTGCTTCCTGTGAAAGCAGCTGTGACTTTACCAGCTGGAGGTTAACACCGTTGTGAGGTTTTCCAATAGGCCTTACCACTGAGCATCCTGATTAAAAGACATCAATAAAGACAAACGTCATGCAGGTTTCCATGAATTTATTTTGTGTGACACAACCCGCATCAATCACTCTGGCCCCTGTGCAAGCCTGAAATAACCCTAGGGTTTCATAGAAATGCCTCGCTCAGCATGAGCAGTAGGATGAGGCAAGGAAGCAACCCCGACACACAGAAATGTCAGCACCCCTCATTGTCAAAGTGGCTCCTCAGAGCCTCTGTGATATTGATGGCCACCCGATGGGCTCCTCTGATAGCACAAGTGTCTGGCTGTCCAGGTGCTGTGTCTCATTATTCCACCCACGGCCAATGCATCACCTTTACTCTAACCCAAATAATGTAAGCAACAGCGTGAGGCCACCACCTGGAGAATCTGGTCCTCCAAAAGGCCCAGCCTGCCATATGACACCTCCATCGCACTTTCAGTCTGCCAAAGGGACATTCAACAACCATGCAGCCTTGGCTTAGCTTGCTGTTGAACTGCTCCTAACTGCTATCCAGGTGCCCTCTGTAAGACTTCATGAGCCAGGGCTGTAAGTCACATCACTTAGGATCGCTATGGGCATTTCCACATCCCCACTGAAATTTTCTAGGCTGGAAAGAAAGTCCCTGCCTGCAGCTTTCCATACAGACAACTGTTTCTGAAGAAGCGTGCATCATGAGCCTTTCCAGACTGCCCCACGGTTATGTCTCTGAAATACCCCTGGTGATCCAGCATTGCCAGAGTCCCCATGGAGAAGTAGCTGAAGTTGCGTATCTTAATTTGACCTTATCCCGTAATGTAGATGTTTCCTAAGATACCAAGAATGCTTTCCTAGAGGTCAGACTGATTGCCATATTTGGGATCGTCAAAGGATCTCTTTCCCCAGGTCACACTGAGGGTAGGTCTAGACTACAGGCTTTTGTTGACAGAGGCTTTGTCGACAGATACTGTCGACAAAGCCTCTGTCGACAAAGAGCATCTAGACTACAGCCAGTTCTGTCGACAAAGCAAGCTGCTTTTTTGACAGAGAGTCTAGACGCTCTCTTTTGACAAAGCACAGTGTGGATGCAATATCGCCGTTTGTCGACAGAACTCTGTCAACAAAAGGCATTATTCCTCGCAGAATGAGGTTTACCACCGTTGACAAAACTGCCGTGTTCTGTCGACTTAATGTCGACAGAACTCGGCGGTAGTATAGATGCAGATATAGATTTGTCGACAAAAGTGGACTTTTGTCGACAAAACCCTGTAGTCTAGACACACCCTGAGAGAGACCCTGGAGGGGTTTCACCCTCCTCTGCACCCTGGGGCACGGATCACTTGCTGTTTTGAGCTGGAGAAAAAGATGGATTCTCTGTAACTAGAAGTTTTTAAATGATAATTTGAGGTTTTAACTAGATCAGCCAGAGAATATCGGTCTGTTACAGGAGCTTAGCAATGTTCTGTAGACTGTAATATGCCGGTCAGATGAAAGTCTCACAATGGTCCCTTCTGGCGTTAAAGTCACTAAATCTATGAGAATCTGCCAACTCTGTCTCCCTTTCAGGTCCCTGCTTAAAATCCATTTCTCCCAGATATCTTTCTTTCCTTTCACCCCTTTCTCCCTGAACTGAAGTCTTGTCTAGAGTTAGTTTGTCTTGTGTGTTTTCAGACAAGAAGTGTGACATCTCCTATTACTCTAAAGCCTACACCAAAAATGTTTTTACTTTTCAAACAATTTAAACTAAGATTTCTCAGTCTATTTACATTAAACTGTTGGATTTTGAAATTAGAATTGCTCCATCTAGAGGTTTGTCCAAATATTTAATCCTAGCTCCTCTTTTGGGGAACTGGAGAGAGTCCAGTTCAGAGAGGAGTTGAAAACTCCTAGCACCAGGTAATATATGTGGTTAAGAGGAGATTGAATTTTGTGCCAGAGGTAAGTACTTTGATTCACACAAACTCTGAAAAAAAAATTAGTTCAAGATATAATGTTATTGACTAGAAAGTTGTAACTGAGTCAGGAATCTCCTTGAACAGATAAGGTTAGGAGTTTAGAAGAATTAATCCAAAGATAATAAATGCCCCCAAAACACAAGGAATACAAATATTTTGAGTGTGACAGAGAGTCTAGGATGAGAAGATCAGAAAAGAGTCTTCACAAAGTCATTTATTGCACCTGTGTTGCTCCTGTTCCTTTCTTGTGCCATTAAAACTAAATAAAAGTGACTTTCCAAGTCCTTAGGGGCTCAACAATCATCCCAAACCTTTATCTTATAACTCTGTTAGGTGTTTCTCCGTCAAGAAAGCTGGAGGTCATAAAACATGGATATTATTTCTGACTACACGCTCATATCTTTGTATACACACTGGCATTCTGAAGGCCATCAGCAAAGCCAAAGGCTTTTTTTGTTCATTAGTCCAGGATTGTGCCTTATCCTGGTTGTGTACTTTCATTACTAAAGAAAAGGAAAAACTGTCTGACATTAAAAGGAGACAGAAATACATGACGAAGGGTCTGATTTATTATTGTTTTGCATAAGACTGAGAGGCTGTGTCTACACTGGCCAGTTTTTCCGGAAAATCAGCCGCTTTTCCGGAAAAACTTGCCAGCTGTCTACAGTGGCCACTTTAATTTCCGCAAAAGCACTGACTTCCTACTGTAGGAAATCAGTGCTTCTTGCGGAAATACTATTCTGCTTCCGTTCAGGCAAAAGTCCCTTTTGCGCAAAGCTTTGTGCAAAAGGGCCAGTGTAGACAGCTCAGATTTGTTTTCCGCAAAAAGCCCCAATCGCGAAAATGGCGATTGGGGCTTTTTTGCAGAAAAGCATGTTTAGATTGGCATGGATGCTTTTCTGCAAAAAATGCTTTTGCGGAAAAGCGTCCGTACCAATCTAGATGCTCTGTTCTGAAAATGCTTTTAATGGAAAACTTTTCCGTTAAAAGCATTTCCAGATAATCATGCCAATCTAGACGCAGCCAAAGTCAGTTAGAGGGAACATGTGCTTTGCTATCTTGCGCTAATATGATGAACATTTTTTTTGGTGCAACAGAGAAACTGGAGATTGGTGCAAAAGATATTGCCAATTCAAATCTGATTGGTAATCTAGTGTCTGAATGTTTCTGTGACTTTATATGCAAAGGTGGAATGGTCTTCATTACTCTTTTACACTGATCTGTATCATCCTCATCTGTATCAGTTTTCTCTTAAGTTGTGTCTACACTGCAGGACTTAAAATAAGCTATGCAAGTTGAGCTACATCAATTGCGTATCTTATTTTGAAATAGCTTATTTAGAAATAGGGAGCATCTACACAGCCCTTATTTCGAAATAGAGCACGCTTCCTCCGACTTCCCTTATTCCTCTTACAATGAGGGTTGCAGGAGTCGGAGTAAGTTGTCCTCCAGCCTGACAGTATTTTGACACTATTTTGAAATAACTGCCTGCTGTGTAGATGCGGACTAAGTTACTGGTTTGGAATAGTGCTAGTTATTTTGAAATAGTGTTGCAGTGTAAACGTACCCTTAATGTCCAATACTGTGGGGACAGAATAGCTTTGGTGTGTCTTCCAATCCCCCGTGGTTCCTTTTGAATTTTGCATTCCTTGACTACTGACTTAAGCCTCAATAATGCCAACATTTAGAATATTCCGGCAGTTTTGTTTCAGAATAACTGATGTTATTTCGAAATAACATAGTGTGCGTTTACATAGCCAGTCATTATTCTGAATTAATTTTGGGCTTGAGGAATTCTTACTCCAACTCCTGTAACCCTCATTTCATGAGGAAGTGGTAGGAAAAGTGTTCTGCCTTCAATTTCCTGTGGTGTAGACAGCGTCAAAATACCAAATGAAGGTTTTTTACTTCAGCCACGCAATTGACGTGGCTGAAGTTGCGTAGCTTAATTTGAATTTGCCCTGCTGTGTAGATGAGCCCATAGTGACCTCACAAATGCACATAACCCACACTCTCCAAAGTATCTGCCGTAAAAGCCTGTTATAAAGCAGGTTCGTTTGTTTTTAGTCAATGTGAGCTCATGCTCTGAAACATTATAGCCATTATAAATAAACAGCATTTCATAAGTAAAACTGCTGTAGCTGTGAAAGCATTGCGGTAGCTCTACATAAGCAAAATGTCTTTAGAAGAACGTAGGTGTGCCATTGTCTTTGAAGAGATGATAAAGAAACAACAAAGGCATAATCAACCAATTGAATACATAATGGAGTGATGTTTTCATTATATAAATACTTTGAGTTAAACTTTCATGTTTGTGATGCATTTCAGGGGCAATGGGGTGTTGATCCTAGACCATTATAAATATGTTTCCTTTTGTTATAGACCATTTCTATAGACTTGAAATGAGCATGATCATTTTTCTATGTAGGGCTCTGGATTTTTTGCTCATTTCTTTACATGATTAAATATTCCATAAAGAAGAAATCATTCTCTTTTAAAGTCTATAAAGTTCAAGTCATTTCTGAAGAAGTCTGCTATGTTTCTACAGAACACTTTGGATTTCATTCTGAGCAAATCCTGATGAACTATCCTAAAAGGGCTAAATTATACCTTTGATAGGGCTTTGGTTTTATCAGTAAGTTCTTGTAACGCATATGAACCACGCCAGGTCCTCCAGAGCCTCTTCTCCAATGATGCAATGCCCTGGCCTTTATCAGCATCCCATCAGATGATGAGGCCAGTGGAGTGAAGGAAGGAATCATGTATTACCTTAGGCTCAGTACTAGGAGCTCTGGAGAGCACCTTCTCCAGTTGTCTGAAGAACAAGGCATGTTGAAGAACACCTTCTGAAGCAACTTCTGGAGTCTTTTGCCCTCTGGTACTGGAGCCTCAGCTACTTTATCTGTTTCCAACGCAGTATGGAATATGGAGCCAGCCTCTCTGAAGCGTCCCAGTACAGATGTAACTCCTCTGTGCTGCAAGATACACCTTGGAGGATGGTGAACACTAATCACACATTTATTAGGACCCTGCTGTGCTTAGCTGACCAGGTTCCATCTAAAAACATGACCTGGTCAGTAAATTTCCAGCATGGATATTTACAAACAGAAACTTCGTTCCTCCAAGTTCTCTGTTGGCCTCAGATCTGCATCAGTCCTCAGCATTGCTGAGTTGTCTGAAGTAACAGTCCTGCTTGCTTTGTAAGATTTGAGCAGAAGTGAGAAAGTTGGAACTGGAGCTCTGTTGATGTGTCTTTTTTCTATCAGTGTTCCAGATTGTGGGAACCTTCTTGCTTTGCTCTTTTTAGAACGGCACGGTGTAAGGTGTATTCAAACATCTGAAATACTAGCATTCTTACAGTAGATACTCTTTAGATTCTAAGGCCGGCTCTTGAAGCATTTATGTTTCCATGATAAGGGCCATTCGTAGAAGTAACTAAGAAGTTCTTGCTAGGGTCCCAACTTAATATTTTCTGCTTTCTGAAGAAGGTACACAAATCACCTATTCTGTTCCTTGCCCTGAAGAGTAAATCTTGGGCTTACCTTTGTGCAAATCTTCTTTTGGATTTTATATGCGGTATCTCTGTTCCATTTTTTTTGATGTGCTATATCTGCATTCCCAGAACTTAGCAGATAATTGGTCTTAGATACTATAGCATTGGATGGTCTGAAAGGTGTGGCATGGATGGTTTCCTCCTTTTTATTAAGGGATCTTGTCCAAAAGACTCCAAATTTGGGGATTCTTTTGGATCATAGTTTCTGAAATCCCAGCTGATGCTAGTGGGTACAAATGCTCTTTGCCAATTGGTTGTGGAGAATTGTTTGCGAGAAGGATGGAATACCCAGTTTCTTCTATATACAATGCATGTTTCTTTCATGGTTCCTATATGAAGCTGCACCGATTTTAATTATGTAATTGGAGGTGGAACGATGGGAGCTGTTCTTGCAAATATCAAATGTTTGATCACATAAGACTTGATCTTCTGACTTCACTGGGACTATTCATGTGCTTAAAGAGAAGCGCTTGTTTAAGTGCTTTGCTGGATCTGGGCCAAATTGTACATCACCTTACGGAATTGAGCCTGAACTCATTTGGCTGTTGAGTTGTTGGAATTGTGGCTGGCTATTTATTCTGGTTTTTGCCTTTTATGTGAAGGATGCCCGGTGCCTTAGACAGCCATCTATTTACAACCAAATAACATGCAGAAACCACAACTGAGACTGAAAAATGTCCACTGTTCCTGAACAAACAGATTGCACACGATCCAAATAGTTGCTCACAGAGGATCAGATACTGCTCTCAAAAGGTACTGCTCAGATCTGGGTGTCTCCCCTGGGGGTCACTGACCAAGTATTTCTGCAGTGAGGGGGTCATAGTTCCTGATGCTTTCATCCCAGAGGAACTTGGAGAAATAATTTAAGATGAGCAAGTTCATTTATCGCAATTGATTGCAAAATGATGAATCACCTTGCACTCTGTCTGCCAGCTCCTCACCATATTGGACTAAGATCAATACTACATTGAAAGTGAACTCTCTGGGGAAAGCCTTCTTCCAACCCATAGACTGGAGAAAAGTGATTGAATTTCTGCAGCCCCTGGGCTTGTACCTCTGCAAAAGATGAAGGTTAATTACATAAATGGTAGACATCAATTAATCAGACCTCAAGGATTTTATCACCCAGCCATGTAGCTTCAACTGAGAGAGTCACAGATGATGTAAGTTATGCCTCTGTAAGGGTGCGTCTACATAGCATGCTAAACTTAGAATAAGATATGCAATTTGTGCTGTGTATGTGCAATTTGTGCTATGTATGTGCAATTTGTGCTACGCATGCAATTTGAAATAGGTTATTTCAAAATTTGGTGCATCTGCACCATGCCAAATTTCAAAATAACGCACTATTTCGAGCCATCCCTTAACTCTTGTGGAATGAGGGCTACCGGGATGTTGAAATAGTGTGCCTGTTATTTTGAAAAATATTTTGAAATAACAAGTGGCTTGTGAAGACACAGGATAGCTATTTCGGGATACCTACTGGTATCCCGAAATAGCCATGCAGTGCGGACGTATCCTAAGTGGGAGTATGTGTAAAGGAGCAGAAGGGTGAGAGGCAATAGGAGGGAAAGCAAATGATGTGTAAATAAAAGAAAGTGAATCCTCAGGTCCTGATCAAGCAAAACGCTTAAGCATGTGCTTAACTTTAAGCATCAGTGCAGTTCCGCTGAAGTCAACAAGACTACTTATGCTCAAAGTGAAACACATGCTTAAATGTTTTGCTGTGTTGGGGTCACAGCCCTCTGCTTTATCATATACCTGCTTACTAGACCTGTGTGATTGTAGTTGAGGGGTGATCATTTTGTTGGTGGCAGTGGTTATTTGGACATTGTAGAAGCAGAATTCTATCCCTGCATGTCGTCTAGCTCTCTGCACAGAAATGTGTTTTAACCGTAAGCCCTGGTCTACACTACGACTTTATTTTGAAATAACACCCCCCCAGGCCGAATTTATAAGCAGAGCATCCACATTACCAAGCCTGTTAATTTGAAATAATGGACTGTGGTATTCGAAATCTGTACATCAGGAGTAATGATAATTCTGAAATAGTTATTTCAAAATAATGAAAGTGTGGACACTCCTGTGCCGTTATTTCAAATAACTACTCCCCAGAGTCATTAAAACTAATTATTCCCCAGTGCTTCCTGGGGCTCTAAGTCGACGTTAATGGAGCCTGCCTTGGACTAATTTTGAGGTTTTCCCGTACTGTGGACACGCTAGTTTGAATTTGTTAAATCAGAAGTTAAGTCTAATTTAGTCATTTTGAAATGCTTTCCTAGTGTAGACATGGCCTAACTGTTTACATGCCCACCTGCAAACAGGGGAGGAGATGGGAATTTTACTTGTTATTTTGTGCACTGAAGTGCAGCAAATGTGAATAGACATTGGGCTAATTAGCATAAGCCTTCCCTCTTCCTGAAAGAAGCAGAAATGTAGCTTCTTGGGTTGATAGGCAAACCTAGCCCACAATTATCAGTATTACATTAGAAATTATGTTGTCCCAAGTCCTGCAGATAGTATCATAGGGCTGGACAAGACCTCAGGAGTTCATCGAATCTAGCCCCCTGCCCAAAGCAGGACCAATCCCAACTAAATCAACCCAGCCACGGCTTTGTCAAGCTAAGACTTAAAAACTCTAGGGATGGATATTCCACCACCTCCCTAGGCAATCCATTCCAGTGCTTCACCACCTTCCTAGGGAAATAGTTTTTGTTAAATATCCAATCTAGACCTCCCCCACTGTAACTTGAGACCACTGCTCCTTGTTCTGCCATCTATCACCACTGAGAACAGCCTCTCTCCATCCTCTTTGGAACCTCCCTTCAGGAAGTTGAAGGCTGCTATCAAATCCCCCCTCACTCTTCTCTTCTATAGACTAAATAAGCCCAGATCCCTCAGCCTCTCCTCATAGGTCATGTGCTCCAGCCCCCTAATCATTTTGGTTGCCCTACGCTGGACCCTCTCCAATGCGTCCACATCCTTTTTGCAGTGGGGGGCCCAGAATTGGATGCAATACTCCAGATGTGGCCTAACCAGTACCAAAAAAAGGAGAATAATCATTTCTCTAGATCTACTGGCAGTGTTCCTCCTAATGTAACCTAATAATCCGTTCCCTGCCTTGGCTACAAGGGCACCCTGTCAACTCATATCCAGCTTCTCATCCCCAGGTCCTTTTCTGCAGACTGGCTACTTAGCCATTCGGTCCCCAGCCTGTAACAATGCTTGGGATTCTTCCATCCCAAGTGCAGGACTCTACACTTGTCCTTGTTGAACCTCATCAGATATCTTTTGGCCCAATCTTCTAACCTGTCTAGGTCACTCTGGACCCTATCCCTGCCCTCCAGCATATCTACCTCTCCCCCTTAGCTTAGTGTCATCTGCAAACTTGCTGAGGGTGCAATCCATCCTCTCATTCAAGTCATTAATAAAGATGCTGAACAAAACTGGCCCTAGAACCAATCCTTGGGGCACTCCGCTAGAAACCGACCACCAACGTGACATCGAGCTGTTGATCACTACCCATTGGGCCTGACAGTCTAGCCAGCTTTCTATCCATCTTACAGTCCATTCATCTAATCCATACTTCCTTAACTTGCTGGCAAGAATGTTGTGGGAGACCGTATCAAAAGTTCTTAGAGCTAAACTAAAATAAATAAAGAAAATAATCAGTTTGGCATGAGAGTTAGCTGTTCTTCTGCCAAAAAAACCCAACCTGCCCACAAAAAAACATAAACCAAAAAAATAGGCAGCAAAGGGGAAAGAGAAATGCCCTTCTGTATTCTCCTAAGCTAAAGAATTATCAGTAGTTTTCTGCACAGGTGTCCAAAACTGGGAAATTCAAGCTGAGCCAAATTCTAGTAAAAAATCGTTTCAGAAGTGGGCAGAGTTAAAGGTTTTTGAAAATCCCAGGGGCTCCCAGTAAATGTCACTCTCCATATTAAGTTTGGCCTCCAACCTGATTGGTTGTTTTTTATAGAAGAACAGGGTATAACAAACCCGTGTTTCCTTCACTAGTTTAACCTTTAAAACAAGAATGGTGCAAGCTTTGAGGAATCTCAAACAAAATGTCCCTTATAATGACAGCTTCAACTTGGCTTTGTTTTCTGAGGATTTAAAATGAAAAGAGTTTTTAGTTTTTCTGAAATAATTTAGTCACCTTTTCAAGTTTAAACCCCAGGGAGGAAATTTTCATTGTTCTTGAAGAAAACTAGTTTGACATTGTCAATCTCACTGATTTAAGATTCATCCCATTTGGGGGGGTGTTTTTTTTACAGTGATACATGAAGTCTTTATTTTTAAAAGCGTACCTTGTCTTTCTTTGTTTCTATAAAATGCTGCAATCAAGGCTAACCTTACACCTTGTTACCACAGTGCACCTTCGTAACCAGAGCTGGTGGAGAATTTTTGGACTAAACAATTTTCTCTTGAAAAATGGTATTTTTTCAGAATAAGGAAACAAAACAATGAGGAGTCCTGTGGCACCTTAAAGACGAACAGATTTATTTGGGCATAAGCTTTTGTGGATAAAAACATCTGATGAAGTGGATTTACCCACAAAACTTATGCTCAAATACATTTGTTAGTCTTTAAGGTTCCATAAGACTATAGCTTTTGCAGATGCAGATTAATACAGCTGTCCGACTGAGGCTATGTCTAGACCAGTGTTTCTCAACCAGTGATACTAATACCTTCACAGGTATTCAAGAGAAGTCCAGGGGGTACGTCAACACCACTGAAATTTGGAGAAAACTGATTTTTTTAAAAGTTTGACAGCACTTTATTATTTTTATACTTTTTACATCTCAAAATTTCATCACCCATCCGGCTATGATTAAGTTGTTTAACAAATGTGTTGCAATGGTTGAAAAAAAAATTGTGTATCTGAAAACTGTAGGTACTGGGGTTACTTACCATTTTCATTTATTTATTTATTTATTTATTTATTTATTTATTTATTTATTTATTGTTGAGAAAGGGGTACTTGATATTTTTTTTAAAAGGTTGAGAAACAGTGGTCTAGACTATGGAATTTTTCCAGGATACCAGAGGTATCCCGGAAAAAATCCGCCGTGTCCAGGGAACGCATCTGCTCTTCTGACATTTTTTACGGAAGAGCAGATGTGCTCTTTCAGAAGCCTCGTTTTGTGAGGAATTAAGGCTCTTCGGAAAGAGAAGGTTTTCCCAAAATGTGGACCAGTGTAAATGGGCCAAATTTTGGAAAAGCATCTTCTGAAAACAACAATCAGAAAAAGGTATGCAAATTGTGGAGCACAATTTGCATACCTTTTTCTGATAACACTCTATAGTTTAGCTGTAGCCTGAGACTTTTTAGAACCAAAATATTTTGCAGGGATTATTGAATGGACAGAATTCAGTATCAAAGCATTTTGCTTTGGCCTTCTATTTCTGTTTCAGCTATAATACCTTATTTTATTGGAACTTCTGTTTGGAGCGGGGGGAATAGAAATTTTCATTTTTTGTTTTGATTCAAGACCAACACAGATTTCAGAATACCAGAATGTCCTGTAGAAGGAGCATTCCATTTTCTGGCTAGCTCTAACGAAACATTTAAAAGGGGATCCAAATAATGAATCTTACATAAGGAATATTTATTTCATCCTACTTTGATGCAGGCTACTCTTTAATGTAGCTCTTATTGGGATTCTGCTTAAACTCTTTTCTAAAGATAATTTTGATGTGAGAATCAGGCAGTGATGCCGGGTATAAACCAAATGAGCTGAGTAATAGTTTGGACAGGTATGTACCCTCTGCCTTTACCTTTAGGCATTGAACAGTCATCCGTTTGTAAGGTGAATCAGGAAGCCAAATGAAACCTGAATTCAGCATCGGAATTTGTAGAAAACACAAGGATTGTCATAACAGATTAAGCCAATGGTCCATCTAGTCTGACAATAGACCAGATGCTTTAGAGAAAGGTGCAAGACTCCAATAATGGATGATTTAGCAATTATATGGAGGAAATTTCTGGCTAACCTCAGGCATGTAGTGACTGGCTTATGTCCTGAAAAGTAAGGGCTGTGATCCCTTACAAATTTTCCACCCCAGAGATCATAACAGGTAGAAGCCTTTGAAATGCTACTATTCTTCACATCAGTGATCATGTATATATCTTGGCATTTTCAATTACTTCCTCTTTCTTCATTCTCTCTGGCTGCCTTATCCTCCGTGTGCATGCCCATCACTGCTTTCTTTCTGCCCCTGCATCTAGGGATTCTGTCGCCATCCCAAAAGCAGTTTTCTGACTTAGAGCTTCCTCCAGATGCTTTTGAAGGCTTGGCAGACCTCTCTTGTGCCCAAACAGAAAGACATTCTTCTCATCCATCCCTGGTGCGGCAGATCGTGTCCACAGCGACAGCATCTGCTGCCAAGATCCTCAAGAACATAAATCTGCTGGTAATGACAGCACTTTCACAGCTTCTGCTGCCTGTGCTTAGCAGAAGCCCAGCTTTGGACCGGAGCCCTTCCTTCATGAGACACAAACAGGTTGCACTCCCTAACATTAAGCAGCCTGAAATAAAGAAAACAGAGAGCCCCTTGGAAATACAAACACTGTCTTGGAAAGAGAGTTCAGACCAGGACTGTGTGTGTTTCCAGACGGGAAGTGCATTGTGCACATTAGCACACGTTGATTCTTTTTGTAACTGTGGGTGAAAGTGCATTTCTAAGACCCAGCCAGATTCCAAGGGATCTTGTCATTATTTCGCACACAGAAGTGAATGGGAGCTTTGCACGTAAAAGGACGGTGAGGTAGGAATACCAAGCAAACTTGCTTTGCAATCAGGCTTTTGTTAATAGTCTATGAAAGGTTTATAAGCCTGGGAAAGGTTATTTGATATAATCACATGGTGTGGGGAGGGGTGGGGGGAAGGTTCTGGTTTGCTTGGCTTACTTTCTGCTCCTCTCCTTTATTTCTGATGCTTTTGAGTAGTGCTTGCAGAAGGAATATTCCTCACACTGAACACCTCATTCACATCCACTTTAGCTCATCTGAAGAAGTGAGTTTTGCCCACGAAAGCTCATGATACTAGATTTATTTGTAATAGAGATGTAGCCGTGTTAGTCTGGTCTAGCTGAAACAAAAGACAGGACTATGCAACACTTTAAGGACTAACAAGATGGTTTATTAGGTGATGAGCTTTCATGGGCCAGACCCACTTCCTCAGATTAAATTGTGGAAGAAAATTGGCACAACCATGTATACCAAAGGGATACAGTCAAAAAAAGGGAACACATATAAAAAGGACAAATCAAATTTCAGAACAGAGGGGGGAGAAGAGAGGGAGGTTAATGTCTGTGAGCTAATGATATTAGAGGTGATAATTGGGGAAGTGTTATTTGTGTTAGTCTCTAAGGGACCACAGGACCACTCGTTGTTTTTACAGTTACAGACTAACACAGCTACTGCTCGGAGACATCAAAAGCAAAGTACTATATCCAGCCCACTCAATGTGTCTCCCTAGCACTGGTCCTACTATTGACAGGTACTTTTTCTCCCCTCCTCCTTTTTCTGTTATCATTTCTGGGTTCCTGTTATTTCCACTCCAGCTCATCAGAGGAAGTGGGTTTTGCCCACGAAAGTCTATGATACTACATATATTTTTGTTACTCTCTGAGCCCTGGCCTACACTTTTTTTTCCCCCCAAAATAACCGCCCTTTGGTTGAATTAATAAGTGGAGTGTCCACATTACCAAGCTCATTATTTTGAAATAATGGGCTGCTTATTTTGAAATCTGTATTCCTGATTTCCTCAGGGAATAATGCTAATTTCTAAATAGTTCTTTCAAAATAATGGTAGTATGGATGCTCTGGTACTGCTATTTTTAAATTAACTCCTCCCCAGAGTCATTCAAACTAATTACTCTCCAGTGCTTCTTGGAGCTCTAAGTTGAGGTTGCCTGTCTGTTTTACATAAATAAAGGCAGTAATATTTGGCACTTTATTACAATTCAGTACAGCCGGTCCCCGAGTTACGAACGAGTTATGGACCAAACATTTGGTCGTAACTCGAAATGTTCATAAGTCGGATCCCTTTGAGTTACATTGCGACCACGCTGTTTGTAATCATGGGTCACGTTCGTAACTCGGGGACTGTCTTTTACGACTGCTTAATTAGAGGTTTGTTCGTAAATGCGAACGGTCGTAAATCGACTGTTCGCAACTCGGGGACCAGCTGTACAAGATTCTGATATGGTAGGGTTGGATTTGTAGGGTTGGACACGACAAACCAAAATATCATTAATTGTTGGTGGAATTTCAACTGCCATTTGGATTGTGCTACAGGCTTTTGATCTTTTTTCACCAGGATCCATTAATAGGCTGGATTATTAAATCCAATGTAAATAATTATTTCCTGAGGGCAGCAACCACGGTGCATCTCTCGTTTGTTGATAAAGGAGGTGAACATCTATATGGCTATGTCTAGACTACATCCCTCTTTTGAAAGAGGGATGTAAATTAGGCAGATCGAAATTGCAAATGAAGCCGGGATTTGAATTTCCTGCACTTTATTTGCATAATGGTAGATGCGCGTTCTTTCAAAAAAGGGTATTTCGAAAGTAAAACCACCGTCTAGATGTGGTTCTTTTGGAAAAAAAAAACACCTTTTTTGAAAGAACTGGTAAACCTCATTTTTTCAGGCATTACGGTTCTTTCAAAAAATGGTTTTTTAAACAACAAAACTGTGTCTAGATAGCGGTTTCACTTTCAAAATACCCGTTTTCGAAAGAATGCGCAGCTGCCATTATGCAAATGAAGCTTGGGAAAGTCAAATCTCGGCTTCATTTGCAATTTCAATCAGCCTAATTTACATCCCTCTTTCAAAAGAAGGATGTATTTTAGACATGCCCTATGAGCTTTCTGTATGTAAAACTTTTACGCAGGGTAAGGCAAATCTTTTGGTGGGGCGTTGGTCCCTTTTTGGGGGTTAGTTTCCTGGGTGTCATCAAAGATCTTATAGGTGAGTCCTCCCAGAGTTCAGATGGTTCAATGCCTGTATAGTTCTGCAGGGAGGTGGTAACCCCAACTCTGTGCGTAGGCTGGGGGAGACCGGTGCTTCTGACCCAGCAGGAGAGGTTGGTAGAGAGCCCCAAGGTGGGCAACAGTGGCTTGATCAGCACACCATGGGACAACCCCTAGGGGATTTCCATGATCTAGCCCATCACACAGAAATCACAGCCTCAGAATCCACATGGAATTTCCTTCAAATAGATTAAATAAAAAAATTATGATGTTTCATCATCATATTGATCTAGGTGACTGAAACATACGTGATAGTTACGACATTATGTTCTCGTAAGCCAGCACTAAAATGATGGGAAAGCAACCACTATCTTCAATCTTTCTGCAAGAGTGGGTAGACGTACTTAATGCATTTTCTATTCTGGTTCTTACCTCACCATTGTTTCCTTTTAGTTCTCAGCAATTATAATTAAAACAACATGACATGCAAATTTACTTGTAGCGCTATAGACAGAATTTCATTATGGCAACTATTACAGTTATGATTATATGATTACCCCTCTTCTGCTCCCCATTGATTTCCTTTCTCCTTCCAGGATCAAGTGCATGCCAATATATGCATGATTTTAGCATAGTTTTTTGTTAATTAACTCTAATTTCCCAAATTTTTCTTCAAAAATTAACAAGCATAATGTGGTATATTTCCATTGCAGTCTACAATGATTAACTATATGACTCCTTGTAATAATAACTTGCTCATATGGTAGGTAAATTAAAAATTTACCCTATAGTGAGAACATGTAATTTTAGAATCAACGGAAGAACATTTCTGAGGTTATATTCATAATATTGACTTGAGAGAGAAGTTCTTGGCCAATTTCATCCCATCTTTAAAAGCTCTCATTCTTCCTTAGAAGGAGAAGATTCGACATTCACCTTATTTTATTCTAAAAAAAAAAAAAAGTTTTTCCAGTGAAAATGTATAAGAATTGCTTGAAGCAGGCACAAATCCATTTATCATAAAAATCAATCATTCTGCAATGTAATGCTTGCAGAATTCTACAAGAGTCCAATTTTTAAGCATGAATAGGACATCTTTAGCATAACACAATTTTCACAATGGACGAGTTATTATTTTTTCCATACCATTTTGTAATTGCCAACAGATCTTTGTTGATCGAAGAATTAAAGCTATTCAGTTCTGATATTTGCTTGCTCATATTTTTGAGAGACTGTAAATGACAGTATTGCGGAATTTGTCAGTTCAAAGGTAGCTAAAAGGAAAGGAGGATTTTCATTACATTATATATACTAGGGCTACAGATATCCTGTTAGTTCAGTCACCTTAGCTGATCTGTCAGTAAAAGCCAGTCTTGTGCATCCTTTTCTCTCCCATCTTCATTTTGCATGCAGAAAACGCTCAGCAGAGTTGCCAAACCCTGTGTCAGCTTGGTTGATTTGTTTCACAAAAAGACAAAGAATTTAATGCTCGGTGTTTTTAGTGAACGTTTTCCTTCCAAATAATTTTCCCAGTTGGTTCCTTTTAAAGATGGGAAAATAAGAAACATAGGGACTGGCCTCTGCCCAACTCAAACAACTTCTTCCTCTTGACAAAAGGAAGCATTTTCTGTTGGCTTTGCAAAAGGAAACTGCCCCCATTATCTGCCCCAAATAACCCTTCCTCCTGCAAAAGCCCTCTCTAAGGCTACATCTAGACTGCAGGCTTCTTGCACAAGAAGCTTTTATTGGAAGAGATCTTCTGTAAAAACTTCTTGCGCAAGAGTGCGTCCACACTGCAAAAGCGCATCAAAAAAGTGATATGCTTTTGCGAAAGAGAGCGTCCAGACTGCATGGATGCTCTCTCAAAAATAAGCCCTGATTGCTATGCACAGAATGGCCACCAGGGCACCTGTGCTTTTTCTTCTTTCCTCTTTTTGCACAAAAAAACCCTCTTCCCTGTCCACACACATCTTTTTGCGAAAGAGCTCTTTCGCAAAACGGCATTCTTCCTCATAGAATGAGGAATACCTATGGTGGAAAAAACCCTCTGTTCTTTCTATTTTTTTTGCACAAAAACGCGCTTGCGGTGTGGACACTCCATAAGTTTTTTTTCGGAAAAACATTTGTTTTTCCAAAAAAAAAAAAACCCTCTGTAGTGTAGACATAGCCTTAGTTTTGGAAAATTCTTCCCACCCACCAGGCCAAGGAGTAGAGAATGAATGAAATATTACTCCTGCTCTCCTACTGCTGTAGACCCCCATCACCAGCATACCCCCTCCTGCTCTGACAGACTTCTATCTGTAGTTTTCAATGGGCCAGTGACAGAAATACATGAGAAGGAAAAACATGTGAATGGTGTTGATTTAGAATGAAGTTCGTAGAGTCAGTCACAAGAATTCCTTCAAACCTATGGCACCACTGTAGAGGATGCCAAAGATCCTAGTTCTCTGCTATACAGGCACAAGAAATTTACCAGACTATGTTTCTTAAAAAACCGAAGGCTATATCCAATCAACATCAGAAACAGTCCCTCTCCATACAAAAAATTCTCTTATTTTAGAGAGAGATTTAAGAGCAGGTTAGATAGACATTTCTCAAGCATGAACTTGATAGTGCTTGGTCCCACCGTGAGGGCAGGGGTTGGGACTTAATGATCGCTCAAGATCCCTCCAGTTCTAGTATTCCATGATACTATGAAAAACAGCCTGAAAAGAGCACAAAAGCCATAAGCCAAGAAACGGACCAAAAACACAATTCTCTACTTCAGAGAACTTAGCCCAGTCATACCCACAGAAGACAGGGAAACAGTGACCAAAGTCAAGATCACCATGAATGACTGTACTCTGCCCTTCATAGATGGAGAAAGGGGCTTTGGGATCTGCAGAACAGAGATTGTCAACACCTGCATTAGCAAGTTGAATCTGCAACATATCCTAAAATGAGATATAGCCTGGACCAATACTGTAGAAACTATGGCTAGAGATTCCCAAAGTATCTCCAGGTGTATATTCTATTACTAGACAAGCTAAACAAGAGGCTAGCATAAAAGACCTCCAATGCCACCTGTCAGCTGTTAGCACATTGCTTTGCAACTTTGGATTCCTTATACTCTGCAGAGCTACTATATGGCCAAATAACCACAACAACAAAATTGGCTCAGAGCCATTGGTGACTAGCTGGAAATATGTTTTCCTTCCTACTGGCCTCATATAGCTGGATTCCTGTGGTG
Source organism: Pelodiscus sinensis (assembly GCF_052426305.1). Classification (NCBI taxonomy): domain Eukaryota; kingdom Metazoa; phylum Chordata; order Testudines; family Trionychidae; genus Pelodiscus; species Pelodiscus sinensis. The sequence goes on from NC_143058.1 coordinate 62,447,932, forward strand.
CGCCAATGACACACACACACACACACACACACACACACACACACACACACACACAGGGTATGTCTAGACTGCATCCCTCTGTCGGCAGAGGGATGCGGATTAGGCAGGTCAACATTGCAAATGAAGTGGGGATTTAAATATCCTGCACTTAATTTGCATAAAACATGGTCGTCGTTTTTGCCGACTCAGCACTTTGTCAGCAAAAAGTGGCAGTCTAGAGGGGGATCTGTCAAGAAAGAAAGCTTTTTTCGACAGATCCCTTATGCTTCCTGCAAGGAGGCTTACAGAATCTGTCGAAAAAGGCTTTCTTTCTCGGCAGATCCCCCTCTAGACTGCCGCTTTTTGCCAACAAAGTGCTCAGTCAGCAAAAGCGGCGGCCATTTTTATGCAAATTAAGCATGGGATAGTTAAATCCCCACTTCATTTGCAATGTCGACCTGCCTAATCTGCATCCCTCTGCCGACAGAGGGATGCAATCTAGACATACCCAGAGAGCCTGGCTTATTGATCTGAATTTGAACCGCCTGTAATTATTTCATTTCCCTTTTTCTCTTTCCTCAACTTTTTCCCCAAGTTTTCTTGGACTTTTCCTTCACTTAAGTCACATTTCTTTGATCTCACATTTCCTTCACTTAAGCCCCTATTCTTTCATGTACATCCTTTTCTAGCCTCTTTCCTTTCTATCTTTGTCTTTTTTCCCTCTCCTGGTAGAGTTTTGATCTTACTTATATCTCTTTGGTTTTCTTGGCTTTCTGGCTTTACATTCACGACAGCCATTCTTTTCACTCAGATCAAACAATGACGATAATCACACCTAAAGAGATGGCCTTCTCATTGGGCGGGCTGTCTTTCTTGTTAAGTGGTATGGACAACGCTCATTTGGTGACAAAAACCAGCTCCACTGTGATGAAGTACAAACATTTCCTGGCATCTTGCTAATAGCCTACATCCAATACAGAAGCTGCCATATTGATTGATTTGCTGTTAGCATCCAAATGGGAGGTAAATAGCTGTCCAAGAGTTAAGAATCTTTACTAGCCGCACAGATGACATAAATAAGGCAAGCCCCAAGGAATATCTTTTTGAAACTTAATAATGTAAGAAAGAAATATTCCACACTTCACTAGCAAATATAATGCCACACACCGGATGATGTTTTGAAACCATGTATTTAAAAAAAAAGGGAACTAGTTTACCAAAATCTATTAAGGATGTGATTTGCACAGTGTTTCATTTTAGCAAATCACACTGGTGTCTAATGCATGTTTTCCTGTACTTTATATCTTTTGAAGTGTACTAATTTTCCCTGCTGGGGAAAATGTCGTTCAAAAAGATGAAGGGGGGGAGCTGACATCCTTATTATGCTGTCATATAAAGACTACTTCTTCAGGCTCTTGAAGACCTGTGTCTCTGAAAGAATGACAGCCTAATATGTTCTATTCTTAAATTCTAAGTACCCTTTGATAGCACACTAAGCAATTTATCTTTAAAAATAAAAAAGTGAAAGCAGGTCTGCTGGTTTGAAGAGGTGGAAAGCCATTGGAAAATAGGCACGTCAAATGGAAATTTCTCACATCCATTGAAAATATAAATGCAGAATTTTGCCACACTAGCCTGTAAGTGCATACATCTCCACAGTGTAAGCTTAGGTATAATTCAAACGGTGAATTTCATTTCAGTCACAATATCTTGAATTAGGCATATCATATGTGATGGCAGTATTTCCAGTAGGAATAACTTCCGGTGACATGACCCATCGAGACACAAAATAAGTTCAAGTTAGTAGATGTTTCCTATTCCTATGGGTATGACTTAAACATGGAAAAAAATAAATCAAGTATTGAATATATATTTGTTCTCCACCTGGTGTCCGACCAGCAGGAATTCGGAACTTCGCAATTTTATAGCCGTGGAAGCAGAAAGCAATTACAGTCTGGATTCAGCAAAGCTTGCATTTTGTCTGTGATGTCATCATTTAAAAACCCATCCATATATTTCTAGTTGTAAACATGCAAAAAAAATGCCCTGCATCTTTTCCTATCAGACAGAGAGAAAAACTGTATAAGGAGCGAAAGCTTTGTATAATGTTGAGGATTTTGTCTAAGTAATGCAGATGTTAGAACCCACTTTTCTATTACTATTCATTAACTACTGTTTGACAACATCCAGATGAGGCCTAGGCTGAGCAAATAGTTTGGTGTCATTGTCTATCGTCTACACAATTTAAGAACATCAAATATAAGCAGGATTAATGGAAACTGGTCTTTAAAATTGAAGGAACTTAAGCGCGCGTCAAATTGCAATCTCTTCAGTTTAATGCACTCATGGCTTTTTTACTTTGATTTTCCCTGAGTAAAAAGGCTAGGAAGAGAAGGGAGAGAATGTGCCTGTAGGATTAAGTAGTGGTTACAAGTTGAACATCTCTAGTCCAGAACTTTCGGGGCTGGAAACATCTGTTGTCATGGGTGTGGCCAAATTTCCCACCGACCCATAAAGTTTGTTTACAGCCACCAGTGCTGGCTCTAAGGCTGTCTCTACACTACAATATTTGCTGGAAGAGGCAATGCAAATGAAGCGCAGATTAGCATTTTCTCGTGCTTCCTTTGCATAATCTCTTCCAATCTGTTTTTGCGCAAGGGGTTTTTGAGCAAAAGCAAGCAGTGTGGACTTTTCCTTTTTGTGCAAAAACCCCCTTTTGCACAAGATTGCTATACCTTCTTTTTTGAGGCATAAGGCTCTTGTGAAAAAGGGGGTTTTTGCGCAAAAAGGAAACATCCATACTGCTTGTTTTTGCGCAAAAACCCCTTCTGCAAAAATGGATCAGAAGAGAACATGCAAATGAAGCACGAGAAAATGCTAATCCGTGCTTTGTTTGCATTGCCTCTTCCGGCAAATTTTGTAGTGTAGACGTAGCCTGCATGTTCTGTGCTGTTGTTTGGCTCTAATTTACCCCTCAATGTCCTCTGACAGCCCCGTAAGCAGTGGAAGTGTCAGTAATGCTGCTAGACAATATTGACCTGCCATAGTCCGGAAAATTCTCTGATTGAGCACTGGTCAGATCCTGAGGGTGCCGGAGTAGAGAGGGTTCAACCTGTAGTATGATCCCATGGGCAGACTTGAGTTATAGCTCATCCTAGACATCCATCCCACTTCTCTAGGAAGAGATTTTTCCAACCATCATGAATTCTGATCATGTTTCTGCCTCTTCTTCTACCAGTGACTGACCTCAGCCAGACAAATGCAACTTCCCTTCAATTCCAGAGATCCAATTAAAGCCTGTTGAGGTAATTATAACCTTCCAGAGATAAGTAAGCTCCCAAGAATGAAAATCTTATCCTGAAGCTTTCTTCCTTCACTGTAACTATTCCAGCATCATGTAGGGTTTCTACCAGTTCCTTCATGCTTCCTGAATCAGTTCATCTGTCATCTCCAAAACTTTGATATGAGACTGGCAGTTGACTCTGGATGCTGGCAGAACTCACTGTCCACATAACATTGCTTCTGCAAGTTGCCTAACATTCTTTCCTTGGATTTTTTCCTTTGGATTGTTTCTTCCCTGTAGCCACCCTTATTAGATGTCATTTTCCACATCTCCCTGAGCTATTGCGTTGTGCCTCACACCTGTCTAAAAATGACACCCTCTTCAGTTCGAATCCAGATGTCATTTTACTTACAACCACAGCCCTTCCTGTTACGGGGTCTCTCCCCGTTCCATTCAGTGAGTTCAATGGCGCCCTTGTCCTGTCATTCTTTGTAACTTGCTCCTCTGCTGTCAAATACATCCCCAACCGTCTCTCATCAATGAGCTGTTCCTATTTATCTTTCTCAGCAGAAGCTGGGGACTCTGCTCTTTGGCTGCATTTTCATTCTCCCGGATCCCTAATTTCCAACCAATGCTCCACACCAATTCCCCGATAGCCACAGTCGGAATACCCAGAAAATATACCACAGCATTCAGTCAGCAGCAGTACATTCACTTTCTCATGTCTCCCCACACATGACTTGTCCTGTCTGGTCCCTTGCTCTTTTCTTGTCACTCAGCACCTAGCTAATTTTTAGCCCTAGCGCCCTTCCCTTAAGTTTCTTCTTTACTCGGTTACTATTTCTATTCCACCCTCTCACCACTTGCTAACTTGGTTTATTTTCACTATTGTTTGTGCATTTGTCTTGGAACAATCACTCGGCTCTTTCCCTAAAACCAGTTGAACCTAGCCAGCCTAGGGGAAGTGGGAAGGGATAGCTCAGTGGTTTGAGCATTGGCCTGTTAAACCCAGGGTTGTGAGCCCAATACTTGAAAGGGATGTTTAGGGATCTGGGGCAAATCTGTCAGGGATGGTACTTGGTCCCCTGAGAGAACTGGGAATGTAGAAGAGGACTGTGGAGGCGCGAGAAGGATTGCTCAGGTACTAGGGAGAAGGTACAGGGAGGGATCGTTTGGGGAAGTGGCCCAGGGAAAGGCTGCAAGACTGGGAGTAGAGGAAACGCTGCCAGTTGTTACTGCCTTAGGGTCCCAGAGCTGGAACCCAGAGTAGTGGATGGGCCCTGGTTGCCCCAAAGCCTCCCCACACCACTACAAATTGTGCCCCACAGCAGAGGAGACAAGGACAATGGAGAGGCTTCACCCCAATCTTTGGACTTGCCTATGATGAGGATGGCTCAGTAAGCTACGACCCTGGCCTCTAGTAAAGGGCCGGAGGCTATATGTAGGGCCACAACAAGTCTCTGAGGTAAACAGTAACCACCAGGAAGTGTAGGACTCTCGGGGCACGGCCGGAGCCTTGCCACAGCATCTTCACCTCCCCTAGATCTCCACATTCATTTCAGTGCTGAGGGACAAGTGGATTTGTAACACTGTCTGAAGGACTTTGGATCCATAAAGCATTGAGTGGATTATGCTCATCCACATGTAGGCTTTTAATCTCCGTCCGCTATAATGTGGGGATTAGCTGTTACTTCATACCTAATCCCAATACAATTCAATACATGTTAATAATGTGGAGTAAGTTAGAAATACACCTCCAGTTGTTTAACTATTTCTGAACTTTACATACGGAAGACAAAAGTGAGCAGAGACCGTTGATACAGAACGGAGGAGGTGACTTGAGCATTTTGTGAGGTGCAAATGCCTCGCGGAGCAGTGAAAGACACGTCATGCCCTGAGCTGTCTTCTGAGGCCTGCTGCTGCCCAGGTGGAATGTCACAGCTGAATCCGTGGCTCGTGGTGTTGCATTCACATCCCAGTTTATCCCTGCAATGTCACTGCATTCTAGGTTCTCTATTCAGAATATCACCAGCTCACACATCCAGATTTGCACCAGGCTACATTGGAAGCCTCGATCTCTCAATCGTGTTACAAATAAATTGCATCTGCGTGACATGCTGAAGGAGAATGAACTCTGCTGAACAAAATCTTTCTTCGTGCATGGGACAGTGCATTAGTTGAAATGGCTTGTTTTGAAATCTCTTTGAGGCTGTCTCTACACTACAAAGAAAAGTCGGGAAATGATATGCAAATTGCACAGAGCAATTTGCATATCTTTTCCCACTTATCTTCCGAAAGAGGCTTTTCTGATATTTGGCCCATCTACACGGGGCCAAATGTCAGAAAAACAAATCTCTTTCAGAACATCCCTTCTTCCTCATAAAATGAGGTTTACAGGGATGCCAAAAAAATGCTCTGCTTTTCTGAATTATTTTTTCAGAAAAGCAGATATGTTCCTTGGACATGGCAGAGCTTTTCCAGAAAAGCTCTGTTGTCTAGATGTACCCTGAGTGTTGGAAGATGGTATAGGCAAAGTGTCTGTTGAGTCTTGCAACTTCTCAAAGTAGAGAGCTGCCAAAAAAGTTTTTTCTTTCTTTCTTTCTTTCATTCTTTCGTTCTTTCGTTCTGTCTTTCGTTCTGTCTTTCTGTCTTTCTTTCTGTCTTTCAACAGCTATGTGGTGAAACATCTCAGCTCTCTGCTGCCTTCTTTACTGCATGTTCACCTCTCTGAGCTTTTGTAGGTCTGTCCTCCTCTTGTCTGTCGAACTATACCATCATTGTCTCTCATAATCTTCTCATTTTCATCTTCAACACTCTGTCCTAGTGGTCTCCTCTAGCCCCCCCCCTCCCTCCCCCAGTGATCTTTTTTAACTACCCTGGAGGAAGAGCGAAGCAGGAGGAGGAGCAGGTGGTGCGGGGAAAAAATAGGTGGATAAGAAATGCTGAGCTATGAAGGGCTCTGGAAAATGAGACGTTTGATTTGGTGTGGGTAGAGGGGTTGTGAAGGAGAGCGACATGGTCAGATCAGGCAAGGGAAATTATCCTACGTTGTAATGGGGAAAGGAGGAGGAGAGAACTGTAGATATTAGGGAGGCTGAGCCGCAGTAATGAGGACAGGAAATGAGGAGCAAGAGATGACATGAAAGAAGATATAAAGATTTAGACACAGCCTGGATGCATGGGGAGAAGGAGTGGAGCGAAATGAAAGTGATGCTCCGGGAAGACCAAAGAATTTTTGAAGGTCTTTTTTTGCAAAGGAGGAGAAAGGACACAGAATGTCTCTTACAGGCAGACGCAGAATGTCTTTGCGGGGCAGGTGAAATAGCGCTACTTTTTGCACACAGCCTAAGCCTTTCAGACTGGCGGTGTGTGGATTACCTGTATTTGTGTGCATTCTTCTTGCAACATAGCAGTGAGACAAAGAAGTGACTCAAGTTTACTTTTCAATGCTATCGAAATTGGAAACTCTAGTCCAGTTCCAGAAAGCGGCAAGTCTGATTGGCTCATTTTGAATTACTTAGTTGTGAGTTCACAATAATGCATAGGACAGGGTTATTTGTCATGGTGGAGGCTGTTAATTTGTGGATCGTTTTCTTTTCTTTAAACATTTAACAGTTGCATAGGACAGGGGATTTTTTCAAATAGACTGGACTAATTACAAGCTTTTCTGTTAGAAATGATTTCCACATGCCTAATGAGAATAAGAACATAAGAACGGCCATACTGGGTCAGACCAAAGGTACGTCTAGCCCAGGGTCCTGTCTTCTGATAGTGGCCAATGCCAGGTGCCCCCAGAGGGAGTGAACAGAATGGGGAATCATCAAGTGATCCCTCTCCTGTCACCGTTTCCAGCCTCGGACAAACAGTGGCTAAGGACACCATTCCTACCCATCCTGGCTAATAAGTATTGGTGGATCTATCCTCTATGAATTTATCTAGTTCTTCTTTGAACCCTGTTCAAATCTTGGCCTTTACGACATCCTCTGGCAAGGAGTTCCACAAAGTTGACTGTGTGCTGCATGTGTTGGGATTAATGTTCATAGCTATGTACAACAGCCCCTTTCTTTTGTTGACTCCCAATCTGACCTTGGAGAGTATATTTTTGGCTAAAATAGAAACTATTTGCTAAGTATGTGTATAGAAATAATAGTGGAAGTTATTGAAACTGTAACAGAAAACAGAAGAACTGAAATCCACGTTTTAAAAATAGGTTTTGCTAAATGTCTTCAGCTTAGGCGGTAAGGGCTTAAAGCGAGGTTCAGTAGAAGTTGGCAGTTGGTATAAGTTAGCAAAGAGTATATTATGTGTTTGAGCTAATGTTATAAAATGTACATTATGTCTCTTGTGGTGGTTTGGCAGTGTATTTTGTGATAAATATTTGTCAAGGCCTAATCCCCGCTCTCGCACCATAAATGCAGAAGTGGGGGCCCGCAAAAGTACCCAAAACCTTGTCTTTCTAGGCTTTGGTATAAAACTGCCTCCCAAAATTTTAAAAACCTAGATTTTGGCAATAAAAATCCGCTGCCACCACCCAAGTAATGGTAAGAAACCCAGGGGAAAGATCATTTGGGAAATCTCAGCCCTACAGTAAAACCAGGAAACAAAACAAAACAAAACAGTAACAGGTTAATAAAAAAGAAAGAAAAAGAACTTTTATTATTACCACAATACTCCTGTTATAAACGTAGTTACTGGATGGAAAAGTCACCAATTAATATACTAATGGGGGGCCCCTCCCCCCCATGGGCCAAGAGCTTAGTTACAAAGGAGAGGAAACCCCATTTTTAAATGCACAGATATCAGATTCCCATTCCCAAACCATAAAAGCTAATGGATGTATCTAAACTTTACCCTACTTACAGATAGTGAAGAGTCTTTTGTTGGAGAGAGAGACATGTCGGTCCCCCTCAGTAGCTGAAGAGAAACTGCCCAGGGACAAAGGAAGGAAAAACCCAAAAATTCCTTTGTCCCAGTTTGAAATTTCTACCTACATTTCTATTGGCTACCGGCTACCTGGTTCGGTAACGGACACAGTTAACCCCTTAGTCCCCAGGCTGCTGGCCATCTCTCATGATCATGATAATAGGTAACCCAAAAATGAACATAGTACAGGCTCGTAGGGGATTTTTGTAATAAAGCAAACTGCATTGACATATCAAAATCATTGGGCCATTCCTTGACACAAATGAGGTGATAACAGTTGGGCTATGTCTAGACTATGTTCTATTTTTGAAAGAGGATATGCAAATTCCGTGGGAATTAAGCCTAACATATACAAAAACCACTCTTAAAAACTGAAGTTTATGCGTTTTTTTTGAAAAAGGAGTTTTTTTCCCAAAAAACCCACATCCAGACTACTTTCATTTTTGCAAGCTCTGCTTTCGAAAGTGAGATCGGAAGAAGATATGCAAATTCCTGCAGACTTTGCATATCTTCTTGAGACAATAGAACATAGTTTAGACGTACCCTTAGAATTTTAACCATTCCTAGCCAGAATTCCACACATGGGGACATCAGATATGGTCTGGGATCTGGGTGGGTGGAAGAGGAAGAGGTGTAAACAATGGCTAGTTATTGGGACATATTGGGATAACATGGGCCAGCGGGGTGGGAAGCCTCACCCAGCACCTTCTTCTGGGGAGCTCTATTTATGTTTTCTTCCATCTTTGTTTCCAAAGGTCTCCAGAAGGTTGCAGAAGAAAGACTGTGCCTAATCTACCCTTGAGTTTAGGAATACAGTAGATCAGAGACATAGCCATGGGTGGGCTTTAATGGGTCATGGTGCACACACTTTGTATCAATGCCCACCTGCCAGCCTGCCCAGCCCTCTGGCCAGGGTGCTGGAGTTTACCCTGCTCCGCTCTGGCCGGGGAATGGGGCTAGGAGGCCAGGGTTTGACTCACTCCAGCCAGGAAGTGGAGCTGGGGCTTGTCCCGACACTGTCCAAAAGCAGGATGGGACTTACCCTCCCCATCCCTCTTGTCCTGCTTCTCCCTCATTTATGCCCACCCACCCTTCTGGCTGTGCCCCTGGAGAAGACTGAGTTTCACTTATCAGTATCAGAGTCAATAAAGAGTTACAAAAAACAACAGTAAAACCAACAGACCGTAGTGGAAAATTTCAGTAAAAATCATGTACATTTCATAAACTACAAGGGCTTCATTTTATAAATCTACTTCCATGGGTAAGTGAGCTAAACTCACCCACAAGAGAGATTTATGCCAGTAGCATTTTACAACCTGGGACTCGGAGGACATAAAAGTCAGAATTTCATCGTGGAGGGCTAATGATTAAAGTATCTGTGATGGTAGTCACCGTAACAGCGCTGAACAAGTAAGCCCCTGTCTTTCTCTTAGGTGTTCTGACAGCCCAATATTAAAGAGCTGCAAGTGTCATAAGATGTAGGAAATCAACTGGCCTCTTTGACAGATTTTACGGAGTAGTGTTTGTGCTGTCAAGATGGTGAATATGACAAACTGGAGACATGACAGTAATAGGAATGTTTAGGTAAAAGAACAAGCCAAATAGAGATGCTGCTGTTGACATTAACATGCTTATGGTAAAGGCAGAGCCTCTTGTTTTCCCCTCCCCCCGAAGCGATTTTATTAAATTCCGTTTTCAAATCTGTTTTTTCACTGTCATGGGAAAACATTTAGCTGTAGGTGCCAATCATTCAGGAATAATCTACATGTCTAGAAAGGGGTGATCGGGGAGGGATCACATGAAGATTACCTGTCCTGTTCCCTCCCTCTGGGGCACCTGACATTGGCCACTGTTGGCAGACAGGACACTGGGCTAGATGGACCTTTGGTTTGGCCCAGTCTGGCCGTTCTTATGTACATGAAAGAAACCTCTTAAATGTATTTATTATTATTATATTATTGTTATTTTATATGTTTACACTAGCAGGTTTTCCCAGCATTCCATGGGTCCTTGACTCAATTAACTTTTTGTTTTTGGAAAATATGAAAATGTCTGTGCTTCAATGAAATCATTGCTCTGGGCGGGGGTGTGGTGAGGGATGAGGGGTTCAATATTCAGGCTTCCCCCAGGAGCAAGAACAACCCCAGCCCTATCTCTCCACAGCAGCTTGGGGCCAGGGAAGATGCACCTCTCCACGGCCACCTTAGCTCCAGTGGGCAAATCCGGGGGAGGCGTGCATGTCCCCCGGCTAGGGCAGGTCCAGGTTCATCTGCCCCTTGTGTTCCCCAACCAGAAGGAGGAATTCAGCAAATTGTGCACTTTCCTCTCTACTCCCTGATGAAAGGGAACAACCAGCAATGTCCCCGTACGAATGGGGAGAGCTTCAGCTCCACTGACACGCTCCCTAAAAGGTGCTTGGGGGTGGGAGGCTTGGAGCTGGGGCAGTCCTGAATGGGGGTCATTCCCAGCCAGCCCCTTCCACCTACCTGGTGATCCTGTCTCTTTTCTGTATGGTTTGAGGAGAAGCAATCCCATTCTAGGCCCATCCCAATTTCCTGTCACAACCAAACCCAAACCTAGCTTTACAGTCTAAGAGGAAGCTACCTACCACATTTGGTGGTCCTAGCTCTGGCCATTTAGGAGAAGTTCTTGAACAAACAAATGCACAGAAAAATTCTCTTAAATATAGTATATTAAATTGTAGTAGCACCTAAGGGCGTCAGTGGAGACTGTGGCTCTATGGTGGTAGATACTGAAGAAACAGAATAAGACACTGATCCTGCCACTGTTCCATTCAGTTGAAATGGACAGCATTTCCAGGAAAGGGAGTATTATTTATCCCCATTTTACAAATGAGGAGAAAAAGGTTCTTTGCCCAAGTCTGTAGCTCAGAGCCAGGCATTCAACCCAAATCATCTGTTTCAGTTCCATTCCTTGAGCACAAGATCAACCTTCCTCCCAAGGGAAGGTAGCTTAGGGGTAGATTTCTCTGAGCTAAAAAAATGAAACCTTCTATTTCTCTAAAGTTCAACAGAGTGAATAACCATCTCCATCTTTATTTCACTAGAGGATTTACCCGGCGTTGCTCGGGTCCTTAACGCAAACAAATTTTGTTTTTCTTCATGGAAATCATCCATGGGGTGGGGTGGGGCTGAGGAGGAAGGGTTGTGTATGCAGCTTCCCCGGGGAGAGGACTACCCGAGTCCTGTCACACTGCAACAGCTCGGAGCCAGGGGAGAAGCACCTCTCGATGGTAGCTGCAGTTGGCACAGTCAGGAGAAGGGTGCATGTCCCCTAGCTGGGGGATAGACAGACAAACAAACTTTCTGAAATACAAGTAGACTCCTGGTCTCACCAGCTAACTTCATAGTCAAAACGTAATTGTTTCCCCTAGCTAATCTCATGCAAATGGGAGATGAATATTAGAATCATTGAACTCAAAACACATTTTTTGTCAACAGCTTCTTCTGTAATCCAGCCCAATGCTTGATTCTATGTGCATACTCGACGGTGAAACGTTTGGGAGGGAAGGTTTGTGAGATAAAGCAAAATAATTCTTTTTTTTTCCTCTTCACCTGAGATTATTTATGTGCATCTGATTACAATGATCTTAAATGCTTCTTCAGTTGAGCTTGACAGCCAGCCCTTGTAGAACAACTGACAGCAGCTCTCAACCATCTGATTCCACATTAATCTCATGCATCCTTCCTATAAATGAGGACCACATCTGAAATGTTCATTAGGCTCCATGACTCTGTAAAGCTGTTCGAGGAGCCATGGGAATTCTAGTAGAAAGGCAGGTGTTCATTATAACCAGTTAGAAGGACAGGAGAGATGAGAGGTGTGTTACTTCAGTAGCTAGGGCTGCAGAATTTGTGTAACGCATGCAAGCTGTTTCAGTATTAATTATATAGTTAAGTTATGGACTGTTGTCATAGCTGAATAACTGTACTGTGCTGCGAAGATTCAGGATCAGATGCGGACACAGGCTCAGGGGGGTGTCATCAGTCAGACGGGGTCATCCTAACGGGTTCCGGACAGGTCTTCTACTCCATCAATGATAAATTTTCCACTAAGCGCATGCTTGCATTTGCTCTCCTGTCTAATGCGTTAATCATGCGCAATTAGTTAACACGACAGACTCCTGAGAGAGCCCCCAAAGACCACAACTCAGATAAAGATCGAAAGCACCCGAGTAGGTTTATTGCCAAGCAATGTATAATAATAGTTGTCAGCTGCACCACTACACCTTATGTAAGCCGTGATAATGGACTAACACCCAACTAAACACGCTGGATTTTAGCAACCCCCCTCCCCACGGTCAGTCGGCAACCACCCTTTGGGGTGCACATTCATACACAGGTACATACAAGTTACACATCACTCCTGATGTATCAGGTTGCCACCCTCTGTTGCCTAGTTACCACCCCTTACCTCACAGAAGGGGGGTTTCCATTACTATCCATCATGCTGTTAATTTACACCGGTCCTGAACCTAAGTTGTTGTGCAGGTTATTTGTGGGGGGTGTGCTGGTACCAAGATGTTTCTTAACAAGGTGATCTGTTACAACCCCTCTGGCATGTGCTTACTGCCTGTGCCTAGCACCTCTTAGGTCGCAGTGTTTCTGTAATGCCAGTCCTGTTCTTGCCAACTTCTGTGAGCAGGGCCTGTCTCTTGCTCACAGCTTCACTCTGCTTTATATTAACCTAGTCTTGACCATTGCTGTCTAGGCTTCAGGCCTCATATCCGGCCTGTGATCCGCAGGCTTATGTTTCAGATCCTCGTCTTACTACAGGGGGCCAATGTTTAACGTTCTTTAAGCACACAGTGAGATTTTTTTTTGAAAGTGTCAAAGTGTGCAATTCCTATTTATTTCAGTGGAAATATGGTCGCTAGATGCCTAAGTCCTGAAAATCCACTAGGCTACTGCCTGCATCATAAAGTACTTAAATCCCATTACAAATCTGGCCTTCCATTCTTTAAGCTAATGTTGAGGTCAATAGATGGCACATATGCAGGGGCGGCCCAAGGCAGGCTGCGGCAGCTGGCGCCCCAGGTGGAACAAGCAATCAGTGCCCCCTCCTGCATGGGTGTCAATGGCCATGACATCATTATTGGGCACCCTGTTGAAGACAGCACCCTAGGCGACAGCCAAGTTGCCCATGTTCACGGGCCATCCCTGCACATATGGGGATCTATAGGGAAAATAAGTCATTACTTACATCCTGATCTGATCTTCTGCTTCACTTGCATAACTGTATAATGATTTGAGAAAAAAAGGAGGATCAAAGAGGCTTGTGTTGAATGACTGCAGGCATCCGAAAAGAGAGAGAGGAGTAGAATAGTAATAAAAGGGTTATTTTATATTATATCAATGCTCCTGAAAGTCATGTTTCTATCAGTCGGAGATACATTTTTTTGAATGTTTTGCTGTCTTTATATTTATAAAATGCAACAGAAATGCTGTGATGTGAAATGACAGAAAATCCATATACATATATTGAGATATTTAAGGGTACGTCTACACTACAGCGCTAGTTCGAACTAACTTAGTTCGAATTAGTTAATTCGAACTAAGCTAATTCGAACTAACGCGTCTAGAACTAAAAACTAGTTCGAATTAGCGTTTTGCTAATTCGAACTAGCAAGTCCACATTGAGTGGACCCTGAACAGGGCTTAAGGATGGCCGGAAGCAGTGCCGGCAGGGCATCAGAGGAGGACTTAGAGCGTGGAGATGCTGTCTCAGGCTAGCCGAGGGCTGCGCTTAAAGGGACCCGACCCCCACCCCGGACAGACAGTTCTAAGGGGTGCCCCGCTTGCAAAGCAGTCCTGGCTTGGAGTGCCCGGACTACCCACACTGGGCACATCACAGCACTCGGCCATCAGCCCTGCTGCACTTGCCGCAGGCTGCCATCTGGGGAGAGAGGGCAATCGGGGGGCTGCAGGAGAGCTTCCACCCCCAGAAGCCCGCAGAGCCAGCCCAGTCCTCCCCATCGGGGGCTCGTACCCCATTCCTCCCTCACCTCCTTCCACTTACCCTTCCCTAGCCCCCCTTCTTATTGATGTACAAAATAAAGATAACGTTTCTTCCAACATTGACTCTGTCTTTATTGAACAAAACTGGGGGAGACTGGGAAAAGGAGGTGGGAGAGTGGAAGAGAAAGGCTGGGAGAGGGGAGGGCAACTAACATGATCAGGGGTTGGGAACAGGTCCCAGATGAAGAGAGGCTACAGAGACTGGGACTTCTCAGCTTAGAAAAGAGGAGACGGAGGGGGAACAGGATAGAGGTCTCTAAAAGCAGGGGTTGGGTGGAGAGGGTGCATTCAGAAAAGTTCTTCCTGAGTTCCCATAAAGAAGGACTAGAGGACACCAAAGGAAAGGAATGGGTAGCAGGCTTGAAACTAGTAAGAGAAAGTTGTTGTTGTCGTCAAAGCAAATAGTTAACCTGTGGAACTCCTTGCTGCAGGAGGCTGTGAAGGCTACAACTAGAACAGAGTTGAAAGGGAAGTGAGATCAAGTCATGGAGGTTGGGTCCATGGAGTAGTCTTAGCCAGGGGGTAGGAGTGGTGTCCCTGCCCAAAGTTTGTGGAAGGCTGGAGAGGGATGGCACGAGACAAATGGCTTGGTCACTGTCTTAGGTCCATCCCCTCCAGGGTCCCTAGGGTTGGCCGCTCTCGGCAGACAGGCTACTGGGCTAGATGGACCTTTGGTCTGACCCAGGACGGCCATTGTAAGCTCAGGGCTCAGGGTCGGGGGTCTCAGTGGACCCCCTTGATTTTCATGCACACCTGCTCCTGGGTGGCCAGGCTGGCAGCTCTCCTGCCCTAGACGGCCACTTTCCTGTGCCTAGTGCGGAGATCGTGGACGAGGTCCACGATGTCCGCACTAGCCCAGGAAGGTGCCCGCCTCTTGCGGTCCAGGGCAAGCTCCTGGGACCCGCCAGCCTGGTCCTGGGAAGAGGGGGTGGGCTGGGGGACATCGGGTGGGTGGCTCTGTGCCGTGCCAGGTGCAGGGTCTGCTGGCTGGGTGCTGGCAGGCTTGCACCTGGCACGGGCACCGTAGCCAGCCCGTGCCCCTTTAAGGGGTCTGGGGCCGGGAGGGGGGCATAGAGTTTCCCTGGTGTTGGCCAGAGTGGCCACCAGGGAAACCTGGGGAGGGCTAGCCTCCCACTAGTTCGAATTAAGGGGCTACACACCCCTTAATTCGAACTAGTAAGTTCGAACTAGGTTTAATCCTCGTAAAATGAGGTTTTCCTAGTTCGAACTAAGCGCTCCGCTAGTTCGATTCAAATTCGAACTAGCGGCGCGCTAGTGTAGCGGCTATGAATGTTAGTTCGAACTAACGTCCGTTAGTTTGAACTAACATTGTAGTGTAGACATACCCTAACACTTTTGCTATGCCAATAACAAGAAATAGATTTCTTGCAACTGGAATAATATGAATGCCCTGAGCTATTACAGGGACCTCAGACTTCTAATAGAGTAGGCCATTTTGCATTAAGAATTATATACGGGGATCTCAATTCCAAGTCCAGAGTAAATTCCAATGTGTAACATGTGTTTTGCTCTCCCATTATTCTAAGTTTCCCAAAACTCTGAGAAAGTTAAGTTAAGATATTTTAGTCAATATATTTTACATCAGGGAGTGTTTCTCTCAAATTGTTTTAAGAAAGTTGCTTGAAATATCCAAGGAGTAACTAACTCATTTTGGGTTAGGTATTGCGCCAAGTCCAGTCTTTAGTCATTTAAATTGAAATGTCATATGTGCAGTTGTAATTGACAAATACAAATGGTTATTAAAAGGGATGGTTGAACTTGTACTTTCCACATGACCAGGAGTTATTGTGGAAAATGTGCCTGAGAGTAGAGTTTGTCTCAGGAATGCATTTAGATAATTTTATGGTGATTAATTCATTTGTGAAGATCAGCAGATCATACTGATCGTTACTCTTCTCCGCAGTCACCTTCCACTTATGCCAAGTTTTAACATTTGACATTTCCCTGTCATCTGCTTGCCCTGAGGGGCAGGAGCACCACAGCAGCAATGTTATTATCCTCACAAGTACGGACGTTCTTCACCACAATTATTGATCAAGTCCTTCCTTTGGCATATCTTCTTCCCGTTTCCCATTGACTCAGCATCATAATATCATTAATATTCCAACCACCATGCTGTCCTTGCCGGTGCAGATTGGGCCAGTCAGATGCTGATAATCATAGATTGTAAAGCCAGAGGGGACCTCTGGGACCATCTGGACTGACCTCTATGACACAGGCCCGAGAACTCCCTCAATTGATTCCTGGTTGAATTACAGCATATTTTTTCAGAAAAACATCCCGTCTTGGTTTCAATATTTGCCAAGATGGAGAATTTACCACCCCCCTTGTTAAGTTGTTCCAATGGTTCTTTAAATTGGCACTATTAGATCGTGTTCTACCTCTGTCTGCAGAGCTGAAGGGCCTTTTATCATCAAATTTCTGTTCCCCAATGGACGTACTAACAGATTGTGTTGAAGTGAGCCATTCGGCATTTCTTTAAGCTACATAGATTGAGCTCCTTCAGCCTATCACGCTAAGGCATGCTTTCCAATCCTTGATCATTCTTCTGACTTTTCATTGATCCCTCTCCAAGTGATCAGTTGTGGACACCAGAACTGGTCCCAGTATTCTGGTAGCAATTGCCAAATACAGAGGTAACGCTACAGTGGCTCTCCAAGACCATTTCAAATATCTGGCAGTCAGTCCCCCAAGTCTGCACATAATACAGCTGCTGACCCTTCTGTCCAGAAAAAAATATTTCAATCTAAGGGCATGTCTACACTAGGAAATTATTTTGGAATAGCTAAATTTGAAATAACTCCTGAAATAACAAAATTAAAATTGCATGTCCCCACTATGGGGGAGCCTCAAATTTAGTCCAAGGCAGCCTCCATTATTGTGGATGCACTACCTTGACTTAGAGCCCCAGGAAGTAATTACTTTGAATTACTATGGGGAGTAGTTATTTCGAAATAACTTCAGTGGAGGGTCCACACTAACATTATTTTGAAATAAGCTAATATAACTATTTTGAAATAAGCATTATTCCCCAAGGAAAGCAGGAGTACCAATTTTCAAATAACCAGTTATTTTGAAATAACAGGTTTGGTAGTGTGGACGCGCCGCTTATTATTTCAAAATAAGGGGGGTTATTTTCACATAACTCTCTAGTGTAGACCAGGGCTAAATGTGCAGAAATTGTCTCAATCACTCCTGTCAATATACTAGGAAACTCAGCAATCACCAAACTAGAAAATACGCTAAGGACCCCACCTCTGTGACTGTGTTCAAGACAATGATCACCACACAGGTAGGATCTTCCTGAGTTGCTCAAAGCAAGATCAGGCTCTCTGCATACTTCTTTTCTCTTGAGATCCCCATCACAAACATAAAAAACCTCCTTCTCAATGATCCCAATTCCAGGAACTTTATATGTGTACACGTACATCACCATAACATTGTGAGAAATGCAATGAACAGGTTGAATGGGTTTATGCCAGTGGACGGGTGAAATGGCAGTGTTG
The DNA here is from genome assembly GCF_052426305.1 of Pelodiscus sinensis. NCBI lineage: Eukaryota > Metazoa > Chordata > Testudines > Trionychidae > Pelodiscus > Pelodiscus sinensis. The sequence goes on from NC_143058.1 coordinate 62,465,682, forward strand.
TTTTCAAGTCATCATTGTCAAGTCCAAGTTGAATCTCAAGTCACTACAGTTCAAGTCTCAAGTCGAGTCTCGAGTCCCTAATGTCACTTTCAAGTCAAGTCCCAAGTTGAGTCTCAAGTCTTAATTTAAAAAATGTCAAGTCACTTTTATACAAGCCATCAATATCGGCATTTTCTGACAATTTTTTCACCAAGTCGATTTAACAAAATTAGGAAGTCTCAAGTCGAGTCTCAAGTCACAAACAATGAACCCGAGTTGAGTCTCAAGTCAAGTCACCTAGGCGACTTAAGTCGGACTCGAGTTCAAGTCGTGGGACTCGAGTCAACAACTCTGTGAAATGGCACTTAGCTCACATACAATTCTAGTTAATCACTACTAAAAGCTATTAATTTCTGTGATGATCCATTTCTTGCTTTATTTTGACGACTTTGTAGCTTACATCTCCAAACGTACCTTGTTGAAGGGCTTTGAGAGGTTAGACACCTTCTGAAAACTAATGAAAATTGGGTGCCTCACTCCCTTAGATCTCTTTGAATATCCAAGCCTTTGGTCTTATGTTTTTTTCAGCATGAAGACTCCTGATTGTGGTTACTTCTGGAACAGCAAGACCTAAGGCACGACATGTGAGATGAAGTAGTATGTAGTCATTAATGGATCCTATTCTACTCCATTTTCTCAACAGTGTGCCTTTATTTCTCCATGAAAATACCTTCCTTGTATGACAACAATTGGAGAGTATAAGAAAATTTCCTCCAAACACTCACACAAATGACTATAAATCCTCACCTATGTTTGCGCTCTTCAATTACCTGCTGTTAGGAAATTCTAAGCAGAGTTAATGATCTTTCCACTGTTTACTAGAATGCCATCTGCTACGTACTTAATCTTATATTCTGGTAAACTCAGTTGCAGAGGCAAACATACATGCACATATAAATACATAAAATTGATATTTAGACAAAGCTGTTCCTACTTGATGCATTACAATTTGTTTTTCTTCCAGGTGGATAGAAAGATAATGAACTGCTGCCATTTATAGATAAAACTGATTGTTTGTAGAAAGTGAGCCAGGAACTCATCCTTCTAGATCTCGCCTTGAATGGTGAATGTATCTCCACAACTTCACCTGACGTGTGTGTTCTCACACACCTACCAAAAAGCAATTGTATCAGTTCTGAGAATTGTTCACGCTTTGGAAAGAATGTCTTTCCCTCTATGTATTTTTTTTCTTTATAGAGAATAACCAGAACTAAACTGTGTGCTCCATTCAAATAGGACAAATGGGGTATGTCTACACTGAACAGTTATTTTGGAATAAGCTATTCCGGAATAGTTATTTCGAAATAGCGTATTCCAAAATAGCAGGTCTACACTGCAGGGAAGCCTCAAAATTATTCTGAGGAAGGCTTCCCTAATGTAGACATGCTGTCTCAATTTAGAGCCCCGGGAGGAATAACTTAAAATGGCCCTGGTAAGGGGCTATTTTGAACCAGCAGAAGTGGCATGCCTTATTTTAAAATAGCTATTTTGGAATAGGCATTATTCTTTGTAGAATGAGGTTTACCAAACTCGGAAGAAGCCGTCCATTATGTCAAAATTATTTCAAAATAACGGAATGGCTGTGTAGATGCTCACATAGTTATTTTGGAATAACGGCTGATATTCCAAAATAACTTTGCTGTGTAGACACACCCACGTGGACCTTCCTAACCAAAAAGTACATGCATCTGGATATAGCCCGTAGAAAGCCCCTCTGTTGTTAGGGGACAACCCTCTAGCCAATGGGGCTGAAGTATCATCAGCTGATATGGAGTCTCTGTGATTCAGCATCATCAAAGCTGTCCTGATGACCCATCAACAATGACAGCATGGCCCAGTCTGTGTTTTTCACTGAAAGCCCCCTACACATTTCTAAATCTTTATTGAGGAATTTGCCTAAAAGTCTTGTTTTCCTCTGGCCTTAATTCTGGTTACCGTTCTCTTCCTTGAATAATTGAATCTAGTAAACCCGTGTCCTCACATTCAACACAAAAAGTTCAGTTTACACTTACAGAGCTCCAACAGTTTCACTGAGGGTAAAGAACCAAATGAAAGTGGATCTGTCCCCTGTAAGGAGAATCTGCCACAACCCAGGTGCTTAAAGGTAAGCTTTATGTACCTTCCTGAGCATGGGAATCTATGTATTTCTGTTCTTGTCTCCATCTTCCTTTTTTGCCATTTTGCAATTGGTTTATCTGGAAAAAATAAAAAAAATACACACAGTCACAATAAAACTTCTCTGTCCGCGAGAAGGCCCTGATCCTGCAAACATGTAAGCATGTGAATAACTGCACTGAATTCAATGGGGACACTCTGCAGCTGTGTCTACATTGCTCAGTTATTTCTGAATAAGCTACTCCGGAATAGTTATTCCAGAATATCTTATTCCGAAATAGCACATCTACACCACAGGGAAGCCTCAAAATTAGTCCGAGGCAGGCTTCCCTAATGCAGACGTGCAATCTCGATTTAGAGCCTCAGGAGGAATAACTTAGAATGGCCCTGGTAAGGGGCTATTTCGAAATAGCAGAAGTGGAGCATCTACACATGCCTTATTTCAAAATAGCTATTTCGGAAGAGGTGTTGTTGTTCGTACAATGAAGTTTACAGAAGTCGGAATAAGCCCTCCCTTATTTCAAAATTATTTCAAAATAACGGAATTGCCATGTAGACACTCACATTGTTATTTCTGAATAACAGACGTTATTCCGAAATAACTTTGCTGTGTATGAGTAAGATGGCTCAGAAGTTGGAGTGCTTGTAGATAAGGCAGTTTTTTTCCTAATGCAGATTGCTAGATCTCTAATATCTTTGACTTAGGTAGTTCTGAGAGAAAAATCCGTGATTTCTGAACAGGAACTCAATGTTAATTCAGTAGGGACTCATTAAAAACCATTCCCCATGTCAGCATATTCACAAAGTCCTTTCTTTCCCAATTATCTTGCATTGAATTACTATAATATTTTGTAAATTATTTCATATGAAGTAGCATCTTCTGGAGAAGATTCCTCGTCATTCCCTCTTGTGAAACCTTAAATAAATGCTCTCTGTAGGTAGGGGAGGGAAGGGGTATATGCTGTTGCTAGCAAAATAAGATTGTCACAAAGGATTTATTCATGTGCTGCTAGAGTTTAGGAATTATAGCAATGTCAAAGAAGTGCACTTCTAAGCAGAACATAGTTTACATTTGGAAGACAAGAAATAATTACTGTATTTGTTGAAAGCTGTTTATAGAACAAAAAACATATATAAAACATCTTTCGTGCAGTGCAAATCAGTTGCTTGGTAAATAACATTCGGCATGGGATGACAGTAATGAAGAATTTTTATCTGCAGCCACTACAATCACAGTTTGCAACAGCTGTTAAAACATTTTATCTACTTTGACTGAGAGTAGCACTCCAGCGTTTGTTGGTGGAGTTACCGGTGTGTTTGGAGGCCTTCCCTTCTGTCAATTCCTGCTCCTAAAAAGTTCCCAACATAAGTATTTTGTAATTTCACATTAAACGTAAACTTCCCTCAGCAGACGTAAATCAGTGCCTCTGATTGACAGCAGGTGGGGATCTATAAACGTAGCACCACGTCCTGTTCTCTTACTATGATGCTACTAGGCATTTGGCAAGGAGCGGGCAGTTCGACTACAGTTTATTTCACTTGCAATTGTCCCATTTTAACTTGCACTCTCGGATCCATTGGCCACCTCTTTTCCCTAGTCTTTGACTTAGTTTGCAAACTGTTTGGGAAAGGGGCCTTCCTTTTATATAGTACCTAGCACAGTGGTCCTTTATAAGCACTATTATAATATAAGACATAACAATAATGGTGACAAGTATTACAGCTGCATTGACTGCAGTGAAATTTCAGCTATTTACATCAGCAAAGAATTTAGCCACTCCTCCACCCCTGATTTACCATATACTTTTGACAATAGGAATGCTTTACACAGGGGACGGACAGTGAAAACAACCTATTCAGCACAATGTGTATTTTAAAAGATGAGAGGTAAGTAAGGTTTCAAACAACATCTCTGACAATGCATTACATTGACTAGCAATCATGTGCTAAAAATAAGCTCAATTATATTTCTCCTCTCTTTGAATAGGCTTGCAAAGTCCTGAGTAATGACACCAGTTGAACCATTAATGTAAATCCTTAAAATATAAGTAGTTTCTTGATGCTTTTCATTTTGAGGCATCTGTCTTGAAAAACAGCAGATGCCTCTCCACATACATAGAAGAAATCAATGGAGGTAATCAATAATTCTCTCCACAGGTAATAAATGCTGAGAAGCATTCCTGTCTATCTAAATTGATCCCAGAGAATTGCCTTGAATTGGTATAAAAATCATTTTCATATCGATCAAAGCTTTGCTTTCTTTCGATGATATGTTATTTCATCTATGCCACACGTAAGTAGTTTCAGGCTTCCTCCCTGTGTAGTTATGATAAACAAAATAGACAGCATGCATACAAGAAGCCAGTAATTTGAATGAAAGATTAAACGAATGGTTTTGTTTCTTGGAAGAATATGTTGCAATTTTAAGCAGAGCCGGTGGTGGTAAATTGGGGAAACTGTTGGTTTATTTTCAGTGAGAGCTTTTATTATCTCCATCTTTTATTAAAAGCAATGGTGCATGTCTACTATTCTTATTTTCCTAAGTTATCAATATAATATTGACTACTTACATGAATACAGGCTGAGGGAGAGTTTTGCATGATTTTTTTATGCATTTCTTGTTCTCTTCCTCAGATAAGCCAAAGAGTTAATATGGGGCCTCTACAAATAATTGAATTAAGGATAACAAATAATGCTACTTATCTTCTACTTTATCGGCACTAATGTCTCAATCCCATTAGATAGTTGGTTGATTGATATGTGTGTGTGGTATTTATTAGACTTTTTTGGCATTCATGCTACCTATATTCTGTAGCTTGGTCCTCCTTAAACAGAAATATTAAGAGTAGTCAATAATTAAATTAGATGCATAATTTCTACGTGAATTTGTCTGAAGAAAAATGTGATGATTCAACGTTAGTATTATCTTAAGATTCTATCAACAAAGAGCCAAACTACATCAAAATTCAAAACAAGTGGTCAACAAAGTGCTGTATCAGAATGCCCATTTGCATGACTGAAAATATGCAGCTTAATATTATGGAGAATTGACATGGTTATTAATAGCATAAATGAAACATTGTATTCACAGATTTTATATAATGGGATTTCTGCTGCTGCATCTTTTCACGTTTTTTGGAATTTTACGTCATAGCTTTATGCATGCATTCAGGCAGCTTTCTGTCAACCTTATGACAGGGGCTAGAGATGTTGGGGTGCAGGAGTCTGGGTTGGGGTGCATAAGGGGCTCAGAGCAGAGGATTCAGGTGTATGATGGGCTCTGGAGTATGGGCAGGTTGTGCAGGAGTGGTCCAATGGAAATGGCATTAGCTTACAGAGCTTGAGGTTGTCGGTTCAAGTCCTGCCTGCCCTGGGAGCAGCTATATAGGCACCACCTGCTTGCCCAGGGCTGGGATCTGGTATCAGCTGAAGTAGGGAGGTGGGTCACCAGTTTCCCAGGGCTGGAGCTGGCATGGGCAGCATGTGGTGTACTACTTGCTCCAGAGCTTTGCTCCAGCAGGTGGGTAGCTGGCACCAGCTGGAGGTAGGAAGGATAAGGCAGCTGCTGAAGGTGTGTGAGATGAGTCCTCAAGGTGGGTCCCCCCAGTTTTTTGCTTCCCTATTAAATCCAGCTATACAGTTATCCAGTAGGCTGGGTCCTTACTGGTCCTTACCCAGCCTATTGGATAAGTGTATAGCTGGATTTAATAGGGAAGCAAAAAACAAAGTAGATTAAATCTGTTGGAGTGTTTTCTGTGAAGGGCTCAGTTTTTAACTGTTTGATACATTAGCTGCAAAACAGCCTTTGGGATTGTGACTTGGTCCTTTAATAACAAAAAAAATCAAAAGCTTCGGTAAACATGATTTATCAAATGTCAAAGCCAAATATCAGTAAAACAGTCTGATTGGAGGCTATCCCATTGCAAAAACGGCTTTGTTTATGAATACTTGACTATGTAGCCTTGGAAAACATTGCCTACTGTTGTCCTCGCAGAGTTTTGCTCTGAATTCATTTTTGCAAAGATATCTGGTAATCATGGCTGTGATTTCTATTAGGGTGCCATGGAATATGAATTGTCAATGTTTTTGTCCTTTGACAAGTACAGGTCTTGTTCCCTCTACTCTAAGTAATTTGGCTTTATCAACCCAGCAAATTAATCGTGTCTAGTTGTGTGTGCTATAGAAATGTCATACAGTAACAGATTAAATTAAATTGCTTCAGTGTACCAGCACTATTTTAGATGTAGCCAACAATTTGTATCATGAGATGGGCTTAATATTATATCTACAGCAAATGGATTAGTTGTTGTTGTTTACTTTGCACTGGAGGTGTTTATACTCAAGGGAAAAGATACAGATCTCTGCTTCCGTGGAACTTAAAATCAAATTTAGTTAAAACATGTCATGGCCATAACTTTGGACTCATATTGGTTTTATCACAGTGCATAAACTTCTCTACTGTTAGTTTGCATTTTCATCCGTATGAGACAGATCAGAATGTGGTCCCTTAGAATCGTATGTCTAGGGGCACGTCTAAACTACATTCCTCTTCCAAAAGAGGAATGTAAATGAGCCCGATCGAAAATGTAAATGAAGCACTGATTTACAAATCTTGTGCTTCATTTGCATAATCGCGTGAGAGCACTTTTTCAAAAAAACGTTTTTTCGAAAAAGAAACTGCAGTTTAGATGGGGTTATTTAAAAAAAAAAAAACACCCTTTTTCAAAAGAACCCATACTCCTGAAAAAATGAGGTGTACTGGTTCTTTCGAAAAAGTGGTGCTTTTTTGAAAGAACCCTGTCTAGACTGTGGTTTCTTTTTCGAAAACCCCTTTTTCAAAAAAGCGCTCATGCGATTATGCAAATGAAGCACTAGATTTGTAAATCTGTCCTTCATTTGCATTTTCAATTGGGCTCATTTACATTTCTCTTTCAGAAGAGGAATGTAGTTTAGACGTAGCCTAGGTCAGTGGTTCTGAAACTTTGTGGCCCATGGCCCACCCCACTCAATGCAGACCATCCTGTGGACTACCAGCCAACTACTCATGAGGGCAGAATTGGTGCAGGAGAGGGTGCGGGGTATGGGTCGGAGGGAGGGTGTAAGTATGGGCTGTAGCTTGGGGGGCTCTAGCTGGGAGGTTGGGTGTAGGAGCAGGATAGGAGTGTGGGGTCTGGGAATGAGGGGGATGGGAGGTGCTTACCTGGCTCTGTGCCTCCCACTACTCCCAGGCACCACTGCCTGCTGCTCCCATTGGCTGTGATTCCAGCCAATGGGAACAGCAAGGAAAGCCTCCAGTGAGTGCTTTCCTGCACTGCCATACTTCCAACCAGAGGGAGGGGGTGGGGGAGCTCACAGAGTAGCTTTCTGCCCCCCGGAAGCTGGATCCGACCTGCGAGGCTCACCGCCGCCATCTCCCCTTTCCCCCTGCAGCGGGAAGCTGGTACTGGTGCTCCAACCTCATGGAGCTGGTGTGCTAGCACAGGCTCCCTGCTGCAGGGGCTGGGGGTGAGCCCTGAGCCCACAGCCCACTTGCAAGATGGTCACAGACCACTAGTGGTCCGTGGACCACACTTTGAGAGCCACTCGTCTAGAAAATATGTCTAGTTCCAGAATCTTACACATATTCCTAAAGTAATAAGGCCAGATCTCTAGCTAGTGGAAATCAGCATAACTCCATCAATGGCTATACAGCTATACTGATTTACACCACAAGGGGCTTTGACCCACAAAATAAAAAAGTTGGAACATCTTTTGATGTACTAAGATCGCACTTCTGGCCTCAAGCAAGAATACCTAGGTGCAGTCTTCCTAAAAGAGCAATGTTGATAAGAGGGCCAGGGGAGAACTGCAAAGATCTTCAGGATTTTCTCGTTTTTCAAGTATATTTCTGACCAAAACATCAGTGTTATGCTTGTAATTAATCAGTGTCTAAAATAAAGAGCGTAGCTAACCTGTAAAAGGCAGTGTGATGAGCTGCCATGCAGGAGTTTCAAACTGGAGTCCAAGAATAGCCCTTTGCTAGTATGACACTGGAATTTGGAAACAGCAAATAGCTAACTCAGATGTGGAAGCCATATGCTCTAATCCCTTATTCAGCATTTGGAGAAAAAGGATCCAAAGGCCCTAATCACTCAGGCTGTGTCTAGACTGGCCAGTTTTTCTGGAAAATCTGCCACTTTTCCAGGAAAAACTTGCCAGCTGTCTACACTGGCCACTTGAATTTCCGCAAAAGCACTGACGATCTCATGTAAGATTGTCAGTGTTCTTGCGGAAATACTATGCTGCTCCTGTTCGGGAAAAAGTCCTTTTGCACAAAAGGGCCAGTGTAGACATCTAAGACTTGTGTTCTGCAAAAAAGCCCCAATCGTGAAAATGGCAATCGGGGCTTTTTTGCAGAAAAGCACGTCTAGAGTGGCACGCTTTTCCACAAAAAGTGCTTTTCCACAAAAAGTGCTTTTGCGGAAAAGCGTCTGTGCCAATCTAGATGCTCTGTTCCGAGAATGCTTTTAACGGGAAACTTTTCCATTAAAAGCATTTCCGGAAAATCATGCCAGTCTAGACGTAGCCTCAGGGTATTTCTACACAGAAGGGCTAAAGTTGAATTGAGCTATGCAATTTCAGCTACATCAATCACGTAGCTGAAGTCGAAATAGTTTAATTCGGCTTTTGGTGCTCTCTACACAGCAGAAAGTCAAAGGAAGACTCTTCCTTTAACTTCCCTTACTCCTCTATCCACCCCCCATCAACATTATTTTGAAATCATGGCTTGCGGTGTAGACGCACTCCAAAACATAACGCCAGTTATTCCGAAATAATGCTGCTGTGTAGACACAGCATCAGAGAAAAATCAGAGGAAACGTGACCATAATGTCATCCCTTCCCACATGTTATATGCCTGCCTCTAGCCTTTATGTGGCCCATACAAGAGAATTAAAACTCCATGCTGCTGGCTAGTAGAGACATAAGGAATGGATATGACAGATACCAAAGACCTATGTAATAGGGAATCTTATGAAAATATCCCACCGTTATGACCTATGATGGCTTTTGGCATTTTTTTCCACTGTAAAACAAGAAGCAAGGATAAGTGACATGGTCTTGAAAACACACCTCATTTTCAGCAGCTGTTTGCACAGTGATTTACCTCGGTGCTAACACCAGTTGGTTAAAGCAGAAGAATTACACATTTCCTGCTCGCAAGCAGGAAGAGTGTTGCTGCATGAGCAGTAATGGTAGAGTGAGTGCTAGAGTAAACGGAGCTCAGGCATTTTTACCACTGGGCCACAAAAACCTGCCTAGTGGTTATGCCCATTAAGACTCAATAGATCTCCACGTATTTTGCAATGTCCCTTTTGGAGCCATGTTACTTCTAGCAAATGCCAGGGCACTCCTGCCATTGACTGTCTTGCTGCCAATCCCATACCCTGCACCTGTTCATGAGTATTACTGCTGATGAAGGCAAAAATGACTGCACATAGTCCAACTTTGAGCAATGACTGTAAAAATGGCAGCCTGCATTTCCATGCTTGTTGCCTCTGTGACTCCTAATCCAATGAGCTCAGCTGCTTTCGGGTCCTCTTTGGTGGCCCTACTTACTGACGCCGAGATCTCAAAATCAAGCTGGCCCCTTTCCTTCTTATACATCATAAGGCTCCAGGAGAACAAATTATGAAACCTCTATGGTCCATTACCAGCAACGGGGGCTTGCACAAGTGTAACAGCCTAGAACTTATTAACAGTTCTGTTGATGAGGCATAAGCAGAAATAGAATCCAGCTCATACTCTTAACTGTGTTGGCTTAACAGTTGGGTTGGCTCCACAGAGCTAACTGGAGTAAAACGGTCTAGTTGTATTGTTTTTGTTAATGTCAGCAGAAATGGTTCTTGAATGGGCAGACCTATCACATCTGGTGAGTAGGAAGAGCTTTTGTTTACACATCCTATTCCAGAGTTATTTGTGGTGCAAATCACCTCGTAGTTTATACATCTCTAAGGCCTGGTCTACACTAACAGGGAAGGTCAACTTAAGATATGCAACTCCAGCTACGTTAATTATGTAGCTGGAGTCCAAGTATCTTAAATTGCGTTTTGGCACTTTCCATGCAACGGGAGGCCAACGAGAGCGCACGCCCCTGTCGACTTCCGTTACTCCTTGTGAAGAGCAGGACTACCGGCACTGATGGGAGCTCCCTTATAGTTCAAATTAGTGTGTCTTCACTAGATCCACTCATTTGAACCCTAGAAGATTGACTGTGGCAGCATCCATCCCTTCTATTGTGCAGACATGGCCTAAGAGACTCATACGTCATCTCGGGTGAGTTGTCGTGTCTACATTAGAAATTAGTTGCCTCCATGCTTAGCTGGTTCTGTGATGGGCCCCAGGAAGACCTACTGAGTCATTCCACCCATCTAACAGACTGAGAAGGAGGTTGGGGTTCAGGACCAATCCTGGGACAGCCAGTAGTGTACCTATTGCTGTAAGTGAGCCAGTAGCAGTGTGACTCCACCAAAGGCCTTGCAAATGATTTAAACTATGTTGGGTCTTATCTGTCGATTTCAAACTTCTTGCTTTGTGGTTTCCACACAGAGGAGCAGATGTTCAGCTGATGGGAATCCACATTGTTCTAGAGACCTCATTAGCACTGAGGAAATTTACCCTAGCCGAGGATCTGGCTTAGAGACTTATTAGAACTATGTTTTATGCCCTATTTTTTTCTCTTCTTATGAGTGCTGCATCAAAGTGCCTTTGCTAATGTACAGAGAAGTGTGCTTCATAAAACCACCAATTTTAAGTAGAATTTTACAAGATAATTATGAAATAGGCTTTGTGTGGTTTTCTGATTGGAGAACATTTTGATCAGCAATAAAATACAATTTGTTCTCTCTTTGAAACAAGAAAAATAATCTCTTTTTGGCAGGAAGGAGGGAGTCAATTTATTTTATAGATCAGTGTTGACATAAAGGGTAATGGAAAAAAGACAGGCCCATATGTGCCCTTCCCTATTCGTTGTCTTACTCACACTTTTAGGCTACGTCTACACAGAAGTGTTATTTTGGAGCAACTGACATTATTCTGAAATAACAGTCCGCATCTGCACCCAGGCAGTTATTTCGACATAATATCGAAATCATGTTGAGCTGGAGGACTGCTTACTCCAGCTCCTGTAATCCTCATTGTATAAGGAGTAAGGGAAGTTGGAGGAAGAGTTCTTTATCTCAAACTTCCTGCTGTGTAGATAGCACCAAAATAAGCTATTCCGACTTAAGCCATGAAGTTAGTGTAGCTCAAGTTGTGTAGCTTATTTCAAGTTTAGCTCTGCTGTGTAGATGTGCCGTTACTCATACACCCTTCTACTGCAGAGCAAATACGTTGTTTTATTCATGGTCTGCAACAGCAATGCACCATATATTGGCCAGCATTGAAAATGTGTGAAAAGAACTATTCTCTACCAACACGTATATCCTCCCCCAAATATCTTCTCTAGAAGATGGCATGGATACATTCAGATGTCTTCTATGATCACTACTGCATCATCTAGCTAGTTGTCACTTAATTTTACTACCATTTTCAGATATTCATGTGAACCAACCAAATAGTGTAAATAGTTTGAACCTCTCTAGTTCAGAACTCCCTGGTCTGGAAACATCTCTGGTCTGGCATGATTTTAGTTAGCCGAATGTCCACTTTTCATGAGTATGGCCAAGTTTCCCGCGGTCCCATAAAGTTTGTTTACAGCCACCAATCCAACTCTCTGTTCTGTGCTGTTATTTAGCTCTAATTTACTCCTAAATGTCCTCTAACAGCCCCATAAGCAGTAGAAGTGCTGGTAATGCTGCTAGACCTCCCATGGTCCAGAAAATTCTTTTGTTCAGATCTAGTCAGGTTCCGAGGGTACAGGACTAGAAAGATTCAGTCTGTACCTGTGTCTTTCAGACGTGATTTAACAGGCAAAGGCAATAAAGATGCACCATTTCATTAAGGCCTGTTCTACTCCCCTCGTGGTCAGCAAAAATGTTAACTAAACACTTAAATGTATTGTTTCAAATATGTATTTGAATTGATTTAGTTTTCTTAAAGTAAAGTAGGACTGTCCAAATCATCTCTTTTGAATCTAAGCCTTTGTTCCCATTTTAAAAGCTGAAATGTGATGGTAACCCCCTACCCAGCTATTTCAGGATTCAGACTCTGAGCTAAAAGTCATTTGTTTGCCTTTTAGGGGAAACCTCCCAGCAACTGCCTATAGAGTCTGGCTGCAAGTAAAATCCATATGTAGTGCTTCTGTCAGCAAAGACTTGCTAAGAGAGAGTTTATAATAAATATTTGCATCTGGTGCTTTGGACACTCTAATCTATCCTACTGATCTTTGCTGTGTCAGGCTTTGTTTTAGGTGAAGAAGCCCAGTAGTTATAAAGGTTTGCAAATGGGGCATATTTATCATGGTTAGCTCTACTTTCATACTTCCACCTACTGTACAAATAGCCATGACCACTCCCGGCATAACCAGTGATGAGATGGTCTCCATGCATTTTTAAGATGATATTGCCAAAACAATTTTGCGAACAGGAGACATTATTGTCTGAAGGGGCAGATAATCTATTTCCAGGATAAAAGTTACATCAGATTCTGCCTTGTAGCTTCAGTGTCCTTAAAATCACATTTTGGGGGGCCAGATTCTTCCCCACACACTTGCATGTGGTCATAAGTCCTGATCAAGCTATTCATAGAGTAAGGTTGCCAACATGTGGCCCTGTTTAAACTACTCTTGCTCACCCAACGATTGCTTCAATACCGCATTGACTTTGTCAGCACTAATTCAACTTCTGTGGGTGATTTGTCTTTGCTTTGAGAGGGGGGAAAAAGTACTGTTTGATACATAAAAAGGGCTTTAATCATTGAGGGAATATTGAACCTGTGTCTAATAGCTAACAGTGTTTGACCAGAATCATGACTTGAAATACAATGATGGCTTTGTTGAGCAGCCCATCTGTGCCTTGGAAAAAATGTATTGATCTCTTGTTGGATATAGTTATTGCTGTGTGTCTATGCACATATGTCAAGATCCTGATTATAATTTTGAAGCAGAGAGATTCCCTCATCTGAGAAAATGAAGGGGGAGTCAAATGTACAGGTTGAACCTCTCTAATCCAGCACCCTTGGGACCTGACTGCTGCTGAACTAGAGAATTTGCTGAGCCATAGGAGGTCAATATTGTCCAGAATCATTACCAATTCTTCCACTGCTCGGTGGACTCCTAGAAGACATTTAGAGGTATATTAAAACTAAAGAACAGCACAGAACACTGAGACCCAGGACTGGTAGCTGCAAAGAAACTTTATGGGACCATGGGAAACTAGGCCACACCCATGATAAGTGAACATCTAGGCCACACCCATAATAAGTGAACATCTGGCTAATTAAAATCATGCTGGACCACAGATATTAGCAGACCAGAGAGTGCTGGATTAGGGAGGTTCAGCCTGCATTGCTAGGTTTTACTGATGCTTTTTGTTTAAACTGCAAAATAAGAAATTTATAAATACATCCTGGACTTGTCCCAACTGATAAAATATAGAGGTAGCCTGATTTGTAAAGAAACATAAGGAAACTTTGGACTCTTTAAAATCTTTTCTCCCCCTTTTAACTGCTATATCCACATCTGTATTAACTGTTTAATTAGGCTGGGAGTTTTCACTGGAACCTATGGGTGTTATGTGCCCAACTCCTGTTAATGTTCAGTGGAAGTGAGGTGTCTAAACTCATCTAGGCACCTTCATATATTATGTTGGGAATATCAATATTAAATGTTGGTGGGCCTGGTTCTGGTTCAGGTTCGTTTAGACCAAAGGCATCTTAATCCAGATGTGCTGACTGATTTCAGCAAAGGTACCTTCAATGAAGGTGCTTCTATGTGAATCAGAATTGGGCCCTATATTATGTCAAAATCCCAACTGCATGTATAAAATGATGAAGGCCACTCAAGCAAAAGAGTTGCCAGTCATTGTGGATAGTTCTCTGAAAACATCCACCCAGTGTGCAGTGGCAGTAGAAATAGTAAAGAGAATGTTAGGGATCATTAAGAAAGGGATAGAGAATAAGACCAAGAATATCTTATTCCTCTGTATAAATCCATGGTGCTCCCACATCTTGAACAGTGCATACAGATGTGGTTGCTTCATCTAAAAAAAGAGATATTGGCATTGGAAAAAGTTCAGAAAAGGGCAAAAATGATTAGTGGTATGGAGCAGCTACCATACGGAGAGAGGTTAACAAGACTGGGGCTTTTCAGCTTGGAAAAGAGACAACCAAGGGGGGATATGATAGAGGTCTATAAAATCATGACTGGTGTAGAAAAAAAGCGAATAAGGAAGAGTTAGTCACTCCTTTCCATAACAGAAGAACCAGGGGTCACCAAGTGATATTAATAGGTTTAAAACCAACAAAAGGAAGTACTCCTTCATGCAACTCACAACCTGTGGAACTCCTTACCAGAGGATGTTGTGAAGTCCAAGACTGTAACAGGGTTCAAAAAAGAGCTAGATAAATTCATGGACGTTAGGTCCATCCATGGCTACTAGCCAGGATGGGTAGGGATGGTGTCCCTAGCCTCTTGTCAGAGCTGAGAATGGGTGACAGGGATGGATCACTTGATGATTCCTTGGTTCAGTTCATTTCTTTTGGGGCACCTAGTGTTGGCCAGGATACTGGGCTAGATGGGCCTTTTGTTTGACCCAATATGGTTGTTTTCCTGTTCTTAAACTAAAAACAAACTACCTGACTTTCCAATGACCAGCCAGGCCAAATCCTTAGCTTCACTTTATCACTCTAAAATGGAGTCTGTTGTTATTGACTGGTGCTACTTTCCGATAATGGAGTTCGAGGATCTGAGATCCAGCATAGGGCATGCTACCTTTGGTGCATTGTATGAAAGAGTCCATGGCATAGGACTGGCTCCTGCAGACCTGGCCCTCTGGAGCTTTGATTCCTTTGCTCTGAATTGCAGGTCACCTTGTAGCCCTTGCGAGTAACGATGGCACGGTGAAGACCTTGAACGTCAGCTCGGGGCAGCTTTCCAGCCTGGCAGGCCATGAGGGCGAGGTGCAGAGCGTGGTCTTTGATCACAGGGCAGAGCACTTGCTGTCGGGGGGCTCGGATGGGACCGTCCGGCTGTGGTGCTGAGCCCCTGGAGGTGGCTGGATGGAAGAGGAGGAGCCAGGCTGCAGGGAGCCAGCAGCAATCAGCTGGCTCAGCGCCTTCACTGCTGCGTGCGCGGGGAGCGCGTTTGTAGCTGGGCCCAATAAAACCCCGCGTGTCTGTGTATGTTGTTCTGTGTGTGTCTTTCAGGGCCCCGGGACCCTCCTGTGGGGGCTGCGGGAGCAGTAGCTTCCCAAGGACGCCTAATGCCAGCCCAGACGAATTGCAAAGAGCCTGGTTTGTTCCGTGCCACAGCCAGCTCCCGGCTTCCCCACCCCCAGCCTCGCCTGGGAGCTGCCTTGAAGTTTGACTAACGCAGCGACGTGGGGCATTCCCAACCCCCTCCCCCCAGTCTCCGGCTGGGCAGGAGCGCACAAGAGCTGGCGACAGGCGCCTGATCTCTGCCTCCTCCTGCAGGCGCGCCAGGGCGCTTCAGCCTTAGCACCGGCGCTGCCTGGGACTCAGCCCCGCCGTGGGCTGCCCGGGGCGGCTCTCCCCGGCTCGGAGCCGGCCCGTCTGGCTCTGGGGGAGGGCGGGGACGGGGGCGGGGTGGGTTTGCCCGCTCTGGCGCTCGGCGATGCCCCCGCCCTGGAAGGGCTCCTAGCGGCCGGGGAGCCCAGCCCGTGCGGGGCGCTGTCCGCGGTACTGAAGGGATCCCCGACTGGGCACTGCGCGGCGCTGTCCACGGTGCAGAAGGACCGCGAGGGGGGCTGTCCGCGGTGCTGGAGGAAGCTGGGCTAGGATCTGCCCGGCGCTGTCCGCGGTGCTGAAGGGAACCCGGGCTGGGCACTGCGCGGCGCTGTCCGCGGTGCTGAAGGGAGTCCGGGCTGGGCTCTGCGGAGCGCTGTCCGCGGTGCTGAAGGGATCGGACAGGGGCGCTGTCCGCGGTACTGAAGGTAGCCGGGCTAGCAGTATGTGCCCCGCCGCAGAGCCGCTGCGCTCCGTGGGGCTGAAGCCCGGGGCAAGTTGCTCCCGTGCCTGAGCCGGCCAAGTCCCCTCCCTTGGCCCGGAGAGGGGGCGGACGCGGCGCCAGGGGATGCTGCCGCCTGCATGCCATCCGGGGCTGGCTCCCAGCCGCCGGTAGCTGCCGCGCAGCCAGCCAGTCCTCCTGCGGCGGGGGGTGTGGGGAGGCTCCCAGACGCCCAGACCCGCGGAAAGGCAGCTGGAGGCGATGCGTGCGCTGCTGCTGCTGCTGCTGCGGCTGAAGACCAGGGGGCTGCGAGCCACTCTCGCCTCCGGAGCGGCTCTGTGAAGCCTGAACGCTGGGCGAAGCTGCTTTCTCCGGTGGCGGCGGCTGCTCCGGGCTGGGACATGGGCAGGGATGCTCCGGGAGCCGGCGCTGGACGTGTGATGTGCTGCTAGTGCTAACAGATCGCCCAGCCGTTCCATCCAGGCTGGCCTGTGACCCCCGGCAGCTTTTCCCCAGCTTGCGAGGTGAGTAGCAATGACTCGGGGGGAGACCTGGCTTGCTCACAGGGTCGGACCCATCGCTGGGCATGAGCAAGGATGGGAAAGTTGAGCTGCTCACTAATCCGTAGCTGAGCCGGGTTTGTTTACTTGGGGACCCGCTTCCCGAGAACGAAGCTGCAGTCGGGTCAGTTTCCTTCCCATTCGTTAGACTGGGTCTTTGGAATTGGTGTGTGGTAGCTAAGATTAGCCCACACCAGTACTGATTTATAATGCTTTGCTACTGAGTGCCTGGCCATCAAACTTGGGGTAGCTTCATTGGGCTGCTTGGCTCATTGCACATTACCTCAAATATCTGTTTCCCAGTTGCTCTTTTTTTTTCGTAAATCTTCACTTGCCTGACCATAGAAAATTGATGCCTACCTGTGGCTTGGTAGGTGAGCAAAACTCTTTACTCTCCAAATCTCTAATGCAGACGTAGCTGGGTGCATCCCACTTAGAAAAAACAACAACACAGCATGCTACAACAGCTGTGGCTGGCAGTATTTCAGTGCTTTACCCTTGTGATAAAAACATAGCTAGCACTTCAATTAAGAGGATATCTTTTGATTTTGACAAAGCGTGTGTAATATCCGGTGTCTCCCTCTGTAGCAGTTTTGGGAAAACTGTCTTGCTTAGCAGGATCCGTTAGCTTATCTTGTGAGATTATAGCTTCCTCCTGATTCATTCTTTTTGACAGATTTTTAATATAATCTGAGTCGACAGGAAATGTCTCTTTGGGGAGGAGGAAGAGGAAACAGATCTCTATAAGTATGTGTGTATTGATGGGGGAGAGGTTGGTTGTGTCTGTGTTCAAATGCTCATAATTTTATTTATTCAAGTAGTCCTGTGTATGCTATTAGCAGGCAATCCATACCTGACTAGTAATAAACATAAAACTAATATTCCAGTTACTAAAAAGTTTCCTGCAAATACTTTTCACTCTAGGATGACCGTTCCTTGCCCCATTATCAGAAAACCAGCAAGAGACCCTTTTTCTGCTGGCATTACACTGAAGTCCAAATGGCATTTAGAAAAGGATTGAAAATGCACACCTTGATGACAGTGGTGTGACACACAACACAGACAATAAAGTAACAGCAAATCATATGTGGAGTGCTCTTTCCTGGGATAGGGATGGGCTTTCCTTCCTTTTCCAATCTGTCAATCATTACCTTGCCCATTTAAATATTATTCTCCATTGCCAAATCCGCTGGCTGTTCTATGTAGCTGTGCTGGCATACTAAGTTTTAGCATGGAGACTGTCACTAACCTAATGAGACAAATCTATTATGGTAATGCCGTGTACATGCCAGACATTTTAAAATACTGATCTATGAACTCCTCGCTGGACATTAATATAAGTCTGAAAACTGCTGCCCTGAAAAATGTCAGTGTCTAGAAATGCCAAATAAGGACAATTACACTACAGAAGAAGGAGAAGAAACCTACAGGCTTGACAGATGTTACCAGCCCAGCCTCTTTACCTTGCTCTGTAAAAATACCATATTTAAAACACTGAGGAATTCTAACTCTCTAAGCCTATATAAGATACAGGGTTTTGTTTTGTTTTGTTTTTCATATGGGAAGCTCAGATCAGACTAAAGCCCATATAATTCTTGTTTTACCTTCTGTGATTTTGTCTGATAAAGCTTCTCTGGCCTTTTTATCCTCTTGATTTTAAGAAACTGAGCCATGCATTGTAGAAAAGAGTAGGTAGTGGTTACACCAAAAAAGAAAGGAACTGTTTTGATCCCAAGTTCTGTGCCAGTGAACTGCCTACTTACTATTTCAATTTCAGGCATTATTTCATTTCTTTGTGTTTCCAATGACCAATATTTTCCAAATAAGAAAAAGCAAACATTAGGCATCATGATAAACCAGCATTTGATTGGAGATTTTCTATAGGCCCTTGTATGCATGAACTGTATGTGTACATTTGTCTCTCTCTACATCTATACAAATGCTCGCTTTATTGGCCCTATGTAGCATGTGTTGTTTTTCTTAGGAATAACTGAGGAGAAAAAACTGCTTTCAGATTAAACAGTTTTTAACGTCTGCATGTTTTGAAACCACTGGTGCGGGTTGAAAGTGTGGTCTTCCTATGTCTGCTTTTGTGACTATTTCAAGTTATTCTTATTTTAACTATTTGTTTTCAGACCACTCCTCTGGTACCCCTATGGAAGCAGCTGTTTCTATCTGAGATTAGGACCGTATATGGAAGTTGAGGAGGGGGATGGCTTGTCATATCCAAGAAGCATGCCTACTTCTGTTACTAATACCTGGGTTGGTCACCCCAGCTGCCATCAATCATGAAGACTACCCTGCCGATGAAGGCGACCAGACCTCCAGTAATGACAATCTGATCTTTGACGACTATCGAGGGAAAGGCTGTGTGGATGACAGTGGCTTTGTATACAAACTGGGAGAACGTTTTTTCCCAGGGCATTCCAACTGCCCTTGTGTCTGTACTGAGGATGGGCCTGTTTGTGATCAACCCGAATGTCCTAAAATCCACCCAAAGTGTACTAAAGTGGAACACAATGGATGTTGCCCGGAGTGCAAAGAAGTGAAAAATTTTTGTGAATATCATGGGAAAAATTACAAAATCTTGGAGGAGTTTAAGGTATGAGTGATCCTTAGTATTTATTCACTACTCGCATGCTAGATGAACTTTGGTGGGGGGACTTTCAAAGTCACTTGGTATTGGCCTGTTTATACAGCAAAAAATGCTGGTGTGGTGCTCAGAGAATGAATATTCACAAGTACATCAAAACATGTAACAGTTGTTAGCCTCAAGGCTTGCTGTGTTTGATTAAATAGTGATCATCCAGCTTGCAGGTAGTTAAATTTCCATGCAGGTGATTTTAAAGTAATGAGAACTATACTGATTGGAACTGTCCAGTTCCCATGGGTAAAGTATTCAGGAGTCATTTTGAAAGGAATGTTTTCAAAAAATCTTTACCGTGTGCTTGTGATTTTAAGAAATTAGAAGACGGATTTTCCGTTAAGCTAAGGAAAATGCCATACCTCTGTTGCAGTAGCATCTATACCCAACACATACTTTTTTATTTCTGAGAACATGTGCCCTCATAGCTCAGTAGTAAAGACTTGCTTTGAAGCACAACTTTTAACTCTTCATGGGATAAACCTTACGCCTCTACTTGCCAGGTTTTTTTCTTCTCTGGCCGTGAATACACTTTCATATCAGTTTTTGTATTTTCCAGCATTTCAGTAACACAAGCTAGACTTTATTTCCAGACAGTAGCTTCTCTTTCAGTTGTATCCTACAGTAATAGTATATAGTTTAGTTTTTCTTTCACGAGGGATTTCCCATCCACGCATGAATCAGAATGTCCTAGAAAGAGCCTAGTTCTTTCCTAAGGTGCATTAGACACATATCCTTAATAGACTAACAAATAGTGTGTCCTTTGCTTTGCCAAAGAATACAACTTGAGGCTGCTGATTGTGTGACCAGTAATAATATATTGTGCTGTTGATAGCCTAGGAAAAAAATTAATTCAACTTATTATGACAGGCATCAGCCTCCGACCTTTGAAAATATAACATTACTATCTTTGCATGACTCCTTAAAAATTAGTGACCTCGTGTTATTCCTGGGTCAAAATCGAGTACACATGATAAAATCATGCAAGACCCTTTTCGGAAGAGGTCCTACAGCATAAGGGATGCAACATGGAACTTTTATGTCACAAACCCTGTGCAAGAAAAAAAGTTGTCAGAGAAACAATGAATTAGTACTTTGCCACTGATAATACTAGGAGTATGTTTTCAAGGCTATGCATTGACATGGAGCCACAAAGCCTCTGTTAAAATAAGATGGAATCGATTCCCTGATTATTGTGAGGAAACGTAACCCCCACCTCAAGCTAATGCCAAACTTTTAGCTGGGGACTGCTCAGTAGATCACAATCCGAGATCATAATAACCACCTTAATGATGAGGAAAACGCAGATCAGATTGTGGAATGCCCCCGATCAAATAAGTCTCCATGCAGGACTTCAGGAGATACTCCTAATTCAATTTAGATCACAATCAAAACTTCTCTTGCTCATAGCTGGGCTCCTGTGTAGAGAACAGTGAATTTTTTTCTGCAAATAGCAAATTCACAAAAAGATACATTTTCAGGGGCACAGAAACATCACAATTTCAGGCACTGAGCTGAAACATTTCCTCAGTCAACTCCGCTCCTGAAAAAGTGAGAAGGAATATACTGTGGGGATAGAGTGGCATTTGCAGGAGGTTTGGTTATGATGAAATTCCAACTATACCAAAATAGCAAAGTCCTGTTATTCTCAAGGCATTTCTATGGAGTTAAATTCTGTTTTAAGTGTAGCACCATTCCAGACACACAGAAAAACTCATGGAGCTGAAAGATAATACCTGGGCCAACAACTGGGATCTTGTAAATTTCATCATAAGGAATTTGCCAGTCTTATTGAGTGACATCCTGATTGCACTGAAGTCAAATGCAGTTTTCCCATTGATATTTATGGAGCCACGATTTCCTCCATTATCTCTGTAGTAGAAATTTTGAAGACTCCATTCTCGTTCTCTTGCCTCTTGTGACATTTTGATGGTCTGCAGGTCTTCTCAGTGCATTTCCACCTACGAGGACGTCAAGCTATACCAGAGATGAGATACTTCCGTATGCTTCTTAGAAACAGAGTGCTTGTCGCTGAAATGGACTCGTATAGTTTAAGCCTTTCACCTGTCAGAATAACGGCTTGATTACTGTTTATATGTATCAAGATCTAGGTTCCACCATCTGATTTTATGCTGGTCAATATATAGTTAAGGTTCACACACACACACACACACACACACACACACACACACACACACACACTGTGTTAATTAATTTCACCAGAACTGAGCCAATCTCTGAAATTTCACATGTATGATCTTCGGTCAAGATCGACATTTTTGTCTGGAAAGTTTGGAGCAAGTTGAAGAAGACAGTGTAATTGGGTCAGTACTTCAGTGGCTTCAGTTCTGGGGTGATTTTCCTAACTTATTTTTAGCTCACTGTAGCTTGTTGGCTTGGCATAGAAAATCCATCTTTCTCTTCATCTGTTGCTCTTAGGGTATGTCTACACTAGCCCCCTAGTTAGAACTAGGGAGGCTAGTGAGGGTGACCAAAATTGCAAATGAAGAGCGGGATTTACATATCCCGTGCTTCGTTAGCATGTTCCCGGGTGGTCGCCATTTTGGCACTTGACTAGCCTGGAATAATTACACATGGCAGTGAAACGGGAGTTCGAAGGAAAGCCCTTAATTCGAATTAGCTGTTAAACCTCATTCCATGAGGAATAGCAGTTAATTCGAGTTAGGGCTTTACTTCGAACTCCCATTTCACTGCCACATGTAGACGCGGGCAGTTATTCCGGGCTAGTCAATTTGTAAATCCCGCACTTCATTTGCAATTTTGGTCACCCTCATTAGCCTCCCTAGTTCGAACTAGGGGGCTAGTATAGACATACCCTTAGTGAGTACAAATGTGTTTGACTAGTTTTGGGAGTAAAACGGTGGTACCTGGTGGGAATTCTTTTGTTACTAAGATGCGTGTTTTCCAAAATCTGACTTCCATGTTGTGGGCACAAGTAGCGTCCGTAATTTTTGTGCACCGATAAAAAACGGTATGCACAAATATCAGCATGCGGGCAACCAGCCACCTAATTTGTGCTAGTCCAAGTGTTGATATTTGTATGCCTTAGAGGAAGTCGAAGCTGAACTTCAGCTGCAAAAAGTAGTTTGTATACTTTATAAAGCCCCTTATGTGCTTGTAACACACTGCTGGCTCAGCAAGAGAGTGTTTTGCTGGTGATTAGACTTGGGGTCAGCTCTCTGCCAAACCAGCCTATCTTTTGCACCAGGAAACCCCTCTAGGCTCTCTGGAACCAAATCTCATCTAGCAGGAAACAATCAATGAACCAACTCCAGCCCTGGAGCTCCTCGGAGACATTGCTTTGCAGTCACAGATGATATTAAGTTCACTGCTCTTTTATTGAGTTACTGCATCACCGTTTATGAACGCAACTGGGGTAAATGTACCCTTCCGTTCCTGAGTAAAAGTAAAACAAGTTTATTGAAAAAGAAGCAAGAATTACACTCAGCACCCTTCTCCGGAAATATTTTTTCCTAATGTCCAACCTAGACCTCTCCCACTGTAACTTGAGCCCATTGCTCCTTGTTCTGCCATCTGTCACTACTGAGAACAGCCTCTCTTCATCCTCTTTGGAACCTCCCTTCAGGGAGTTGAAGGCTGCTATCAACTCCCTCCTCACTCTTCTCTTCTGCAGACTAAACAAACCCAAATCCTTTAGCCTTTCCTCAGAGGTCATGTGCTCCAGCCCCCTAAGCATTTTGGTTGCCTTCTGCTGCACTCTCTCCAATGCGTCCACATCTTTTCTATAGTGGGGAGCCCAGAACTGGACACAATACTCCACGAGCATGTCTAGACTACAGGTTTTTTCGAAAAAAGCAGCCTTTTAAAAAAAAACTTCACCTGCATCTAGACTGCAGCGGCATTCTTTCTAAAGTGAATCGAAAGAACACGGCAGTTTTTTTGATCATGGTAAACCCCATTTTACGAGGAATAATGCCTTTTTTCAAAAGTACTCTTTTGAAAAAAGGTGCTATTGAATGCAAACTGTGCTTTTTCAAAAGAGCATCTAGACTCTCTTTCGAAAAAGTGTCTCGCTTTTTCGAAAAATCTGCTTGTAGTCTAGATCAATGGTTCTCAACCGTGGGCCATATGGCTCCCCAGGGGCCACACCTTACCTCTAGGGGGTCACATGGAATAAATGGACCATTAGGTAAATTATGTACCTTATTTTCCAACTAACAGCAGCTATGAAGGGGGCCACAAAGGTAAACAAGGCTCAGAAGGGGGCCATGAGCAAAAAAAGGTTGAGAAACACTGGTAGATGCTCTCTTTTGAAAGAGGCTTGTAGTGTAGACGTAGCCCAGGTGTGGCCTCACCAGAGCCAAATAAAGGGGAATAGAAGGATAGAATATCATTGTGTCCCTTATATTTCCCACAGGTTTGTCTTTTTCACAGGCAGGAAGGTACCCATGGGGACTCAGCATCCTGTGTCCATTGCAGGACCGTGTTAATTTTCTGTGTCTCCAATTCAGAAAGAGGATAACCCCTACTGGTTTCACTCAATAGTTTTGTGTGCTCCTAATGTGTAATTTGAGGTAAACCCAGATTGCTTTGTCTAGGGCAGGCCTGTGTGTTACCTTTATCTGGGCCTGTGGCAGGTCACCACCCAGTTCTGGGTGGGGGAATGTTGGGTGCAGGGTTTCGGTGCTGCAGGGGAATCAGGTGACTAGTAGGGGTGCTAAGGCAGCTCCCTGCCTGTTCTGGCGCCACAGACTGCGCTGCGCCCCAGAAGCGGCCGGCAACAGGCCCAGCTCTGAGGTTGGGGGAGGGCAGAGCGCACAAGGCTCTGTGCACTGCCCCTGCCCTGAGCGCGAGCTCTGCACTCCCATTGGCTGGGAATCTGCTGCTGGCTGCTTCTGGGAGTGCAGCACAGGCTGAGGAGAGGCAGGAAGCTGCCTTAGCCCCTCCCACTGTGCTGCTGACCGGGAGCCACGCAAGGTAAGCCCTTCCTGCCCCCAAAACGGGAGCCCCCTCCTTCACCCATCCTCAGCCTCACCCTGGAGCCAAGACCCTAGTTACATTATACTGGGTCGGGGCAGCAATGATTTTCTTCATCTGGGTCATGAGAAAAAAATGTTTTTCAAAGCGCTGCTCTCGGTGACGCTGTCTTGTCTTAAACATCACACAGATGCCTCACCTATAACATTAACAGACGAGTTTCCCCGTGGTATTGGTAGCCGCCATGCTATTAGCTTGCATAGGGGATTTCACAAGGCATAGTTTGCATGGATACCACTGATACCTCACAGCCCTGAGGGGAACCTGACAGGATCTCTATGGAAGTTGAGGGAAGGGCCAGGGATCTCATCATGAGGGAGTGTCACAGAGGCAGTAGGTGCATCAGAGAGTGCTCTGAAGAGGATGGCAGTAGCCAGGATCTGGATCTAGGTATTTAGGCCCAGATATGTAAACTTATTTAGGTACCGCCTTTTAGCGAATATACCCTGCACCCAAATATACCCTGCACCCAAATATACCCTGCGGTTTTTGCTTTTTGAGTTAAAAAAATCTTGCATACCCCGCGCACGAGTATAACCCGCGGGGTATACAAGGCTGTGCCGGGGGTATATTTATGATGCGGGGGGTGGGAGGGAAATTAGCCAGCAACTCACCGCCTGGTTCCTGCGCAGCCGCCAGCCTCCAGCCTCTAGGCGGGCGAGTGCTCACCACCTGGTTCCTATGGAGCCAGATGAGTGCTCCCCCTGCCCCTTCCTATGGCTGCGGAGGAATCGGGCAGTGAGCACTCCCCCACCCGGAGGCTGGAGGCTGCACAGGAACCAGGTGGGGGAGCGCTCACCACCCGGAGGCTGGAGGCTGCACAGAAATTGGATGGTGAGCTGGTGTGTAAAAAAAATGTGTCTACCCCACACCCGGGTATACCCTGCGGCGGGGGGGGGGGGGTGCATTGCTATCGACCATCAATGGGATTTAGGCTGCCAAACACCTAAATATCTTTAATAAATGTGATTTAGGCTCCTAAATCAGTGGGGCATTACCATCCTGAGTTTAGAAATACCTTTAAAAAATCTTAGTAGACACAAAACGTATCTGTTTTCGGGCTTTTGAGCTGGCTTTTGGGGTGCAGAGCAAAAAGGAGGAGGGACCAGATCATGGTCTGAGAGTTTTCAGTTTCACGAACTGGAGAAATGGCCTGAGGTAAATAGGATGATGTTTAATAAGGACACATGCAAAGTGCTCCACTTAGGAAGGAACAATCTGTTTCACACACACAGGATGGGAAGTGACTGTCTAGGATGATTCTGACAAAGTGGGTCTTTCCCCACGAACGCTTATGCTCCAATAAATCTGTTAGTCTATAAGGTGCCACAGGACTTCTCGTTGTTTGTCTAGGAAGGAGTACTGCAGAAAGGGATCTAGGGCTCATAGTGGACCACAAGGTAAATATGAGTCAAGAGTGTGACGCTGTCGCAAAAGAAGCAAACATGATCCTGGGATGCATTTACAGGAGTGCTGTGAGTAAGACACAAGAAATCATTCTTCCACTCTACTCTGTTCTGGGCACCACATTTGAAGAAAGATGTTGAGAAATTGGAAAAGGTCCAGAGAAGAGCAACAATAATAATTAAAGGTATAGAGAACATGAGCTATGAGGGAAGACTGAAGGAATTGGGCTTGTTTAGTATGGAAAAGAGAGGACTGAGAGGGAACATGACAGCGGTTTTCAAGTACCAGTACCGGCAGTTTAGGCTGGACATTAGGAAAAAGTTCCTAACTGTCAGGGTGGTTAAACACTGGAATAAATTGCCTAGGGAGGTTATGGAATCTCCATCACTGGAGATACTTAGGAACAGGGTAGACAGACATCTATCAGGGATGATCTAGATGGTACTTGGTCCTTCTGTGGGGGCAGGGGACTGGACTTGATGACCTCGCGAGGTCCCTTCTCATTCTAGTGTTCTACAATTGTATGGGTTTTGGGAGGAGCCAAGCTTAAAACAGTGACCTCACTATTGCAGGAACAAACCCTCTTGTCCTAGGCGGGCTCCCAACATCGCCTTCTTTGGCTTTCTTCATTAGTCCCAAAAGACAGAATTCCCACCACTGACTCTCAGAGCTACCTGCTTTGCTGAACATGTTCTTACCAATACCCTACTATACCACGTCTACTCATCTGCCTGGTCCTTAACTATCCATCTTCTTCTGATACCTGTCCCCAGCTTCATCTCCTCATTCCTCCCCTATGTGCTCAGCCACCCCCACATAACAACATGCACTCTCACATCCCCCCCCCCCCTTCTGTAAGTCTCATGGTCTCAGACTCATCCCCCCAAGAATCCCTATGTAGCCAGTCACCATAGGTACTGGAAGAGACCTTGAGAGGTTACCAGGTCCAATCTCCTGCACTCAGGGCAGCATTAAGTATTATCTAGACCAAGCATGACTAAGGGGTGAAAAAAAAGAGTGAAAATAATTCATTGCCACTGTAGAATCCTCCATACCCTCAGGGTATGATTGTAAGATTGTAAGACAATGTAAGATTGTCAGTGTTCTTGCGCAAATACTATGCTGCAAGAGGGCCAATGTATTTGCGCAAGAGGGCCAGTGTAGACAGCTAAAAACTGGTTTGCGCAAAAAAGCCCCAATGACGAAAATGGCGATCGGGGCTTTCTTGTGCAAAACTGCATCTAGAGTGGCATGGATGCTTTTCTGCAAAAAGTGCTTTTGCGCAAAAGCATCTGTGCCAATCTAGAAGCTCTTTTCCACAAATGCTTTTAACGGAAAAACTTCTCCGTTAAAAGCATTTGTGGAAAATCATGCCAGTCTAGACGTAGCCATGGTGTTTTACTGCCTGCTCGTCCTCCATACCCAACTGCCCCATCTCTTCTTCAATTCTCCTGATCCTCCAGGTGACTGTGCCTGGTTACACCACTGTGCTCTGTTGCCTTGCGTTCAGCTCACCAAGCCAGAGTTCATGTCTTCTTATGCAGTCCCTAGTCCAACGGGAGGGTCACAGTCCTGGCTGGGTAGTAACCCAGAAAATAAATAGTAATAACTGCATTAAGTTTAATTTTCTCAAACAATAATTATTCATTAAAAATTATGAATGTAATCATTAATTCGAGATTTTTTTTATTTATTTGGGGGAACATTCATTTAGAACTAGTAGCATCTGTTCCACTGTTAGTTCTTTTAAACATGCATTATTAAGGCAAATATGCAAATAGTACTTTGGAAGAAAGATGGTGCCTTTTATCAAAGAGTGTCAGCACACCGCACATGTTGTTCAGGGATTCTCATGTCCTTGGGGACATAACCAGGATTAACGTCTGTTTGTTCTGTGTTTGGATAGCGGGGTCCTGGTTTATAATTCTGCACTATGCACTGTGATGATGAAGAAATTAATAACATCTATTCTGTCCTTTGGTAAGAGGAGGTATAGAGAGTTAAATGATTTTTTTTTGTCTCCACTGATGGTTAGAAACAGAATTCAAGTGTCCTGACACCAAGATCCCTTCTCTAACCATTAGCAAAGACATAAAATACAGCCTTATTTATTGTTAATTCAATGACTATTTTGGAGCCTTAGCAGACTCTATAATATTGTTATACCACGATGAATCCCACAACTGACATACAAACAGCCTGTCGCTAGTACTAGTGTTTGCCTAATCGATGTCTGCATTACATTTAAGATTCTTAGGTCAGACTTCTTGGATCTGTTAACGGCAGGGTTGATTGCTAATGCACCTTCCAAGCCGCTCCGCTGCACAAAATCCCCATTGATTTCAAAAGGGATTTCGGCACTCATTTCATGTGCAGGCTTCACGACACAGACGGCTCGTGTGGAGGAGCTAGGAAAATATGTGCAGCATGTTTAATTTGAAAAGTGATGATCATTCCGCCTCAAACTCAGTTTTCCCCCAAATAAATCTAATAGACCCGTTGCGGCTTTGAAGCGTGTTCTATGTTTTAAAGCAGCACGCGAGAATGGAAATTTGACATCTTAAATCTGAGATGCTCCATTAGGCTGGTAACAAATTTTTCATATTGGAGTTTGCCTCCTCTTTTAATAGCATGAATGTTCAGTCTGTTTCATAGCGAACCTTGGAATGCATTCAAATCAAGGGAGGCTAATAATAGCAAAAGCAAACATTATGAAAACCTTTTGGCAGTGTACTGACCAGAGATCCGAGTTCCTAGTAATTTTCAGATACCTGTTTGTAAATTACAAGAAACTGATTACTAACAAGGTCAGCACAGGGCCAAAACTTAATATTAATTTTTTTCTCCTTCTGAGATACATGTGGCAGTGATTTTACATTACAACATGAACAAATGAGGCCTTTTTCTTATATGTTCTGCAATTTCATGTACTGCTAGAAAATCATAGTACAAAAGACATTTCAATAACGTGCCTATCCTTTAATGAAAGGAGCCGTGAACAATACTAGCTTGCAAGATAGCACACAGCCATTGAAATCAGATAGAGGAAACAGAACATCAGTCAAATGGAAAAGTATGATTTATTATCTCCCTCCTGGCAAAATTACAGTGACAGGGTCTATGCGATCGTGTCTGAAATTACTGACTTACTGTATTTCTGTCATAGCTGATACAAAAATACATAATAAAGGAGACTAGTATGTCATATACTGAACTATAATAATACCTACTTTAAAAGTGTGTGTGTGTGTGTGTGTGTGTGTATGATATTACACGCTAGTACAATATTGTAATATAATGGGCTGTTTCTGTTACCAAATCTAGCAGTCAACAGGGTGTATGCTGCTCTCAGTTACATGGGTGTAAATCTGAAATCATTCCAGTGATTTCATGTTGGTTTTTATTTGTTCTACAGTAGCATAGAATGCTAGGGCTGGAAGAAACCTCAGGAGTCATCAAGTCCAGCCCCCTGCCCAAAGCAGGACCAAGCCCAACTCAACCATCCCCACCAGGGCTCTGTCAAGCCGAGACTTAAAAACCTCTAGGGATGGAAATTTCACAACCTCCTTAGGGAACCCATTCCAGTGCTTCACCACCTTCCTAGGGAAAGAGTTTTCCCTAATATCCAACCTATACCTCCCCCACTGTAACTTGAGCCCATTGCTCCTTGTTCTGTCATCTTTCACTACGGAGAACAGCCTCTCTCCATCCTCTTTGGAACCTCCCTTCAGGTAGCTGAAGGCTGCTATCAAATCCCCCTTCACTCTTCTCTTCTGCACACTAAACAAGCCTAAATCCCTCAGCCTCTCCTCATAGGTCATGTGCTCCAGCCCCCTAATCATTTCGGTTGTCCTCCGCTGGACTCTCTTCAGTGTGTCCATATCCATTCTGAATTGGGGGGCCCAGAACTGGTCGCAATACTCCAGCTGTGGCCGCACCAGTGCTGAATAAAGGGGAATAATCGCTTGCCTGGATCTGCTGGCAATGCTCGTATCAATGTACCCCAATATGCCATTAGCCTCCTTGACTAAAAGGGGACACTGGGGCTTCTAGAGTTCCCAGCCGACTTCAGCCCCCTGTTGTGCGAGGCCCTGTATAGACACATAGGAAAAGCCAGCCCCTGCCTCAAAGAACTGACCTTTTAAATAAATAGGACTGAAAAAGGAAACATCATCATCCCTGTTGATATGGGGTGGAGATACCCAGAGGGGAGTTAGCTGCCCAAGTCCTATAGTCCTATATTTAGATAGTCCTATATTTAAATGTGAGTTGGGCCTACCTGGCCTACCTAAATCCCCCCAAAGATAGTCTGTGGCAGCACTAGGAACCAAACCCATATCCCCTGGGCCCCAGTCCAGTGTCTTAAACAAAAGCCCAGCCTTCCTTCTTGTGGCAGAAGGGAGGAATTTGGTCTGTAACCTCGTGCTCATATGGTTGGGCTTTCCCCTGCTAAAAAATACCTGAGGGTGAAGCCGTGACCACCCCTAGTGTCACTGAACGTGGTGTCCACATTACAGGAGTATCCAGGAATGCTGGTGCCTCAGCTGGTGGGTGCCCACTTGAGACATCCACGCCATTAAATTAGCCACTAGGCCTGTGTCTAAAGTGGTAGGAAACCCAGGGGTCTGCTGGAGGACAAGGTAGCTCCTCAGAGAACTTCATACACTGGCTCTGGCCCTAGCAACACCCTCATCCCCACAGGAGCCATGCTAGTAGGGATGTCTCCAGAGAAGAATACCCAGCATGCAGCTCTTCCCAGGCACTCCAGAGGGACAGCTACATGGAAAAGCTAGTTTAGACATAGGCTGTTATCATTCTCGATTAAGCTGTGTAGAATCCGATGGGGTTGTGCCCAGTCTGTGTCACCTCTCACCCACTTAAGGGCCTGCCCTGGTGGCCAAGAGCTGAGGGAGACCATGGCACAAAGAACTGCTCCCTTTCCAAGAGATGAGACCCCCTTGGGGGCCTAGTTCTGACTCTATGGCTGTGTCTAGACTGGCAAGTTTTTCCACAAAATCAGATGATTTTGTGGAAAAACTTGCCAGCTGTCTACACTGGCCGCTTGAATTTCCGCAAGAACACTGATGATCTCATGTAAGATCGTCAGTGTTCTTGCGGAAATACTATGCTGCTCCCGTTCGGGCAAAAGCCCTCTTGCGCAAATCATTTGCGCAAGAGGGCCGGTGTAAACAGCACAGTACTGTTTTGCGCAAAAAAGCCCCGATGGCTAAAATGGCGATCGGGGCTTTTTTGCGCAAAACCGCGTCTAGATTGGCCATGGACGCTTTTCCGCAAAAAGTGCTTTTGCGGAAAAGCATCCTGCGAATCTAGACGCGATTTTCCGAAAATGCTTTTAATGGAAAATTTTTCCGTTAAAAGCATTTCCGGAAAATTGTGCCAGTGTAGACGTAGCCTATTTGTTTTTAATTTTTTTTTGTTCATTATTCTTATTAAAATGTTTCAATTCCTTTGACCTTCAGGCTGGAATCTCATTACTCAGGAAGAGAGATGTAAATATGCTGCTTTGCATACTGTAAATACATGACTAATCATTTGTTGTTTTACATATTATGGGCGAGGGAACCTACCTGAAAGCAATGCCACAACAGCGAGCCGGGTCAAGCCAGTGCTGAGGGCTTTTGACATATGCCAGCTTGAAAATACAATGAAGTCTCTGTCAGGAGATAATGACATGGGAGGCCAATCCTGCCATCAGCCTTCGAGCACAGGACTTATGGAAGTCTGTGAAAATGTAGCACAGAAATTCACGGAAGGTTTTTGGACCCGTGATAGGGTGATGTGAAAAGTGTAGGCCTCTGGGTTGGAGCAGCATTGAGAGTGCTACGCCCAGAATGACACTGAGTAAAAATAACACCCGCGTAGATCCTAGCGATTGAGTTTTAACCGAAAATTGAATACATTGCTCAGTGACGGCTTGAGGTGTGGTTGGTGAAAATAAAAACCCTAGCGCGCTGTGGTTCTGATTTCGTAAGTTGAGGGTGCTGCATGTTAACCCCCTGGGCGTGAGAGGGGTCATAGAATCGTAGAATACTAGAATTGGAAGGGACCTCGAGAGGTCATCGAGTCCAGTCCCCTGCCCTCATGGCAGGACCAAATACTGTCTAGACCATCCCTGATAGACATTTATCTAACCTACTCTTAAATATCTCCAGAGATGGAGATTCCACAACTTCCCTGGGAAATTTATTCCAGTCTCAGGCCTCCAGAGAGCTGCACCAAATTACAACAAAGGCAAGAGCCATATAGCCGAGCTCTCTGTCCGCTGTGTCAGCAGGTGAACCTTGCTAATAGTGAGGTAACCCACAGCTAACACAGGATGTTCGGTAAATACCAGTCCTTTCCTTCAACATGGGCAAACAATTCTCACAGAGAAAAAGACCTTTTCTGGTTTCAAGCCCTTCCTAACCGTCCAGTTGTAATCCAAGGCAATATCATTCTATGGGGGTGGAAAAGACCTTTTCTTATATCCTTAGGTGATTCCCTAACGCCAGGGCTACTCAACTTTGGAAGCCCTGGGGGCCACAACGATACTCACAGCACATGCCGAGGGCCACAACTTAAGTGTGGTTGCATTTACATGCAAATATACATGCAGATAACGTCTCTCACACTGACAGGTGTGAATACAAGACTACACAACACGCAGGCCCCATTTAAGTCAGTTCTGCTGATATTCATAAAATGCAATAGTTACCTGATTTCCACTCATAGGACAGCACTTTTAGGCTGTGTCTAGACTACGTGTTATTTTCTAAAGGGGATATACAAATTCCGTGGGGATTTGCCTATATTCTTCCCACCTCACTTTCGAAAGCGGGTCTTTCGAAAGTGAAAGTAGTTTGATTGCGTTTTTTTTCGGGTGGGAAAAAACCCTTTTCCGAAAAACCGCTCTTCCTTAAAAAAGGAGGTTTCTGCGGTTTTTCGAAAAAGGGTTTTTTTCCCCCCCAAAAATGTGTCCAGATTACTTTCACTTTTGAATGACCCGCTTTCGAAAGTGAGATCGAAGGAAGATATGACAATTCCCACGGAATTTGCATATCCTCTTTCGAAAAGAAAGAGTAGTTTAGACGTACCCTTAGTGGTCAATGACAATCCAGGAATTTAACTGCTAAAATACATAGCAACAGGAGACCGTTATATTGACCCGCCGTTGTGGAGCGTGTTCCCAGAGGTCATGCTCAAAGGATCCCACCCGCGGGCTGCATGTTGAGCCCCGTGTAAACCCAAATCACACTGCGGGCCGCAAACGAACGGGTTGTGGGCCGCATGTTGGGATTTCAAACTATGGCAGAGTGCATTAGATCCCTCCCATCCCTCCAAACCCATTATTAATTACTGTGATCACTCAGCCAGATTGCCCCAAGAACTGTATCTGGCTCTCCTGCCTTTCTGGGCCCTGCTTGCCTATGACATCTGCCGGGAGGAGGGGAAGACCCTGTCCCCTGCATCCTCATGGTCAGAAGGCTCGGAGAGAAACTATATCAGGGAATTAGCAAGCTGTCCTTCCTTTGTGGAGCAGATAGAGGACACCTTGGGATAGGGGATTATTCAGTATTTCTACAGATCCGACTACAGGGGGCCCCAATCCTAAATTTACAATGGTCCAAAAAGTGAGGATCACAGAGGGGGAAACCTCCCATGATCATGTGGGGCAGGGCGGTATATGCCCCTTTCGGAGGCCATATTACTTTCTCCCTCCTCCTTCTGCCCTTCTTTCTCATATGTGAGTTGGTTGGAGGGAGGGAAGGAGCACAGGGAGTAGTTACCTCTTCCTAAAATAATCAATGTCAAAATCAAGGAGATTTTTCCCCATCAGCAAGTTATTGCAATATAACACGGTGCCTCGTCATGCCGCCTCCCACCACCTTTCCCTAAATGTATTCATTTCTAAAGCATACAAACACTAACCAATCCCCGCTACCCCCCTGCATGTCTTGGCAGCATTTGCCAGCATTTTAACACAGGAGAAACTAACATCGAGGGGTTAAGGAACTTGCAGGAGGCTACAGAGTTGCTCAGTGTCAGGGCTGCTTGCTCCTAATCTTGAGTGCAGGCAGCTAACCTGTGGATTCCCTAATCCTGCTTATTACAGTAAAACCTGCGCTATCCGGAACTTAAGCATCTGGAAAACTATAGAAAGAGGCATATTTCTGACACTGGGAAAAGCAAAACAAAACAAAAATGGAAAAAAACCAAGAAAATAAAGGAAAAAGGGAACTGGCTCTTTTAGTGCTAAGATGCTCCTCGGAGGAGCGTGCAACACATACCCAGCCCCCGGCTTCCACGCCCCCTCACCAGGCCACATCCTGCCCCCCTCTGTGGCTCATGGCCCCCCCAGCAGGCCACATCCTGACCCCCGCACGTCTCCCGTGCTCCCCACCCCATAGGCCCTGCACGGCTCCCGCCCTCCCCGTCTCCTCAGATAACCAGAATTTTTAGGTTACCGGCACATCCTAATCCCCGGGCATGCTGGATAACACAGGGATGGATCTTCTTGGGAATCAGTAACAGCTGAGGACAGGAAGCATCTTGCTAGATTTGACCCATATTATTTTGGCTTAAAAGATACCCTATACAGAGGGCCCATTACCTTGTGTGGTTTATCATTAAATCTCCTGTTTATTCATCCTAAAACGCTCTCTGATTTTTTGACAGTGACTAGAATGGAGAGCCAAGTTCTGATCTCACTTGCACTGCTGTAAATCCGCATGTCTGTGAAGTTGCCCTGGATTTGCACTGGTGTAACCCTCTGGCCCTGTGCCCTGGATTTCTGGTTATTGCTCTTGCCTCTGGGTCCCTTCCCTCCGATGTCCCCTTGATTAAAGAGACATCTGGAATTTCTATTTGCCATCTCGGTGCTTCTTCCTGGATGCCTGATGTTATGTATTCTGACACCCCCATTCCATCTCGCCAGTCTTTTCCGCATTGCCCGGGGCTGTTTCAGTGTGCATAATGCTGCCATCCTCGTCAGTGTCATCAGCCTCTCCAGCCTTCCTGGCATCTTCTTTGTCCTTCATCTGCACCGCGGGCTAGCAAATTGAATAGAAAAAGTCTCAGCTTGGAGCCCTGTTGGGCCCCTGCTCGCCACATCCTTCCAAGGAATAAGAGCCTCTGGAAAAGGGCACTTTTTCCGGAGGATCGGGGCCAGTCTAGATGCTCTTTTCCGGCTTTTTTAAAAACCGGAAAAAAGCGGCGGACATTTTTATTTAAATGCCGCGGGGGATATTTAAATCCCCCGCGGATTTCCCTATGACGACTAGTGAAATTTACATGCCCCTTCCGGAAAAGGGGCCAGTGTAGACGTAGCCGATGAGTGGACACAAATCAGGTATTGGAAATGGTAACACACAGAATCCTGTCGGGCAACATGTAACCTACCTGGGCACTCATTAATGGATTAAAAGCAGCCATTCTATTGCAAAGTAATTTTATCAACTAACTAGAGAGAGAGACTGCACAACTGGCCTTCATCTACAAATTTGACACCTTCCACCAGGGCCTGAACAAACTGGATGGGCCATTATCTTCAACACCTAAATGGCATAGAAAATGGCCCCCCACTACAGAAAGGATGTGGACGTATTGGAGAGGGTCCAGCGGAGGGCAACCAAAATGATGAGGGGGCTGAAGCACATGACCTATGAGGAGAGGCTGAAGGATTTGGGTTTGTTTAGACTGCAGAAGAGAAGAGTGAGGGAGGATTTGAGAGCAGCCTTCAACTTCCTGAAGGGAGGGTCCAGAGAGGATGGAGAGAGGCTGTTCTCAGTAGCGACAGATGGCAGTACAAGGAGCAGTGATCTCAAGTTACAGTGGGAGAGGTCCAGGTTGGATATTAGGAAAAACTATTTCACTAGGAGGGTAGTGAAGCACTGGAATGGGTTCCCTAGGGAAGTAGTGGAGTCTCCATCCCTAGAGGTGTTTAAGTCTCGGCTTGACAAAGCTCTGGCCGGGTTGATTAAGTTGGGATTGGTCCTGCCTTGGGCAGGGGGCCGGACTCGATGACCTCCTGAGGTCTCTTCCAGCTCCATGATCCTATGACATCCAAACCTACATATGGGACACTTACAGCCCACTCTATTAGCCTCATTTAGCACAGACACGATAAATGCCAGGGTTTTGTTTTCTCCTCCCCCTCTCCCATCTTTTTGTGTTTTAATTTTGGGGGTTTCTGTGCCTCCTCCTCCACTCATCTGAAGAAATGGGTTCTGCCCATGAAAACTCAAGACACTATACAAATTGCATAGCTTATTTCGAGTGTATTTTGAAACAGCTTATTTTGTAATTTGGCACTGCCTACATAGCGCCAAATTTCAAAATAACTTGCTATTCTGAAATGCCCCTTAATCCTCCTGGAATGAGGATTACTGGGAGGTCGGAATAAACCACCCGTTATTTCAAAATCTATTTTGAAATAACTGGCCGCTTCAATAGACATGGAATAGCTATTTTCGGATACTTCCAGTATAGCAGGACCACTTGTTTTTTAAGTTTCTTCCAAGATCACTTACTTCTATTTACATGGCCGTAGGCCTGTTTTCTTCTCTCACTCATGCTGGAATTAAACCTGGGAGCCAGCTTCTCTGCTGGTATAAACTGGAGCATCTCCATTGACTTCAGTTAGCCCAGTGAAGTTATGCTGGCATGAAGTGAGAGCTAACGCTATGGAGACGACATGATGCTGAGCTGGGACAGGCATTATCTATGGGTGTTCTCGTGCCGCTGAATCCCTCTGCTTCAAAACCCACCTGCCACTCTTCCAGAAAACCATCACTCGGTCAAAAGAAAAACCTTTGGGGGCAAAACTGAGAGAAGGGAGAAGAAAAACAAACTTTCCAGGACCTGCAGCAGGAAAGGAGGTCAGAATGAACCATAAACTAAAGATGAGTCAACAGTGTGACATTTGCAAAAAAAAAGCAAACATCATTCTGGGATGCATTAACAAGAGTGATGTAAGACACGAGAAGTCATTGTTCACTCTACTCTGTGCTAACAATGCCTCGTCTGGACTATTGTGTCCAGTTCTTGGCACCACATGTCATGTGGAGAAATTGGAGAAGTCCAGAGAAGAGTAACAAAAATGATTAAAGGTCTAGAAATGGCTTATGAGGGAAGATTGAAAGAACTGGGTTTCTTTAGTTTAGAGAAGAGTGTATGTCTACACTACAACGTTAATTCGAACTAACTTAGTTCGAATTAGTTAATTCGAACTAAGCTAATTCGAACTAATGGATCCAGACTAAAAAACTAGTTCGAATTAGCGTTTTGCTAATTCGAACTAGCATGTCCACATTAAGTGGAACCTGAACCGGGCTTAAGGATGGCCGGAAGCAGTGCCGGCAGAGCATCAGAGGAGGACTTAGAGCATGGAGATGCTGTCTCAGGCTAGCTGAGGGCTGTGCTTAAAGGGTCCCAGCCCCCACCCTGGACAGACAGTTCTCAGGGGTGCCCCGCTTGCAAAGCAGTCCTGGCTTGGAGTGCCCGGACTACCCACACTGGGCACATCACAGCACTTGTCCATCATCCCGGCTGCACTTGCCGCAGGCTGTCATCTGGGGAGAGGGGGCAATTGGGGGGCTGCAGGAGAGCTTCCACCCCCAGAAGCCCACAGAGCCAGCCCAGTCCTCCCCATCGGGGGCTCATACCCCATTCCTCCCTCACCTCCTTCCACTTACCCTTCCCTAGCCCCCCTTCTTATTGATGTACAAAATAAAGATAACGTGTCTTCCAAAATGGAATCTGTTTTTATTGAACAAAACTGGGGGAGACTGGGAAAAGGAGGTGGGAGAGGGGAAGAGAGAGGCTGGGAGAGGGGAGGGCAACTAAAATGATCAGGGGTTGGGAACAGGTCCCAGATGAAGAAAGGCTAAAGAGACTGGGACTTTACAGCTTAGAAAAGAGGAGACGGAGGGGGGACAGGATAGAGGTCTCTAAAAGCAGGAGTTGGGTGGAGAGGGTGCATACAGAAAAGTTCTTCATTAGTTCCCATAAAGAAGGACTAGAGGACACCAAAGGAAAGGAATGGGTAGCAGGCTTCAAACTAGTAATAGAAAGTTCTTCTTCACAAAGCAAAGAGTCACCCTGTGGAACTCCTTGCTGCAGGAGGCTGTGAAGGCTAGAACTAGAACAGAGTTGAAAGGGAAGTGAGATAAAGTGATGGAGGTTGGGTCCATGGAGTGCTATTAGCCAGGGGGTAGGAGTGGTGTCCCTGGCCAAGGTTTGTGGAAGGCTGGAGAGGGATGGCACGAGACAAATGGCTTGGTCACTGTCTTCGGTCCATCCCCTCCAGGGTCCCTAGGGTTGGCTGCTGTCGGCAGACAGGTTACTGGGCTAGATGGACCTTTGGTCTGACCCAGGACAGCCATTGTAAGCTCAGGGTCGGGTGTCTCAGTGGACTCCCTTGATTCTCTTGCACACCTGCTCCTGGGTGGCCAGGCTGGCAGCTCTCCTGCCCTAGACGGCCACTTTCCTGTGCCTAGTGCGGAGATCGTGGACGAGGTCCACGATGTCTGCATTAGCCCAGGCGGGTGCCCGCCTGTTGCGGTCCCGGGCAAGCTCCCAGGAGCCGCCAGCCTGGTCCTGGGAAGAGGGGGAGGGCTGGGGGGCATCGGGTGGGTGGCTCGATCCATGCCAGGTGCAGGGTCCGCTGGCTGGGTGCTGGCAGGCTTGCACCTGGCACGGGCACCGTAGCCAGCCCATGCCCCTTTAAGGGGTCCGGGGCCGGGAGGGGGGCAGACAAGTTTCCCTGGTGTTGGCCAGAGTGGCCACCAGGGAAACCTGGGGAGGGCTAGCCTCCCACTAGTTCGAATTAAGGGGCTACACACCCCTTAATTCGAACTAGCTAGTTTGAACTCGGCTTAATCCTCATAAAATGAGGTTTTCCTAGTTCGAACTAAGCGCTCCGCTAGTTCCAATTAAGTTCAAACTAGCGGAGCGCTAGTGTAGTGCCTATCAAAGTTAATTTGAACTAACGTCCGTTAGTTCAAATTAACTTTGTAGTGTAGACATACCCTGAGAGGGGTCGTGATAGCAGCTTTCAAGTACCTAAAAGGGTGTTACAAGGAGGAGGGAGAAAAATTGCTCTCCTTGGCCTCTGAGGATAGGACAAAAAGCCACAGGCTTAAATTGCAGCAAGGGAGGTTTCGGTTGGACATTAGGAAAAACTGCATAGATGTCAGGGGGGTTAAACACTGGAATAAATTGCCTAGGGTGGTTGTCTATCACTGAGGATATTTAAGAGCAGTTTGGATAGACATCTACCAGGGATGATCTAGATGGTGCTTAGTCCTGCCATGAGGGCAAGGGACTGGACTTGATGACATCTCGAGGTCCCTTCCAGTTCTAGTCTTCTATGATTCTATGATTTCAACATGGTTCCAAAAGACCTGCTTGCAATCAAGGATGCAGCTGCCACCCCGGAGAATCTGGCATGTCGTCAAAGCTTTCTGGGCCACCAGTAATCCCGTTCTGCTGTTCTCTTATTGCCTGCGAGTCATCGATCCCCAGCTCTCGGATAGAAAATTGCAGTCAGCCCTCCTCAGTGCAGGCTCCACTGATGAACTCATGCCTTCTGCAGAGGGAGCAGCAGGAAGCGCAGAAAACGGTACCGCAAAGACTGTCAAATTGTGTACTTATACCTGGAGCGCAGATGTAAATTTTAATGAGGCTGAGGACAAAGGCAGTTCTGATGGGGATGATTTTTGTAGCTGCAGTTTCAGGTGGTAAATTTATAGGGAGGAAGAAGTTTAAAAGGAGCTGATGAGTAAGATCGGCACCACAATGGACTCCACATTACAGCTAAGATCGTCGGCTATAAATGGGAAGAGATGAATATAAAAAGGGGCCATCGACAGGATGGCACTCATCAGGAACTACCACGGGAGCTGAAATTGGAATAATTTTCATTGCTATTCAAATTGCCTCTGATCTCAAGCAGGAGAGATGGGGATTGCAAGAAAGCTGAAGTAGCGCCTTTGCCTATGAAACTTAACAGGTGTTAAACTATTGAGGACAGACTGGTTAGTTTGACAACAACCCTAAGCAAGAGAAAGGAATCAATCCAAAAGGATGGAATAGCACATTACTTATCATTGGAGAGGACAGAATGATGCCAGGTGTTGAGCAGGCAACTTTATTACTTAATTAGCCCCTTTGACTTCAGTGGGTAGACAATATTATTCAGTGTGAATAAGGGGTATCAGGATTATCCCAGTCATTGAAAACATCCATTTGAATCCAGATTAACTTCACATGGGCCATGCTCCTCCCCTTTTCATTGCTTATTCATACACATTTGCTTCGGCTGCGGTTTTAGGGTTTTTGTCCTTCACCTTGCTGATTGTGGAATGTCTGTTCACTACAAAGATGCCTGTTTGCACGGGGGTATTCATTAATCACCGTTCACTGCTAGTCACCTGCTATTTTCTTTTTAAAAGTTTCAGGCCTCCACTCAGAGCAGCTGCAATATTGTGTGACTTGGGTGCTCAATCCCACAGCTGTATGCCCCAAGGTACAGCCTCTTCGCCCATGGGTGTACACGGGTCCAAATAACCTCGCTGGTGAATATTTACACTGAGTAAATACAGCCACAGAAGAGAGAACTGGCTCCCAAAGGAGCGGTCAGTGGGAAATAGTGCTACGGTGGTTAGATGACTTATTGCCAACGAATAATTTAACCGATTTGTGACTTAATGATATAGAAAGAGAATAGGGGCCCCCGAATCGCACCAGTGGCAGAGAATGGATTAAATCAGATGTATTCAGATAATTCTGGCCAGAGAGCTACACCACATGCTGCAAGGGAAGGAGGAAAAATCTGACCTGGAGGATAACCCTTTTCTAAACCCATAGGGTGATCAGCTAGGCCCTGGGAACAAATGGATGTAAGAACCAGCCAGTCAAGCACATAGGTGCATTAAGAGGAGCATTGCCAGCAGATTCAGAGATGTCATTATTCCCCTTTATTCAGCTTTGGTGAGGCCACATCTGGAGTATTGTGTCCAGTTCTGGGCCCCCCACTACAAAAAGGATGTGGACGCATTGGAGAGGGTCCAGCAGAGGGCAACCAAAATGATTAGGGGGCTGGAGCATATGACCTATGAGGAGAGGCTGAGGGAGTTGGGTCTGTTTAGTCTGCAGAAGCGAAGAGTGAGGGGGGATTTGATAGCAGCCTTCAACTCCCTGAAGTAAAGTTCCAAAGAGGATGGAGAGAGGCTGTTCTCAGTAGTGACAGATGGCAGAACAAGGAGCGATGGTCTCAAGTTGCAGTGGGAGAGGTCCAGGTTGGATATTAGGAAAAACTATTTCACTTGGAGAATGGGGAAACACTTGAATGGGTTACCTAGGGAAGTAGTGGAATCTCCATCCCTAGAGGTGTTTAAGTCTCAGCTTGACAAAGCCCTGGCCGGGTTGATTTAGTTGAGATTGGTCCTGCCTAGAGCAGGGGGCTGGACTTGATGACCTTCTGAGGTCTCTTCCAGTTCTGTGGTTCTATGATTCTATGATTCTATGAACTAGGACTACTCCTGCACTGCCTGGCTTGAAGTGGTTTCCACCACATCCCGGCTTTGCAGTTTGGTGCGGTGGCTCTCAGCACCCCCACTGTAAATATTGTTCCAGCATCCCGGCCAAGTACACCGGAGGGTATGTCTAGACTACAAGCCTCTTTCAAAAAAGCCTCTTTTGAAAGAGATTGTCTAGACAGCCACAAGAGTGTCGAAAAAGCGATCCACTTTTTCAAAAGAGAGCACCCAGGCAATCTGGATGCTTTCTTTCAAAAAAGTCCTGTTTGCGTTCAAGAATGCCTTTTTTTGAAAGAGCTCTTTTGAAAAAAGGCAGTCCTCCTGGTAAAAGTAGGTTTACCGATTTCAAAAAAAACCCGCAATGTTCTTTCCATTTAATTTCGAAAGAATGCGACAGAAGTCTAAATGCAGGTGGAAATCATGTGGAATTTTCATCGGCCAATCAGATTCCTCCTTTTATCCCAGCCCTTTCCATCAACATCCATGCATGTATTCCACAGTTTAAGACTCAAGTTGTCTTCAACAGAGCTGGAACAAACCATAAGTACT
This sequence comes from Pelodiscus sinensis, assembly GCF_052426305.1. Classification (NCBI taxonomy): domain Eukaryota; kingdom Metazoa; phylum Chordata; order Testudines; family Trionychidae; genus Pelodiscus; species Pelodiscus sinensis. The sequence continues at coordinate 62,507,655 of NC_143058.1, forward strand.
GAAAGGGGACATCGTCACAATTTTCAAGTACCTAAAATGGTGTTACAAGGAGGAGGGAGAAAAATTGTTCTCCTTGGCCTCTGAGGATAGACGCAATGGGCTTAAACTGCAGCAGGGGGGATTTAGGTTGGACATTAGGAACAACTTCCTAATCATCAGGGTGGTGAAATACTGGAATAAGTTGCCGAGGGAGGTTGTGGAATCGCCATCACTGGAGGTATTTAAGAACAGGTTGGATAGGCATCTGTCAGGGATGATCTACATCAGGGCTACTCAACTTTGGAAGCCCCGGGGACCACAATGATACCTCACAGCACATGCTGAGGGTAGCAACTTGAGTGTGGTTGCATATGCATGCAAATATATACGCAAATATATGGAAATAGCTTCTTTCACACTGACAGGCATAAATACAAAGATTAAGGCAAGACTAAACAACACATAGGCACCATGTACGTCAGTTCTTCTGATATTAATAAAATGCAATAGTTATCCAATTTCCACCCATATTGCTTTTAATGAGCAATGACAGTCCAGGAATGTAACTACTAAAATGCACATCAACAGAAGACCATTGTATTGACTACTTTTTTGTTTTGCCTCCCACCTATGGGCCTCATGTTGAGCCCAGCGTAAACCCAAACCGCATAGTGGGCCGCAAAGAAACGGGCTGCGGGCCGCAGGTCAAATAGCCCTGATCTAGACAGTGTTTGGTCTTGCTGTGAGGGCAGGGGACTGCACCTGATGACCTCTTGAGGTCTCTTCCCGTTCTAGTGTTCGATGATTCTATAAATGGTTTTCACTCTATGACAGCTATCACTTGAATTAGATGATAAAACAACCTGGTTTGCAGCCTGCCTACCACTCCCCCTTTGCAAACATTTGTGAAGTAATGGTAGTACATTTTGCATAGCTCTACAATGATGTACCCAGATAATCCTGCCATCCACCCCCCATGTGGGTATTGGTAGTGGGCAAGGAACTGCTATGTAATAATCAGAGACTACTGAGGTATAATACTTTCCTGACCTGGTCCGTGAGGGGAAATAATTATACAGGCAGTCCCCGACTTACGCGGATCCGACTTATGTCGGATCTGCACTTACGAACGGGATTTTTCTCACCCCAGAGCTCACGGGTGGCGGGTGGCCGCCCGTGTCCTTCGGGGCGAGAAAAGCTTCTCCCGGTCTCCCTGGTCTGCTCGGGAGGTCCAGCAAAGCCGCTGGACCCCCCCACCAGACCAGGGACACCTGAGCAAAGCCGCTGCCTGGGCGGCTTTGCTCGTTTGCCCGGGAGCAAAGCTGCCCAGGCAGCGGGACCCCCGCCGCCTGGGTGGCTTTGCTCCTGTCCCCCTGGTCTGCTGGGGGGGTCCAGCGGCTTTGCTGGACCCCCCCCCCCAGCAAACCAGGGAGACAGGAGCAAAGCCGCACAGGCGGCATCCCGCCGCCTGCGCGGCTTTGCTCGGGAGCAAGGGGGCAAAGGAGAAAAGCCACACGGGCGGCGGGGTCCCTCCGCCTGTGCGGCTTTGCTCGGGTCTCCCTGGTGTGCTGGGGGGGACTCACCCCAGGGTGACAGGAGCAAAGCCGCACGGCAGCAGCCCCCCAGCAGACCAGGCTTTTTTTGCGGGATGCCTCGGGTAGAGCAGCTAGGGTGCTACTGGGTTGGTCCTGTGGGAACCTACCGGGCAGCGCCCCAGCTGTTCTGTCCCAGGCTCCAGATTTAGCAGCTGTTGAAACTGATCAGGCTGATTCCAGGAAGCTGGGGGCAGAGCAACTCTGCCTCCGTCTTCCTGTAGTCAGCCCTTGGTCAGTTTCAGTGGCAGCAACTGAATCTGGAGCCAGTTCCGACTTACATACAAATTCAACTTAAGAACAAACCTATAGTTCCTATCTTGTACGTAACCCGGGGACTGCCTGTACATGGGTTTGGAGACTTTTCCCCATGAATGTTTTGATCTGGGTCTGTGAGAGAAAAAACGCAATGGATCTAGATTAGCAGCCTGTCAAGAAACCAGGACGATTGCAGAACAATGGGAGAAGCATTTAGCTTTGAGGGTCCTGTATATTATTGTTTCCAATGAAGGTGAAAGCCTTGTTTTGCCAGTATGGCAGCCCAGAGAGCAAAATAATGACGAGTTAAAAAGTCTTTCTCAGGAAAGGGAGGGGGGCGAATTGTCAGGAATTATCAGGGGACAGGTTGACAAAGCGGAAGGTTCTGGAAAGGCGTTTGAACTCCATGCCCAGGGGGATGTAAGCCATAGGGAGAGGCAGGCCTGCGTAGAGACTAGTTTACTGTTTTAAGACCTGTTTTCTTTTAAATGCTTTTGTACTAAGTCAATAATATGTGGCATTAAGGGGGCTGGTTACCTCAGTCGTTGCCCTGCGGGGAAATGAACTTCAAGTACTGAACCCAACTCAAGCCTGCTGAGATAGCCACAGTTGATTCAAGGGGACTGAGGCCCAAGTCCTGGTCTGAAACTGGAATTATCAAGATTCTTCGCTAACAGATGAGTTGTGTCTAGAGGCCCGAGATGGGGCCAGACGTGCAGTTAGCCCCAATGCTCCATGTAACCATCCATGTGTGGAATAATTTTATGTGCACTGAGGCATGTGCAAACATGTACCACATTTAGAAACAAAAAAACCTAGTTATGGACGCTCTGCTACTCAGCTAGGCAGCATCTGAATCTCTCCTGAGTGGCTGCACAAAAACCGCACAGCGTACAGGGAACATTTGGTTATTCCTGCCCCTGAGCTATGACAGTCTTAACAGGAGCAAAAACAGAGAGAACAAACAAGTAAAGACATATTGTACATTTGTCACCTTAAAATGAATGATGGGTAAAAGGATAAAGACAGCTTTTTCTGTTGTCTTGAATAAGTAACTGACTGTCTGCAACTTTAACCACACTGGCTTAGAAGTACCTAAGACTGATTGACAAATAGACAGAAGAAACCAAACAAAAATAGAGAGCTTCTTACCTAAGGGTGTGTCTAGACTACAGAGTTTTGTCGACAAAAGTGGACTTTTGTCGACAAAACTATACCTGCGTCTACACTACCGCTGAGTTCTGTCGACATAACATCGACAGAACTCAGCAGTTTTGTCGACGCTGGTAAACCTCATTTTACGAGGCATAACGCCTTTTGTCGACAGAGTTCTGTCGACAGAAGGTGTTATTGCATGTAGGGTTGTGTCTAGACTACAGGGTTTTGTCGACAAAGCGGCTTGCTTTGTCGACAAAGAGCGTCTACATTCAGTTCTGTCGACAAAGCAAGCCGCTTTGTCGACAGAACTGAATGTATCTAGACGCTCTTTGTCGACAGAAGTTTTGTCGACAGATACTGTCAACAAAACTTCTGTCGACAAAAGCCTGTAGTCTAGACTTACCCTAAGGCAGCTGAAGAACAGTTAAGGGCAGTCATTATATAATATCTATTTTACAGATGCTTGCTCCATGCGTTAGAAAGAACTTTTAATACACAGTGATAGACAACTAAGAATGCACCTACACAGTAAAGCACATTTGGGGGGAATACAGTGATAGCTTAGGCCACTAGTCAGTGACCAAAGAGGTGATAGTGCTACCTACATTAGATTCACTCTAGATTTCAGGATCGGGCACAGACCAGGGCTAGAGTTTGGGTTCAGAGTCAGCAATGCAGAGCTCTTGCAAATCCCGGCAGCGAGGTTTTCACAGAAATGTCCAGTCTTGTGGGCTCAATTATTTTCCACTATCTTTGGCTGCACCCAACATGGATCTAGAAAACATCTAGAGAATTGGTTTGGGATACTGGGTGGTTGATCCGGTCAGTTTTCCATATTTCCCTCCTCCCAAATAAGTAAAGATCATCAACTTGAGGAAGGATCGTTATTTTTTTCTTGTTGAATCATCATCCTTTGTCTTTTTGGTAGGTTGCTAACATCTGCCAGATTTATCCGTATCTCCTCTCTTGTGCGTAAAGCGTTCATTTAGCTGTGTGTGTTGTCTTGCTCACTTTTTTTTTCTAAAAAGTGAACTTTACTGGTTATAGATGTCTCCCATTTGTCAAGACAAGAACCTAACATCTTCTAGTCCCATCGTTGTGTTGGGAGCGATTCACTTCTAGGGAGAAGACTATAGTTGAGCTATGCTTTTCTTTGTGTGTATGGCCTTGTAATAGGGTGGGCTAGGCTCAGAGGCCCCCTGCTGGAGGTCTTGTGGCCTTGCCACACTCTGCCCCAGAAAAGGGCAGTAGAGAGGTCCTCCAAACTGCCTAGAGTGGTTGTGTGAGAAGCAGCCAATTAGGACTCAGCAAGCTAGTATAAAAAGAGTCACAAGGCATAGAGAGTTCAGTTCTTTGCTAGAGCTGGAGGGGAGTGGATGATGCTCTGGGCTGAGTGCCGAGATTTCACCAGGACAAGGACCTGAGGTAAGGGTGAAGAATGCGCTACAAGGAGAATTGTATCAGCAACATAGTTTATTGAAGGGGACATGGCAGATGGCTGCTATCTATAGGGTGCCTGGGCTGGGACCAGGAAAAGAGGGCAACCCCTCTCCCCCCATCAAACACTGAGACAGTGGCCTGGATTTTGATGCCCCTCAGAACGGGAACTGAACTCTTTTAGTCTCCCAGCTGAAGAGCTGGAATCCAAAAGGCCCAGAGAGATGAGGAGTCTCCCTGGAAGGAGCCATGGGGGGTGTGGCCCACACCGGGATGGGACTGCTTAAAGAGCAGGGTAATTTGAGGGAACCCAGAAGGAATGGAGAGAGAGTTTGGCCAGGGTGCTGTGATAGGCTCTGCTGGACTCATTAACGAGTGAGACCCAGGATGGGGCTGCAGATCAAAGGATCCTACAGAGAGCTCTGAAATAGGCCCCCTGTTGGACTCTTACCCCGGAAGGAGATTGCTTTGCTTTTGTCACACCTGCAGACTGCGCATGAGTTATCTAGAGGGCTCAGTGACCAAAGGCCCATCACAAGCAGATAGAAAGAAAATTCAGGCACATGCGCTCAGCCAGGGGCACACATGAGCAGTGTTCCCTGTAAGCTAAGCCCAGGAGAGAGTCAAGTGCCACCCTTAACGGAGCACCCACAGCTGGCAGCATGCTTTGCTATTGGTGGTGCACATCTCCACATGCCTTGGTGCACATAACAAAATTTATTCTGGGCCTGGATGCAAAAAATGAGAGGGAGCCTTGCTCATGAGAGGGGAGTGTGACCCCATTACAGGCATCTTTGCTGAGTCTGCCAGTTGGGGGAGCTAAAACCCTGTCAGTGAGAAAGGCACTGAATTTGGATCCACCAACTTGGGTCACTGAACAACAGTCAGATGATGGCCATGGGCTGCGGGTCAAGGTCCAGCTGGGGAAGGCAGTCAAAACCTCACCCTTTCCACCCCAATACACACTCTTGGCCCTACACCAGGCCCCTTCACAATCTTTCCCCCCACCACCTAGCCAAGCGCTGAGGGCCGGATGATCCTTGCAGCATGTCCCAGCCTTCCCCAGTTACTGGTTCAGCCCCAGCCTTCCCCAGCTGCCAAGAAGCCTGGGACTGCCGTACGGTGCAGCATGAGCCTTCTCTGTCCACTGAGGAGCCGGGCTGTGAGGTGGTATGGCTTCATCCATCCCTGGCAACTGGGGAGCCGAACAACTCATCCCCAACCATTCCCAAGCAGCTGGGCAGTGTAGGTGATTTTGGGAAGGCAAGGCCTTCCCTTTCCTACATTACCTGCCACCCATAATGATGGCTACATTTGCACCCTGCCACCCTGGCTAGAGTTGGAATCTGTGCCCTAGAAAACAAGCATGGCACATTATTCCACAGGTTTCCTGTGCATGGATGCAAACGACAACATGGAAATCTGTACTGACAACGTTGTCCACTGTGGTGGTACTGCATTAGTATCCCTAGATATTAACTGAAGATCCTGCAAAAGGGGTTGTGACCCTGATCCATCATAATCTTCAGAATTTTTCTTGAAAACCATTGCAGAGTGATATTGCGATAAGTATGTATTTATTATATACCTATGGACATGAACCATGTTCCTTCTTTCAGCTGAATTGTTAATGAGATGATTACACACACACACACACACTGGTTCTTGAGAAGTCTTGTTACAAAACTCTTCCACAGAAGTGCCTTATAAAACATCGCTCTTTCTCAGAAGGATAGCGTCAACCACTGTCCAAAATCTTGTTCCATATACAACCCTTGATTGACCTGAATTCAGTGATCTCCTCAGAGTTTTCTTGTAAGGTATCAGTACTTAACGATGCTAGTTGGGGGATTTGCCCTATCTAAAAGGAAGTGCCCTAATGGAATACTCTTTTTGTAGGTCAGGGTTAATAAATACTCCTGGGAACAGTTTTCAGTACAGACGGGAGAACATAATTGTTTAATCATTTTAAACGCCACCGGGTGCAAATTTACAAACTGTCTGCCACGGTGCCATGCTGTGTGAGTTGTCATCATCATCATCATCATCATCAAACAACCATGGGCTCAACGCCCGTTGGTATCTGAGGCCTCCCTCACTATTTCCTTCCATCTTTCCCTGTCCAATGCGGAGTGCCTTAGTTACTGTAGACTAGCTCTGCATCAATCTATTATATCTTCTACCCATTCTCTGTAGAGTCTGCCTCTCCTATTTGGACCATCCATTATGCCGAATACCAAGGTCTTAACTTTTCGCTTGTCGTTCATTCTGCAGATATGCCTGAATAACTATAATTTCCATTGTATAACCTTCTGCAGTAGGTTCGCTTTCGGCTGTATCTTCCTATATAATTCCTTGTTGGTGACCTTCTGCCTCCATCCTATTCTCAGGAACTTTCTATAACAATTCCACTCAAATGCCATTATCCTTCTCTTCGTTATCACCCATGTCTCACATCCATACAACATGCTGCTAAATACACACGTTTTCAAGATGCTTACATGCCTTTAAATCCCAACCGTGACTGCTGCTGAAAACTGGCCACGCTATGTATGGCTTGCTATAAAGAGCTCTTGGGCACCATGGGCGATATTTGCATAGGAATGAAAAGCAAACAAAGCATCAGCATCTGGAAGAGAACTTCAATAGGGTCAATAGAAGAGTAGCGGATGCCTGAAGGAAAATAAGAACAGATGGGCTAGATAGAGAAGTCAGAAAAAGACCTGGAGTGATGTGCCCCATATGAATTCTAGTTCCTGCACTAATTCCCAGCTTCAGTTTCACTGCCTTCCTCCCTACAGTTGACTCATCTTTCTCTATAAAAGAGCAGTTCAGTCATGAGATAAATAGACAGGAGATCACTCAGTCAGCTGGTTTCCTGTCGGCCTCCCAGACGAAGTGTAACTTCAGGAGGAATTTAAGGCTCTGATCCAAAGCCCATTGATACAATTAAAAGGAACCCTATTGAGTTCACAGTGCTTGTGTCAGGTCCCATGCACAATGGAAGTGGCTTTGCAGACCAGCTCCAGAAGGGAGTTCCATGTGAAAGGGAAGATGTGGAAGAAAGCACTAAGACTTTCTTTTGTAGAATCGGGGAATCGTAGACCACTAGAACTGGAAGGGACCCCAAGAGGTCATTGAGTCCAGTCCTCTGCCCTCACAGCAGGACCAAGAAAAGGATCAGCAAGCTTAGCCTCAGTGGTGGTGGGGAGGGGATGGGTGGGAAATGTAATACGAGATGAGCCTGGATAAAGGGGTGAGGTTAAGGAGGGTTCTGGAGGGGAATAGGCAGCTGATGGAGAGATTCCAAGAGGGGGTGGCGCAGATCAGAGATTCTCTTTCCTTTTGTAGAATGTTCATTCTCTGAAACATTGATGTGTTCTTTCCATCTTCTAACTGTCTGATGTTCTCCCATCCCACCATCTGCTTCCAGTATCAGATAACATCCTATTTTATTGTAGTGTCATTTTCAGGTAACACTAACAACGCAGAAGCAGCAGACACATGTATGATGTCTCCTTTTCTCAGTGTTGAGTTATTTAGAGACATGTACTACCTCTGCTAATGTACTTCAGTCTGAGACATATGCAGTAGAATAGGTAGCAGTACATAAGAATGGCCAGACTGGGTCAGACCAAAGGCCCATCTAGCCCAGGATCCTGTCTGCTGACAGTGGCCAATACCAGATGCCCCAGAGGGAGGGATCACAACAGGTAATCCTCACATGATTGCTCCTCTGTCACCCACTTCCAGAGAAACAGAGGCTACGGACACCATTCCTACCTATCCTGGCTGATAGCTATCAGTACTAGCACAGGTTGAACCTCTCTAGTCTGGCACCCTCGGGACTTGACTGGTTCCGAACCAGAAAATGTTCCTGATCATGGGAGGTCAATATTGTCTAGCAGCATTACCAACACTTTCTACTACTCACTGGGCTGTTAGAGGACATTTGGGGGTAAAATAGAGCTAAACAACTCCACCAATCACTAAGAGCCAAGACTAGTAGCTGTGAATAAACTTTATGGGACCATAGGAAACTTGGCCACACCCACAAAAAGTGGGCATCCTAAAGTTATGCCGGACCATGGATGTTTCTGGACCAGAGAGTTCTGGATGAGAGAGGTATCAGCATCACAAAAACTCATGTAACGTTGGGGTACAGAAAAATTTTCAATGATGTGTTAATGAAGGTCTCCATATAGCAAAAGAGCTAGCTGGACTATTCCATACAGCTATTGATTAGATTGAGGGAAAACAAAGCAGTAATTTTCGTATTGATCCCTGGGCAAGCAGCTTGGTTTTTCTTCTGTGTTGTCTTATCGTTAATAAATTGCCTTGAATAAGAAAAGCCGGTAAAAGGAATTTAGCTTCCCGGTACTGCACACAGAAATCAAAGCAGAGTTGAATGAGGAAAGATAATTAGATGGAGGGTTTCCACCTCCACACACCGCTTCCTTAGCTCAGGATGTGCTGAATTTATCTAATTTGCCAGAGCCGCTAGTAATACGAGTTGACGAGGATTACAGGCAGCAGACATTCTGACAAAGCAAGGGAAGCTTTAATTAGTCCATTTTAGGGTGGAACTGAAGTTCCTAGACAAACATGATTTGATCCAAGCCATCTGGAGTCCCTTCGAGGTGAACAGAAAAGCTTTTGACCTGCCATGACCACGGTTCAGGCTCGTTTGTCTTGTGCAAAGGAGTGAGTGATATCACCATGCCCTGAACATTTCATTGGCTTGCTGCTCTCGTTTCACGTGGAGGAATTCCAGTGAAGTCAATGGTGTTCTTGCACCTTTCCCCTCATGTAAAGGAAGATGTTTGCTCCAGGACCCACCCCTGTTAGTTTAGGTGCTAGTGAGATCAGCTGTTTTGGAAGAGGCCTGATTTGAGTGTCTGACAGGTGCTCGATTAAAAGGATTTTCTAGTGATAGTGTTGTCACATGCACTTACATGCCATTTTTATTTCTCTTTCTATCCCTTGGCCCTACTCCTTCTCTCCTATCTATCCCAGGGCATAGCTGGATGGAGTGTAGCACCTGACATGCTAGGATGTAACAATGGCACATGGGACAACAGACTTCTACCACAACTGAAAGTTCCCTAATGTGCTCTGATCTATTGCAAACAGGAGTAGATCAAAGTGAACTGTGTGTTTCTGAGGGTGCAGCATAGACACTTGGCATGCAGCAGGCTAGATTGCATCGATTTTACACTCTGGCCAGCCCTACACTAAATCTCCATATAGTCAAGCCCTTAGTTGCTTTCCTTTTCTCTGAGGCCATGTCTACACTACGTGGGAGATTGACACTGCTCCGGTCAATCTTCCGGAGTTTGATTTAGTGGGTCTAGTGAAGACCCACTAAATCAAACTCAGAGGGTGCCCCTGTCAGTGCTGGTACTCTTGCTCCTCACAAGGAGTAAGGGAAGCCGCTGGGAGTGTTTGCTTCCCTCGACCTCCCGCTATATGGATGGTGATTTAAGATACATCAACTCCAGCTACATAATTAATGTCACTGGAGTTGTGTATCTTCAGTTGACATTCCCCTTTTGTGTAGACATATGTGTGTATGTTCGTTTCACACTCACATACACTCTTCCACATTTAAGGCCCTGAAACAGTGGCTTTTGTATTTTTTGAAAAGGTTTCTTTGGCTTCCCATTACAAGAGAAGACAAGTAAGAAAATTAAATTATTATTTATATGGGGGTAGTGCTTTGGGAGCCAATCTTGTGCTAGGCAATGTGCAAACACAACATAAAAATAGACTCCCTGCCCCACAAGAAAAGCAATGGAAGCCCTTCTTGATTCTGAAAAGCCCTGCTAATATGAGGCTGCAACACTATTCCGGTTCCAGCTTCCAGCTGGCTGATCTGGCTACAATATATGCAGGGCTAAGGTTGGTTTGCAACTGTGAGTTTGCACATGACATGAATGTACATTTGAACATCATGGAGTCCCTCTGGACCTTCCTGAGAGACGCCATGGGGCTGAGGTTTACTAGCACCCTGCTCTTATTAGGGATGTGAATGGTTAACTGGTTAACCAGTATCTGGTAAGCATTATCCTTACTGGGTGGTGCTTACTGGTTACGGTTAACCGGCGGGGGCTGGAGCAGGGGGCAGGCATGGTGCTGCTCCAGCCCTGTGGTGCCCACCACAGGCGGGGGCACTCCAGCTTGGCTGGCGCAGTCCTCATCCATGATGGGTCCGGCCTGGATGAGCTGGGAGGAGCCCCCATCCACAGCAGGCCCGACCCAGGGCGCTGCAGACAAGGGCAATCCAGCACAGCTGGATCACCCCCATCCGTGGTGGGTCTGACCCAGGTGCAATGAGAGCAGCCCCCATCCGCGATGCGCCTGGGTCAGTCCCACCACAGATGGCAGCTGCTCCAGCCGGTCTGGTGTCTGGCAATGGCCTCCCTGCTCACCACCGTTTAATCGGTTAATTATTTTAACATAATGTTTAACTAGTACCTAATGCAATGGGATTTTACATCCCCAGTCCTTATAAATCTTTACACCAGACTTGCTCACAAGACAACCACCAGTAAACAAAGCATGATCTGTGTGTCATGCACTTACGTGCCTTCAAACTCAAGCCAAACTGCTGACTTCTTTTAACCCCCCCGGCCTGTTCTGGGTCCTGTAATAACACAGAGGTAAGTGTGACAACAGACAAAGGCCCATTTTTGCATGGTCCTTAAAAAACATGGTCCTTAAAAAAAAATAGAATTCTGAGCGTTCTCTATAGTACTTTGAAATCTATTTCAGCCTTTGCGTTGTTGTCCGACAGGCTGATCCGTGTTGCACGTGATGACCAAAAGCAGTGAAGTCGTATGAAACGCCACTGTTATGTCTTATGGCAATCTATAAATGTTATAAACGTTTCCGCTGCCGGAGGAAAGGGGCTAATTTGAGATTTGTTCCTAGCCCTCGCCATGCGAATGGTGTCGCTGTGAGCCGAGCAATGAAGTGCACTGTGTTGTAGCAGACTGCGCCGTTCCCGAATGTGTCAACCCAGTCTATGAGCCAGAACAGTGTTGTCCTGTCTGCAAAAATGGTAAGAACGCGCTGTATTAGCTTTAAAGGAGAGATGCCATTGAAATAATGTCAAGGTGTTTTTATTACCTGCCCATCGCCCAAGGAACGACCTTGATTGGCACAGGTCAATGTGTGTTCCTCTCTCTTTGTGTGTGCTTTAGTGCTCAAGTCCATCAATGCAAGTCAAGGGCACTGTTGCTCACATAAGTCACCCCACTGAAGTCAATGGGGCCCCCTCCCCAGCAAAAGTTGTAGGATGTGTTGTAGGACGTGCCGTAAAGCGACATTCACTCAAAACATGAATGTCACCTCTCCAAGGGCTCCTTCCTGCTCACCTTGCTCCCACACTTAGTCTCACTGGAAGGCAGGTGGACTATTTGCATGAGTAAGGGAGGGGCACCATTTGGGTCTAGACTGAGATACAGGGCGAGTCAACATTTATGTAAGCTCAATAGCATGGGCAGAGGGTAATGAAGGCAAGGGAAGGCATTGCCTTCCCAAAATTGCTTACGCTGCCCAGCCACATGGGAGAGGCTAGGGCCTTGCAGCAACCCGGCTTCCTGGTGACAGCTCTGGCCCTCAGCTGGGGTTGGGCAGGGCTTGATTGCGAGGGGCGGAGAAGTTGTGAAGAAGCATGGCCTTAGGGAAGGGGTGTGGCTTTGGGCAGAAGGGGCAGGGCTTCATCTGCCACCCATGGTCAATCGGCTGCTCTTGCTCTCATTGGAGTCAGTAGCAAAACTCCCGTTGGTTTTGGTGAAAGCAGGGTGGGGCCCACACTGATTTAAGCAACTATTTTCCTCGGGCAGTGTTTGTAGAGTGAGCATTTATTTTCCATTGTTCCGTAATGCCACTATGCAGAAACCAAACACAAAGTGGGGAGCCTGTGTCAGAATACAAAGCATCTTTCACCCCTGTGGGAACATGACTATCATAACTTGGTTCAGTGAAGAATGCCTTGGGCCTTTTTGGGGTGTCAGCCAATCAGATCCACCTTTGTAAATATATGTGTGCACTGGGTAATGGAAGGGAATGGAGCCTTCACCCTAGGCAAAGTGTAGTTGAGATCCTTTCTATGCTCTCCATTTGTTTCTTCTAGTATTCACCTAAGTAAATTTACCTAAGTAAATACAGTGGCACTCGGTATCCTCCACTCCTCTCACACGCAACCCTTGAGACATTCTCTTTAATCATACGTGGAGTAAATTCAGAGTCTAAGCAGGCATAACTTACACCGGGCCTTTTTGGGGTGTCAGCCAATCAGATCCACCTTTGTAAAGATATGTGTGCACTGGGTAATGGAAGGGAATGGAGCCTTCACCCTAGGCAAAGTGTAGTTGAGATCCTTTCTATGCTCTCCATTTGTTTCTTCTAGTATTCACCTAAGTAAATTTACCTAAGTAAATACAGTGGCACTCGGTATCCTCCACTCCTCTCACACGCAACCCTTGAGACATTCTCTTTAGTCATACGTGGAGTAAATTCAGAGTCTAAGCAGGCATAACTTACACCGTCTTCCAGCCCACTTCACAGGTGCGTTACACCAGCTTCTACTCAGTACAATTAGAGGTTTAGGAATACCCTTTGCTCTCTTCTGCATAACCCCAGTCTTCTAATCAATAGAAGTGCGCTTGTCACTGTGCGCTTGTTATTTCCAAATCTATTTTGAAATAACGGGCGTGCTCAAAAGACGCGGAATAGCTATTTTGGGATCCTTCCGGTATCCTGAAATAGCACCGCAGTGTAGATGTAGCCTAAGAGAAGGATGTAGTAGAAAACACAGCTACATGGAAAATGTAACTTTACTCTTCTGAGTTCTCTGTGTGTGTGTTTGTGAGTGTTATTTAGGATCCCGTATGTCCAGGGAGATTCACACATGCTGTCAGGATGAAGTTTGCATCACTGAGTACATCGCTGCTCTATTTGGCCTTTTGAGTCCTCCTCGCACATACTGTCCAGTGGTTAATCCTTGTGCTCCAGTACGCTCTGACGAGATTTTGTACTTCGTGTTCACTCTGTGAGGTTCGCTTCCAGGTTCAAGCTTCCCGAAAATGAACACTGAAGTGATCTTCAGACAAGCCCAATGAAAGAAATCAGTCTCAGAATGAGGCCACTCAGTTTCCCCACCCAACCTCTCCCCAGAACTGCTCTGTCCTCTCCCTCCACCGCCCATGAGGTCCACGTTTGTCTCTGTGCCTTAGAAGCCGTGAGACCTTCAGTGTCTTGCTCCTCTTCTGCCCTCAGAATGCAGGCTGCCGGCTCATCATCCTTCCCCTGAAGAGGGATCTTCAAAACCAAGTTAAAAGAGCCAGAAATAGTGAGCTGGGGAGGGGCAAAGGTTCATCTAGCCCAGTGTCTTGTCTGCCAACAGTGGCCAATGCCAGGTGCCCCAGAGAGAGGGAAAACAACAGGTAATCATCACATGATCCCTCTCCTGTCATCCATTTCCAGACAAACAGGCTAGGCACACCATTCCTACCCATCCCGGCTAATAGCCATTGATGGACTTAACCTCCATGAATCTATCTAGTTCTTTTTTGAACCCAGTTAAAGTCCTAATCTTCACCAAATCCTCTGTCAAGGAGTTCCACAAGTTCACAGTGCACTGAATGAAGAAAAATTCCCTTCTGTGTGTTAAACCTGTTGGCTATTAATTTCATTTGGTTGCCATTAGTTCTTATATTGTGGGAATATGTTAATAACTTTCCCTTATTCACTTTTTTCCACACCGGTCATGATTTTATAGACCTCTATCATATCCTCCCCCCCCCCCCTTAGTCTCTTCTTTTCTAAGCTGAAAAGTCCCAGTCTTTTTAACCACTCTTCATATGGGACCCATTCCAAACCCATAATCAATTTTGTTGCTCTTTTCTGAACCTTTTCCAATGCTAATATATCTTTTTTGGGGATGAGGCAGCCACATCTGTACTCAAGATGTGGGTGTAAAACATGGTTTTATATAGAGGCTATAAGAGGTTCTCTGTTTTATTCTCTATCCCTTTTTTAATGATTCCTAACATTCTGTTTGGTTTTTTGATTGCCGCTGCACACTGAGTGGCATTTCTGCCACAGGTCTCTTGGGTGACCTGGGTCAAGTCACTTCATCTCCCTCTGCAGCAGCTTCCCCCTGTGTGGAATGGGAATAATGATTTTGACCTCCTTTGTAAAACATGCTGAGATCTACTGCTGAAAAAGGATTTATCAGAGCTAGGAATTATTTTATTCACCCCAAGCCTTTTAAGACCAAGAGCCCAAGTCTGTTGAGGATGTTGGATTTCGAGGCAAGGGAAGATTGTGGGGAAGGAGTACGGGGAATCAAGGCTCCCCCGTTCTCTAGCTGTCCATATTATGATAGGAAACATGATGAGCAGACTCAGTCATTCCTCTTTGGCATGCGTTTTTCTACTGGGCATCTCAATAGTTAACCTCCCTTCCTGAGCGTCTGTATCCTGGGAACCAGTGACTCTGGAAAGTTTTGAGGTTGGGGTGGATAATCAGCTGACCCTGCAATGCTGTGGCCGAAAGGACCAATGTGATTCTTGACTGCATAAATGGGGGGGGGGAGGTTCAAGGAACAGAACTTATTTTACCTCCACATTGGCCACCCTCTGCTGCAATCCTGTGTCCGGTTCTGAGGCCCATAATTCAAGAAGCATGTTGATAAACGGGGGAGGCTTTGGAGATGAGCCTTGAGAATGATCAAAGGGTTAGCAATCATGCCTTATAGTGACTGACTCAAGGAGCTCAATCTATTTAACTTCACCAAATGGCTCAGGGGTGACTTTCCAGGGGGACGAACATTGAAGAGTGCGTTCTTCTGTCTGGCAGAGAAAAGTCTACCATGATCCAGGCTGGGAGCTGGAACAAGATAAATTCAGGCTGGAAATAAGGTGTATGTTTTACCCATGTGAGTAATTAACCATGGGAACAGTTTACCAAAGGGTCAAGGTGGAGTCTCCATCGCTGGCTACGTTCAAAGCAAGACTGGATGTCTTTTGAGAAGATCTGCTCTAGGAATTATTGTGGGGAAGTTCTACAGCCTACGTTAGATGATCACTATGGGTATGTCTACTCTACAGAGAAGATCGAAGCTGCCTCTGTCAGTCTTCCAGGGTTTGAATGAGCAGGTCAAGTGAAGACACGCTAATTCGAACTGAGAGGGACGCTCCGGTTGATGCCGTTAGTCCTGCTTCCATGAGGAGTAAGAGAAGTCAAAGGGAGAGTGTTCTTCAACTTCCTGCAGTGTGGACAGCGCCAAAAGTTGAGTTAAGCTACTTCGAGTTCAGCGACGCAATGAACATTGCTGAAGTTATGTAGCTTCATTCGACCTTATCGCATTGTGCAGATGTACCCTCAGGTCCCTTCTGTTCTTGAAATCTATGACTCTATGAAATCCTAAACAAGTGGAAAGGTATCTAGCATATCACCCCACTCCCTCCCCACGAATCCCTTTGACATATGCTAAAATGAGGGTTTGCACCACTTTCAGGAAGAAACCCACTAGCCATGTTCAAACAAAGCGTTTATTTCTGCGCTTTCCACTGCACCCACCCAATTAAAGATTCGCTTCCCACATGCGCTGATGGGTAATTCTGTTGGACAGCCTCACTTAATAGACAATTTTTCCCCCCTGCCCTACAACTTTTGTTTCCTAGTCAAGAAAAAGATATTTCAGTGGAAAGATTTGTTGCGATCAAAAGCTTCAGCGAAGTCTTCCTGTTTCCCTGCATCTTGTCCTGCAAAGGCAAAGGAAGGCGATTTGGGGATGAGATTAGCTGCGGCATGCACATTCTCTTTTGCAAAGTTATTCCTTATGGATTTGCCAGGAAAGGCCATTCATTTGGGTCAAAATCGAGCCCTATGTCTTTTTCTGTGCTTCCTTTCTGCAAGCAGTGTAGCTTGCCTGTTTGCGTAACCGTTGTCGTCATTAACCAGAGAATAATTTCCTTTTGATACATTGAGAATGATTTTCATGCCTGTCTTAATTATGTGTTGCCAAGGGCAGACGCACTGTGCAGAAGTAAGGTTAATGCAGAAATGTGTTGACTCTATCACACCTGACCTGATGATTCATAAGCAGCCAATATCCATTCCTTTCCCCTGTATCCTAAACAAGCACTTTGGGAGATTTACTTCTAATTGTCAAAAGAAATAGAACCTTTATCCTGTGTTTTGAAAAATTCCTTGGAGGGACAGCAAAGCTTGCTTGTAGCAGGCAGCGTAATCGATTTGCACGTAGAGTAGGCAGGGTTCATCGCAAGGCTAAAAACTGGGAGAAAACATTCCTTTTTCTCCATGGCCCATCATCCAAATTGTCACTGTAAAGTTTAAGAGCGATGGCTCCAGGGACTGTATACCGTTTTTGACTTGCGACGAAAGGTTACTGGATTTCATGTGCTCCCGGAATGACAGAATATCAAATTATTGCCCCGAGTTGTTCTTCATCATCATGATGACTTTTCCAGACAACAGTCTGTCCGCTGTGGTTAACTTTCATCTCGCCATGATCTTAAACCTGCCCGCTGTTATTAAAGTCAAGCTGCCAACTGCCATGGTCAGCCATGTCCCTCTTGCCCCATAGGCTTTACTTGACCTCGCCGAGAAGACTCTGAATTCACTTTACACCGAAGCAAGAGCAGCAGCGTCTGTAAGCAAATTCCCACTGGAATGGCCCCACAGAGCGTTTTCATCTCAGTCTTGCTGCACGTGTGAACGCGTGGTTATTGCTCATCTCCCTGGCCTGTTTTGTCACAAGCTGTGGGACCTTTTGTCTCCAGCAGCCAGCATGAGATTCCACTCCATCTTTATCACCTCCACTTGTTGCTACTTATGGGTCAGAATTGCAGCTCCTCTAGCTGAGGGTCTTTCCCGTTGCCCCCAAACCTGCTCTCCCTCTGTTTGTTTTTTGATTGCTTCACAATTCCCTCTTTCCTCTCCCCAAAGGCCTTGCTTGACATTGGCAAGCGGCACTCAAATTTATGAGTGAGGGCCCCAGGCTCAAAGCCAGAT
Organism: Pelodiscus sinensis; assembly: GCF_052426305.1. Lineage (NCBI taxonomy): Eukaryota > Metazoa > Chordata > Testudines > Trionychidae > Pelodiscus > Pelodiscus sinensis. The sequence continues at coordinate 62,525,129 of NC_143058.1, forward strand.
GGCATTAGCAGGGGGTTGGTCGTACTTTAAAGCTCTTTCCTAAGGGTAACCAGGAAGCTGCTCTTTATGGTGCCTTTAATCCTTTTGAATGCACTCTGGCACGGCCAGTTTATTATTATTTATTATTTTAAATATTTTTATCCCGCCTCACTATTTAAAATATTCGAGGCGGCTTACAACATTTTCAAAAACACAATACAAATATATATATAAATGTAAAACACAACATCCCAGAAGGGCATAAAACCTGCTAAAAACATCTCGAGAGGAGGAACACACCCATACACACAGACTCAAACACCAATAAAAACACGAGTCAAAAAGGTGGCTTTAGCCTGAAACAACGCTAACATTGGCGCCAAGTGAATATCCCAAGGAAGAGAATTCCACAGCCTGGGAGTAAAAGCTGAGACAGCCCTGGTCCGCATAGATGTTAATCTTCTCTCCATAAGTGGGGGAACACTGAGCAGACCTCCCCAGCTGATCTCAATCCCGAGCAGGTTAATACAGGAGAAGACAGTCCTTTAGATACCCCGGAACCCAACCTGTTTAGGGATTTATAGGTCATAACCAAGACCTTAAATTGTGCCCGGAAACAAACCAGAAGCCAGTGCAACTGCCAGATCACTATGGTCTTCCACTTCTTTTAATCAGGTTCAAGAAGTTGCCAAGTGAAATGGGTTCTCCTCACTTTTGTCTTTGGCCCTTAAAAGTTATCGCCTTTGGATCATGGGGGCGGGGGAATGGACAAGATCAGAGAAACTTCCCCACCATGCACAGGACTGTTTGCTTAAATCCAAGTCCTGTGTTAGGACTTGAGGATTTGGCTCCTACATTTTAACGTTAAACAAGGAGAGCAGCTCTGCTATAGACCATTGTCCTCTGGGAATACAAAATAGACTTTTTTTCCCTATGCTCTTTTGAGTTAGCGACATTGTGATCTTTGCCCACTGCTGTTCATCAGTTCTGCTTGGTATAGTTTCATGTCAGGTCGCCTCCCACTTCCTGATCTGCTGAAAAAAAAGATACATTTTAAAATTAAAAGAAACTGGTTTGGGAAGTGTAGTAGTGAGTGAAAACAAGGACAGGGCAAAATAAGATTATGCTGTAAATTCCCAGAGGCCTTTACTCTCATGAATTATAGGCACTATTTTAAAACTTCTTTCCCAAAATAATTTTGATGTGAGCAAGAACTCATCACTGGGGCTTTTGTGGCGTGCCTGTGTCACAAGAATTAATTGAAAAATCCAATAAAAGCCGCCCTAGACTAGTTAACATTTTTCTCCACCAAAGTGTGAAATTCTTTTCAGAGCAAAATCTTCCTCGCCCACTTACATGCACATTAATGTGGTTGCTAAAATATTAGACTGTGGCCTGGCATTTCATTTTCTGGAGGGATGAGCAAATAAGCCTTATATGTTTCTAATTTGGGCTCTGGTTTTGATTTTAATTTAATTTTTGTTACCACTAACTCTCAAGAAGGTAATTAGTTGCACCCAACACAACAGATGAAACCTAACACATCTACAATGAAATACTTCCTGACAACTCTAGTTATTCACCTGCTGCATAGACTAGGGGTGAGATTTGCGATGAAACACTGTCTAGGAGAAAGATCATTCATAGATAATCTGTCACGGAGCCTGTAATTAAAGTTTTAAATTCTCACAGTTGATAGATTTTAAAATACAAAGTCTGATCCTTTTGTCTCTATTTGGGAAAGAGTCCCATTGACTTCAGCTCGAGTTTTACCTGGGTAAAGAGACCAGGATCCGGCACAGTTATTATGTACATATACTTTAATAAGCCATAAATATTAATAGTTCCCTAAAAATATCCTCCTCTTTGAGGGCACTGACACAAATTAATGTAAATAACAATTTATTTCTCTGCATAGAAATCCACATTTTGCCTAAGCTTCTTTCTTAAGTTTCTTAGAATATAAACTCACTGCTCATTATTTTGGTGTTTGAGTTAATTTAAAATAAGCAGTCTGTGCACCAATCCGTATCTTCTATGACAGAGTGTATTTTGCACCAAACGTCTCCAAGGACTAGGTCCAAATTAATAGGAATCTTTCCTTTGACAGCAGTGAGCTTTGGTTCTGGCCCTAAGTGAATTCTACCTACAGCTACATTAAAAGAACTAGGGAGGGATTTTTGTTCTTCCCTGACAGTCTTTTTCTAGTCAACATGTGTATTTACATTGCTTTTTTCAGAAGGGGGAATTTTTTAGAGACCCAAGTGAAGAGAAAAACCCAATTTCTGTTGTGGCCTAGCTGCCCTTTGTACCTTTGAAAAGATCCCTGTTAGGTTTGTATGAGTGTTAGCACTTCTACATGTGAGTAGATAACCACACAGGGTGCAGCTAGGACCATACGGCCATACCAATATTTCTCCTCACCAGGAGTCAGTGTGACATGGTTTGCAAGGGCCCCAAGTAAAAGACAAAAGATACACAACAGGTCGAACCTCTCTAATCCGGCACTCTCTGGTCCAGAAGCATCCGTCGTCTGGCATGATTTTAGTTCGCTGGATGTCCACTTTTAATGGGTGTGACCAAGTTTCCCGCAGTCCCATAAAGTTTGTTCACAGCCACCAGTCCTTGCTCAGCGTTCTGTGAGGTTATTTAGCTCTAATTTACCCCTAACTGTCCTCTGATAGCCTAATAAGGAGTGGCAGTGTTCACAATGCTGCTAGACAATATTGACCTCCCATGGTTTGGAAAATTCTTTGGTTTGGAACTGGTCAGATCCTGAGAGTGCCAGACTAGAGAGGTTCGACCTGTGCTTTGAAGCACTTACCTACCACGAAACTCCCTGGCACATCCTCCTATGCCTGTGAGAGCCCCTTTTCTACTAATGAAGGTGAGATTAGCCCCTGTTGCCAATGTATTTCATTCCTAATGCTGGGATCTTTCCTGACCAGACGAGTTGCTTCCCTGGATGAAGTCCTAGGGGGCTGTCTTGCGATGTGGACAAATCTCCACTGTGGACAAGACTGAGCTTTCCACAGTCCTTTTGATTCCTACTCTCCATGTGAATTGAGTCCTCCAGAAGCGAATGGTAGATTAGCTAATTGATCACATTACTGAACTCCTACAGCTATTGAATCTCATTGACTTTCATAAACTAAGCAGGGTTAAGAGTGGTTGTTATGAGGATAGGAGAACTCGAAAATCTAGATGTTATAGGAAACAGTGTTGGTGTTTCAATCAATAGATGGTAATCTCCTCTCCATGTCTCTTAAAAAATCAGTGTCCAACTATGCTGTTGGAAGGGAGTGTATCTTATTTGGCTTGCAAAGTCTTGCACTATGTCATGATTATGAGAGAGGGCTAGCACCCGGGGGCTAAGGAGTTAACTATACCTAGCTAGGTGGAGTGGCCAATAGAAATGTAGGTAGGACTTTCAACGGGGACAAAGGAATTTTGGTTTTCCCTCCTTTGTCTCTGTGAGTTCCTCTGCAGCTACAGAGAGGGACAAACATGTCTCTCTCTCTCCAAGAAACAATTCTTCACTTTCTGTAAGTAGGGTAAAGTTTAGATAAATTCATTAGGCTTTATTGTTTTAAGGGTTGGGTATGGAATCTGATGTCTGGCACTACTTAAAAGATGTTTGGCTTTTCTTTTTAACTAAGTTCTAGCCCATGGTGTAATTCCTCCATGAGAATATTTTGTTACCTTTCCATCTAATCATTATGCTTGCAACAGGAATATTGTTGTAATAATAGAAGTTTTCTCGTTTCTTTTTATTAACCTGGCATTGGTTAATTGTGTGCTCTGATTTTTATTTTAGAGGTGAGATTTCCCAAATGATCTTTCCCCTAATCTCGTTATTAATATTTGGATGGTGGCAGAAGAAGTTTTATTCCCAAAATCTAGGGTTTTAAGATTTTGGGGGAAGTTTTATACCAAAGCCTGGTAGATAAGCCTTTGGGGTATACTTGCTGGCCCCCACTTCTGCATTTATTGTGCCAGAGTGGGGAAGGAGCCATGACACACTATATACATGTAAAATGTTGATTGTTCTTTAGGTGAACTGAATGGATTAACCAGTGTAAGCAATACAAGGAGTTAAACAATATTGACAAAAGAAGCTTTTCCATTTGATGTGTCTACAACAAAGCTATCTGTTAAACTTAGAAATGCCACGAGTTTAGTTTCTATTAATCCAATGCCTGGCTATTCAAAGTAATCAGTACTTTACAGCATAGGTAAGGTAGTCTGTTAGTGCACGTCTACACAACAGGACTAAACTCAAAATAAGCTACGCAACTTGAGTTACACTAATTGCATAGCTTAAGTGGTGCTGTCTACACAGCATGAAGTTCAAGTTAGAGCACTCTTCCCCCGACTTCCCTTACTCCTCATACAATGAGGGTTACAGGAGTCAGAGGCTATGTCTAGATTGCAGAGTTCTATCAGAAAAAGATAGGCAAATTGTGGTTTTTTTTTTGGAACAGGCTTTTCCGAAATTTGGCCCGTTTACATGGGGCCAAATTTCCAAAAACCCTCCTCTTTCAGAACATTCCTCATTCCTCATACAATGAGGAATACAGGGATGCTGAAAGAATGCTTCCGTGTTTTCGGAAACTGTTCCAAAAAAGCGGAAGTGTTCCTTGGACGCGGCAGAGCTTTTCTGGGATACCTCCGATATCCCAGAAAAGCCCTGCAGTCTAGACATAGCCAGATTAAGTAGTCCTCCAGCTCAATATTATTTCCACATTATGTCAAAATCATTTCTTGTGTGTAGATGCGGACTATGTTTTTTTGGAATAACCTCAGCTATTCCGAAATAACACCTACTTCCTTGCACCATTTAGTTTTTTGATTCATCTTGCCATTGTTCAATGAGAAATATCACTGTTTTCTGACACTGATCATAGGAGAAAATCAAGAAAGATTTGAGAAACTTTGCAAAGGTTTTGAGACAAAAATATGGCTGGGAAATGGGGATCATCTTCCCTTTGATTGTGTAAAACTACTGCAAAATAAAGAAGAAAAATCAGGCATGGGATGAAGACATGAAAAGACTTCAGGTTCACACATTTTTTCAGAAACCAGTGGGCTTGGAGCCCTGGAAAAAATAAAAGCCCAACTTTAAATTATTTTAGGAAGTTATAAAATGAGCAGCTTTCAGGATTCCAGTGAAAAGCATCTGGACCAAATGTGTGCAATACGCTGAATTGTGCGGATAAATTGCACTTGTGCTCAGCCAACGATGAGAGACGATAAAGAAGCATCAGCCGTGCTGGACTCTGTTCACACAAACCCATGATAACAGGCAGCATCTGATACAGCCGGTCTCTGAGTTGTGAACAATCAACTTACGACCGTTCGCAGTTACGACTGAAACTGTCGTAAATGGCAGATCCCGAGTTACGAAAGCGATCCGTGCTTATGAACAGCGTGGTCGCATGTAACTCTATGGGGTCCGACTTATGAACAAACCGAGTTACGACCAATTGCTTGGTCCATAACCGGTTCGTAAGTTGGAGAGAGGCTGTAGTAGAATGTAGTGAGTGAATTTTTCTTTCAATGTGAATAGCATAATCATCTCAATCAACCACCTTCTGATGGGCTCTGTTGAACACCCAGTTCAAACGCAGTGCTGATGGAATGCTGGAAAGACCCACCAATTTTCTGCCAGTGCTACTCCGACAATCCTTGGCCAACTTCAGTTTCAAAACCTTATATTTGGCAATGTTACATTGACATAAAGCTGCCTTCCAGTTCTGGATTCTCATGCCACTGTTTCCAGCACTAGTAGAGGCAGCCTAAACAAATGGTAACACACGAGGGACCAATGAATGGAATATGAATGCTGGTAACGAAAGAGTGAAAGCAGAAGAAACTGTAAGAAACGTCTTAAACTGGATGCCAGTTGATTCTCCCAGCTAATGTTTGTTACGATGAGTAAGCGGGTAAACTGGGGCAGTGTTCATTCAATAAAAAACTACCTGATTGCCAACTGAGGAAGAAGAATTCAATTTAAAAGACAGTACGAAGGCCATGAAAGAAGCCAATATATTTAGGCCACTTATGCAAAACTCCAGCAAACCACTGAAATTCAGGCTTAATTTGAGTAGTTCATTGACACTGATTTTCCAGAGGACTTGTGTTTCCAAGTCACTTAGGCCCAGATCTGCAAAGGTATTTAGGCTCCAAATTTCTACTGTATTCAGTAGAAGTTTGGATCCTAAATATCTTTTGGGGTCTGTGTTTGTAAGTAATTTTGAAAACCTCATTCAACTGGATTATTCATGAGCATAAGTGCTTTGCTAGATTGATACCATAGTCTACTTTCCACAAACAGAACTCTTGGCAGCATTAACCAACTGTATTTAAAATATTTGGAAAAGTAAACAGAGAATAAAAGTGCTAAAATATTGGGAGAGGCCCAGGCATGCAGCAGCTTTAAGGGAACAGCACAGAATTTGCCACCTTATAAACGTGAGATAAAGTGGACATTAAAAGAGAGTCTTTGCTAGTTAGAAACAACAAATGGTCTGGTAGCACTTTATAGACTAACAAAACATGTAGATGGTATCATGAGCTTTCGTGGGCATAGCCTGCTTCTTAACTCCGGTAATTTTGTTAGTCTGTTACAGAAAAAAACAATAAAGGGTCTGGTAGCACTTTATAGACTAACTCGGCTATCCCCTGAAGCCTTTGCTAGTTAGATCAGTCAGGCTGTGTCTAGACTACATGGCTCCATCGATGGAGCCATGTAGATGAGGGTTGTAGGCAAAGGCAAATGAAGCCGCGATTTAAATGATCGCAGCTTCATTTAAATTTACATGGCTGCCGCGCTGAGCCGACAAACAGCTGATCAGCTGTTTGTCCACTCAGCACGCTAGTCTGGACGCTCCCCTGCCGACATCAAAGCCCTTTGTCGGCAGCCCCGTTATTCCTCGTGGGATGAAGTTTACCGGGGCTGCCGACAAAGGGCTTTGATGTCGGCAGGGGAGTGTCCAGACTAGCGCGCTGAGAGGACAAACAGCTGATCGGCTGTTTGTTGGCTCAGCGCGGCAGCCATGTAAATTTAAATGAAGCCGCGATCATTTAAATCGCGGCTTCATTTGCCTTTGCCAAAAAAACAAATCTACATGGCTCCGTCGACGGAACCATGTAGTCTAGACATACCCTCAGAGATGAAAACCCTGGCTGTGTCTACACTGGCATGAATTTCCGGAAATGCTTAAACCGGAATACTAATCCGTTTTCAGTTTTTCCGGAAAAGGAGCGTCTACATTGGCAGGCTGCTTTTCCGGAAAAGCCCTTTTTCCAGAAAAGCGTCTGTGGCCAATGTAGACGCGCTTTTCCGGAAAAGACTACTTTCCGGGTCTACACTGGCCCTTTTCTGGAACAGTGTTCCGGAATAAGGACTTATGCCCGAGCGGGAGCAGAATAGTTTTTCCGGAATAGCGGCTGATTTTGTACAGTAGAGCATCGTTGCTTTTCCGGAAATTCAAGGGCCAGTGTAGACAGCTCGCAGCTTATTCCGGAAAAGCGGCTGATTTTGTACAGTAAAGCATTGTTGCTTTTCTGGAAATTCAAGGGCCAGTGTAGACAGCTTGCAGCTTATTCCGGAAAAGCGGCTGATTTTCCGGAATAAGTGGCCCAGTGTAGACACAGCCCCTGTGTTTAAACAACAACAAAGACCTAAAGCAAACAGAAATGAATGTGCTTATCATACAGCTCAGGGCCCACACAACGCAGTGAGCATTGGACTACATAACACAAGCAACATTGTGATACTACTAGGGATGCTGGCCACTAGGGAAAAAAAACAATCCAGGAAACGTTGCAGTAGAGAAACCCACAAGAAGTCCATGCTGGGTTTGAATGATGAGTCTGTCTGCTTATAGGTCCCCATCATTGCAGTATCTGTGAGGTTCTTTAACAGTGATTTTATCCACATAAGACCCCTGTGAAGTAGGAAAGTGTTTGAATAATTTCCATGGCATTGAACTGAATTAATTTACCTTTGGAAATAAGGCTACATATGATTCAGCATATGGTTTCTAGGGTAAGAAGAGCAGAAGAGTATCTAGTGGCCTGGTAGAAGATCACAGCTCTTATGAAACTATTATTAGCCCTTTTTCCTTCTTTTTCTGTGAACCCCCTTTTCTTCCAGCATTTAAAATATTGAAGTAGCTAAATATTTGCTCAGATTATGAGCACGCAAGAAGAGATGCCATTTACAAGGCTAGAGAGTTGGTGGCCAATTAATTTTTCACTAGACCTGTGGCAAGACTAAAAGGAACAGACAGAGAAATGCCTCTTACTGATTCATACTCCCTGTCTCTCGTATGGTGTTGAGTGTAAGGCCTTGTCTACCCTGACATGTTTTGTTGGCAAAACAGTGAGAGTGTACACACTGTAATGCAAGTTTTGTTGGGAAAAACACCCAGTTTTGTCTACAAAAACTTCCACCCCTGCGAGAGACTTTTGTCATTTTCCCTCCCTTTATTGTCAACAAAGAGCCAGTGTGGACTCTGTTGTTTGTTTTGTCATGAGAACTGGCTTCTGCCAATATCCCACGAGGCCTGCCCTGCTGGCTGTGCTCTGTGTTCTGTGATCTCTGCTGCCCTGCAGGCATGCACCCCCCCCTTTCCCTTTCAAAGTTCTGAGAAGTATCTAATAGCTGACTGAGCTGCTCCAGTTGGGGAACAAACAAAGAGAAAATCATTGGAATGCTCCTATTCTGCCCTGCTAGGAACACAGCAGCAGGCAGACTGCTGCTTCAGGGGGAAAGCTTGAAAGACTTCTGTGCTGCTTGGATATTTCTCAGCACGGAAAGCTCCCAGAACTACTCGTGATGCTGCTCCCAGCAGCTGTGAGTTCTGTGGGAGAACTCTGAGAGAACCCCAAGAAGCCCAGGCATCAGTTCTGCCTTCCCACAATGCTGCACTGTGGGATGGTCACTCACAATGCTTTGCTCTATCTGTTGACAGAATAGCTAGAATGTGGCTATGAAATATGGACAATAGGCTGCAGAAAAAACGGTTTGACTGGTTTTCACTTTTGCATGTAGACATCACCCAAGGTGCTCTCTGGGATGCTGGACTCTTCAGTAACTCAGGAAACATTTCTGAAAACACTTAAAGCGATAGAAGAAAACAACCATTTATGTGTATGCAAGTCATAATTATTGTTAGCAATGAACACGTAAAACACAGAAGAAAGCTCAGCCCGGATCCTCATATGGTGTAAATTGCAGTCGATAGAGTCACTTTAATTTAGAACATCTAGTCTATTGAGCTTGTGGATTAATGTGGTGGGCAAAGAACTGGTCCAGTGCAGAGATAGTCTGGGAAATACATATATACTAAAATTCCTTGCTGTGATAGAAACACAGATTGAGAAAAGCCCATGTTGAAACACTGTGTAAAAACTTTGGGAATCACTGATAATTCTTTACTTTGAGAAGAATCTTCAAAATTCCACCATTTCCCTATCTCCAGGGCCAGACGGGGCACTTCAAGTTTAGGTGGAGAGCATATGTACGTTGGTAGAACAGGAGCCGTTCAGAAGGTACTAAAATTAAAGCAGGCGTGTCATTATTATTCCCAGGGCAATCAAACCATCAGTGTAATTGAGAAGAGTATGAATGATGTGTGTATCCCATCATACAACTGTGATCCATTTGGCAGCCATAGAGATCTAGGATCAGCTGGTGTACATCAGGGTAGCCTGATTGAAGCGAATAGAGTTCCAGTAGCTAAGGATCTGGCCATTGACTCTAATGAGAGTCAAACTATGTAAGACATTCTAGTATTTTGAATGGTCAACTGTTTAGAGACGGGCTTACTTTGTCCCTTCATGGGGATTAGTAATCATAGCTGCATGAGAAGAGCTGTGGAGACTGGTTTCCTGTATTTCTAATTTAATTAATGTTTAATGTCTCTTGCAGGTGCCTACATGTATGTAGCACAGAGAATGTGTCAAAAGGGTTGACTTATCAAATAATTGATGTGTGAGGTTCTTCCTTAACATGAAATAAGGTTTCTACAGCAGAGCAAATATAATAAAAACATGAATTAAAGATTAGTGCTAAGTGAGTTTGGAAGAAATTAGAATGAAAAATGCACTTAGAAGTTTTCTCTCCGTGTTCCCCCTGCTCCCAACCTTCCAACTGCTCTGTCTCCCTGGTAAAATCACTAATTTCAGACCTGGGCTTCTGTCTTATTCTCACCCGTCCACCCACACAGCATTTAGAATGAGATCATTCCAGTAATTTTGTTCCCGATATGTGATCATAGGCTGAAGCAACAGCCTTGGCTTTTAAGCTTGCTGAACTCCCACTGTCTTGGTTAGTGGGATTTTAAACACGTTTTTACAGCGCATCTTTCATCCTAGGCCCTGACATGCACACAGATGAAGAGTGTAGTTTTTCAGGCAGGACAACTCTGGGGCAGAGCAGAAAGCTTGTGAGCTTTGTCAACCTGCAATTTGTATCAGCACTTCTTTCTGATTGGGGGAAAGATTGGCAAGTAAGTTACGGAGATGATGCTCCCTTTGCACCAGGTGTGGTTAACTTTTTTCTAGCTATATATTGTGACAGACCTAGACCAGCTGGCTGCCACACATTAATGGAGGGAAGACATGCTGGGGCTTGGGTGAACAGCTTTCTCTTCCCTGAGTTAACAGGTGTGAGCTGAGGACTGACGATCAGGAACCAGAAGAAAGGGGCTGGGAGGGATCATTTGGCCCAGGGAAAAGCTGCCAAACTGTAAGTGGCAGTAACCCTTCATGGTGCCTTAGGGTCCTTGAGCTGGAACCTGGAGTAGTAGGGAGGCTCAGGTTCCCCCCAAATCTCTCCAGAACATCTCAAAAATCTGCCCTGAGAAAGGGGATCGGGACTTCAGGGGAGAGTTTACCCCGAGCTTATGAACTAACCTGTGATGAGTAGGATGTGGTTCCTGCCTCTAGTAAAGATAAAGAGGCCGTGTGGAGGGCCATAGCAAGCCTCTGAGTCAAATACGATCTGCAGAAGCATGAGACCCATGGGGCATGGCCAGAGCTTTGCCACAAGATGTGCAAGTACATGCATGTGACAATTTCCCTCTTAATTGTTTTCCTTTTAATTGGCCCCTAATGTGCCAAGCGCTTTGCACTGTTTGCTGCGAGAATCCACTGATGTGAAAGGGAGGTGCCTCCGTGCTCCGTTCCAGTCGCGACACCTTGACGCTGGCCACATAGGCAGTGAGGAGAGGCTGAAAACGGGGGGGAGGGAGGTGGAAAGCACACTAAGAAGATGGGGTGGAAAACAGAGACAGGTCCACGCAAGCCACACTGGGGCTTCCATCCCGTTGTTGTGCAGAGTCCTGCCAGTTGCAATGAATCACCAGAGCATGTTGGCCTAGCCCCGCACCGCTTTGGTGAACTGTCTCCCTCCTCCGCTCCCTGTGGGTGTTTTCAGCCGTTCAGTGAGGCAGTAAGTGGTCGATGTCAAGGCATCACGCTTGGAAGGGAGCACTCAGGTGCCTCTCTTTGACTTCACGGAATTGCTGCAGCAAACAGTGTGACCAGATTGGCACGCTGAGGGGAAAAATCAGAGGGAAACTTTCTGCCCAGTTGTAGGGAATTCCTGCACTCGGAGAGTAAGCAAAGCTGGGCAAGACTCAGATGTCTGGGCTTGGTCGTCCTAATGTGTGTATGAAAGCATGGGGCAAAGAAGAGGGAGAGGTTGTTTTCTAGGGTTACCATATTTGAACTTTCACAAGAGAGGGAGTGTATCTGTATCAGTATCTACCAACTCACGTTGTATTAATGTTATACTGTTGTGAAAGTTCAAATATGGTAACCCTATGTTTCCTGTGGGCAAACCATGGAGGAATGTACAGTTCCCCTGGAGCCTGCAGATTTGGCCTGCAGGCCTCACTGAGGCCTTGCTTGGGTAAAACTCTCACTGAAGGTATAGACTGAGGTAACTGTTGTTATGATGTGACCCCATTAGCAGGTTGGTGTATTGAGGACTGTGTTGGCAAGAGATCATTTTAAGAGGGGGGAAGAAGGGGATTCCTGATCCTGTCTGCAGGGCGCTCTGTAGGAAGGACTCTTTCCAATGGGTCCACCTCCTTTCTCTGGGGGGCGGAGGGGGCCTGCAGAACTGGACACAATACTCCAGACATGGCCTTACCAGTGCCCAATAAAGGGAACTAATCACTTCCTTGAGAACTTGCCGTTGGCCATGCTGGCAAGCAGATTTGTGTCTAGAACCCCAACGTGCTTAACAAAGCAGCCTAATTGTGCTTGAGGGGAATAACAATTAAACAAAACCTATTTTTCTAGGGACGCCACAGCCCGAATGCCTCCACTCTGTATTTCTTTTTCAAATTTTCTTTATATCGAGGGTGATTCTTCTCCGCGTTCATGTCACTCTTTTGCTGGTAACATTTTTGAAAGATCTTCTGGTCTCCCTTAATTAAAAGGAGCTGACTCGAGCGGGGTGAGAAAAGCGTGCCATGGGCTTTCATTTGCTTTTGGCCACTCATGCCCAGCCAGTTGGAAGTTGACTTTTGCTGCTGGGAAGCCTCGTTGAACTTCTTAATCAACGGCAGGCTCTCAGCGTGTCAGCCACATATGTTACAGCCCAGGGTTGTTAACCATGGTATCACAAGAGAGCAATCAGGCAGCGAGACGAAACATTTCTATAGTGTATTGTCTATCCCTGCTGGGGCTGTGCGCGATTCATTCCAATGATCTTGGGAGCGGTACTGGGTGAGCGTCAATGTCAAACTTTCGAATCTGGAATCTCATTTTGCCATCTTTCTCCTTGCGGCATGCAGCCATCGCCTATGCTGATAGGCAAACAGCTTACGTTATACGAACCCCTTTCTCATCAGCTCAATGTTGATCTTTTCACAAGAAATACACTCATGCCAAGAGTCCAGGGGCATCTTCTGAGATGTACAGAGACATTGGCAGAGGTCTCTGTGGCAGTGAGATTCTATCAAAAGCACTAGTAAGACGTAAAACGTGCTCTACAATGCATGACGCACTTGACCACGTGCCAAAGCTACCGCATCAGTGGCAAGATCACCCTTGTGGATGTGACAGATGGTTTTTTTATTTTCCTTTTGGTCCTAAAAGAGTCTCTGGCAGAATGTGCCATGTTAATCCACAGCTGCTTCGGCAATTTTAATCGGGGGGCTGCTGGGTGAAATTCACAACTGCAAAACGTGACATGTTGGACAAGCATTTGCTATGGTTTGGGAACATGAAGCCGAGGGTCAATCATCAAGTCCGAGTAGCTCATGGTGCAAGAAGCTGTCAGCTTGGAGTCAGCTGACCCGGGACAACCCCAGCTCTTCCCCAGCTCTTTTATTGCAATGTAGACATAAAATTAGTATATTTTGCCAGGACAGGCATAAGAATCTTGTGCAAAATGGGGTTTCTGCGCCAAAAAAAATGTCCACACTGCTTCCTTTTGTGCAAAAACCCCTTGTGCAAAAAGAAATGGCAGAAAATATGCTAATGAGATTGCAACTTATGCTAATGAGTTCCACATTAGCATATTTTCTGCTGGAAGAACTCGCAGTGAAGACGAAGCCTTAGTGTTTCGATAGCTTGACACAGAATGTCTGCCTTTGATGGACAAGGATGTGCAGGGAGTCCTGGAGCGAGCTCGTGGGAGTCAACTGCTGCCACGCACGTTAAAGGGGCGGAGCTAATAGTATGATCACTAACATTGTTGACCTCACACACTTGGAAGGCTTTAGCCACCCCCACAGAGGTGTTAGAAACTCTCTTTTCTTTACCGTAAAATTGGAATAACATTTCTGCCACCACGCGATGCCTACCCAATAGCCTTTCATGACCCTGGGGTGGGTTGAAACCCATCAGCTGAGAAATACTGCAATAAAGCTGGTGATGTTTAACTTTTCAATGTAGGCCCCAGTGCCACCTTCCCAGTGCAAACAACTGTGGGCTAAAAAATAAAAAGCTGCAGTCAGATCAGTAGATACAGCTGCAGTTTAGCTGTAAACTCCCCTGCCTCAGTGTGCCATTCAGTACCCATGCCCCAGAACAATCCACACACCCTTACACAGGGGGTAGGGAACCTTTTTTGGGTCAGGGGCTGCTGACCTCCAGAAAAACCAATGGGGGGGGGCACACACAAGTGAGAAGCTCCCCCCCCAAAAAAACCACCCTCGGTGATGTGGACCCTGACTGAGAAAAGCAGAAAGACATTCCCCACAATCCCCTCACACACCAGAGCCTCGGGGGGTCCCGGCTAGTTGATTTGGTGTGCTCCAGCCCCGCAGTGGGGCGGTGGCAGGAATGGAGTACCAGTGAGGGCTCCCCAATGCTAGGGGGGAGCCCTGAGCCTCAGGGGCTGGATCCAGGCAAGCCAAGGGCCGCATCCGGGCCCCGGGCCTTAAGTTCCCCACTCCTGCCTTAGACAGTGCACGCCACTGTAGCCATGGAGACACATTGGCCCATGGTTCCATAGGAATACATTTAGCCAGGGCTCTACCATTAACAGACCTAAGGAGCTGTCCTTGAAAATACACACTCATGTTAAGGTCCCTTACACTGCCAGACCATTAAAGTAAAGGAGAATTAGGCGGTCGTGAATCACTAGTACGCTAAATATCAGTATCCTCCATGCGCAAGGGAAGACGCCTTGAAACACCATTGTTTTAAACAGCGCAGAGGTGAGGCGGACAGAGGACTGCCTGTTGGCCAAGTGCCTTGTCAGATCCAGGGTGCTGTTGCGTATCTGGAAGTCGAATCACATCGCCGTCGGGCCGGCCACGCCTCGTTACTGTCGGTGCTTCCAATTACCGGCAGTCCCTCCAATCTCATTTCAGGCTCCACAATAAGAGCGGTGATGTATTGAACCTGAATTTAGAAGCAGAGCTTTGGTTTGAGGGTGGAAAGGGGGCTTAGATTGCAGCCCCTCTGGCGCTGTCTGGGACCCGCCGGTTGAGAAATCATGCCCTATAGCAAGTACCTTATGTGGATGTACCACTGCCCTCTACTGGGTGGAATTGCAGCTGCTTCTCAGTTTGCAACAGGGTTTATTAGTCTAAGGCAGGGGTCTCCAAACTACGGCCCGCGAGGCCCTCTCATCCGGCCCGTGGAGACCTTTTTGTCTACGGAAAAAAAATTACGGAAATTTACGTGTATCCTGCCAAGATCAGCCGCCGCTTACGTGGATGTTATGTTTTTACCGAATTAAAATAGAGGCACGCAGTAGTGCGTTATGTTTTCCAACC
The DNA here is from genome assembly GCF_052426305.1 of Pelodiscus sinensis. Lineage (NCBI taxonomy): Eukaryota > Metazoa > Chordata > Testudines > Trionychidae > Pelodiscus > Pelodiscus sinensis. The sequence continues at coordinate 62,540,362 of NC_143058.1, forward strand.
GATCATTACATTGCAAAACCTTATTCGCTGCTTACTTTTTAGTAGTGTATCAATGTGTTATTAAATAATAACTGAATAAAATAATATTAAATAAATAATTAAAAACAACATCCATGTTTTGATTGTTTTTTATTTGGACCTCAAGTGTGTAGTCGGCCCCCGAACTGCTGTTTGATAGTTAATGCGGCCCTCGGGCTGAAAAGTTTGGAGACCCCTGGTCTAAGGCACCGGTGTAAATAGTAAGGGCCTGTGTTTTCAAAGCGGGATGCTCTGACGTCTATCCTTGCTGCTCCTGTGAAGATCTGAATGGTAGCCAAGGTGATTTAGATGCCCATGATTTGTACTGTGGTCGCATCTAGAGGGTCCAGTCAGGAGCCAGGGTGCGGTTGTGCTAGGCGCTGTACGTGCACATTTTAAAAAGAGCCAGTCCCTGCCCCCAAAGAGCTGGCTTGTGACTCTGTGAAGCTGGCCTTCACGAACACAAAGAACAAGCCAGGGGGAGAGCGCTGAGGTGGTATTCACTTTTTCCTACAAGCCCAGTGCACCTCCAAGCAAAACCAAGGCACAGTAGAGATTCAGGTGAACAGCTCACTGCACGAAAGAAAGTTTGCTGTTACAGGGCTGCATTTCCAGACCCCTTTGAAGTCCCTCTCCGGAATGGGTTGACAGACCAAGAGCTCTCCCTTGAAAAGGGAATTTCTGCCCACACCATCGGGCGCTGCGTTGTCTAGGCATGCAGCGGTAACGGGTTCCCATTTTCCCACCTGTCTCATCCTTTCCCCTCTCAGCCATGCAGGACTGCTGCTTTACCACCCCGTACTAGTGACTGCTGGTATTAGGCTAGGACATGTCATACAGCTCCAGCAGGGGGGAGAAAACAGCTTATTTTTATCCCTGCAGTGGATCTGGCTTCTGCGCAGCATGAAGGCTGGAGCCTTTGGGCATCATGCTGAAATTCTCTCATGCAGCTTTTCGGTGTATTAATCAACACCATGTTCCTCTACTCTGAAGAGGCAGCATCTTAGACCCAGATGTCCTGAATGGCAGGAGAACTAACCACAAGGGCACTGGAAAAGGTTTTGAAAAGGGCAACAAAAGTGATGAGGGGTTTGGAACGGGTCTCATATGAGAGATTAAAAAGTATGGGACTTTTCAGCTTAGAAAAGAGGAGACTAAGGAAGGATAGGGTAGAGGTCTATAAAATCATCAAAGATGTGGCAAAAGCGAATAAGGAAAAGTGATTTACTTGTTCCCATAACATAAAGAACAAGGGGTCACCAAATGAAATTAATAGGTAGCAAATTTTAAAACAATCAAAAGGAGGTTTTTCTTCATGCGGCGCACCTGTGGAACTCCTTGCCAGAGGATGTTGTGAAGACCAGGACTTTAACAGGGTTCAAAAAAGAACTGGATAAATTCATGGAGGTTAGATTCATCAATAATTCTTAGCCAGGATGGGTAGGAATGGTGTCCCTAGCCTCTGTTGGTCAGGGGCTAGAAATGGGTGACAGGAGAGGGATCACTTGATGAGTCCCTATTTCTGTTCACTCCCTCTGGGGAATCTGGCATTGGCCACTGTGGGCAGACTGGGCTAGATGGATCTTTGGTTTGACCCAGTGTGGCTGCTTTTATATTCTTATGTTCTCAGCTGGTGTAAACGGGTGTAGTTGCACTGGAGTTAATGGAGCTGTGCTAGTATACAGCGGCTCAGAAAAAAACCCACAGTGGAAAAAGGTGGTTTCGGTGCTGCATGTGGAAATTGGAAGTAATTGCCAGTATAATAGACAGGTTTCCATTTTTAATCACCGTTTTCCCTCGCCCTTTCTAATTACTGCTCATCCTTTCCTAGAATGCATTTCTTGTTGGTGCAGCTTGAAAAGTAACCAAAAATTATCTCTCGAGCCTTCGCCTGCAGCCTTATCAGGGCACAGGAGCCCTATGCAAATCTGCAGCAGTGTGTCAAATAAAGACGAGCTAAAGGTCTTTCATTAATTTTTGGCGTCAGATGACCTGATCTGTAACCATATGAATATAGCTGCAATTACTAGGCTGTACTGAAATTGGTATTTTGACCCCACTGTCAGCATTCATTCTATTTCTCACTTACTGGCGATTAAAAATGAGGCATCCGGTCCTGCAGACTTTATTCCTGCCAGCAAGCCTTGCTCCTGGGAGGATCTCATTGACTTCCAGGAGGCTGGTCCAAAGTGAAACAGCTACTCATGTGAGTATGATTTTGCAGGATCGGGCCCGCTGAGAACTAGCAGCTAACTCATTGATTTAAAAGAGCCATTCTGTTCCTCGTGCATTGAAACACTGCACATTGACTGCAGTAGATTTGCTCTCCTCTACTCTGCTACAGAATGAGGAATCAATCAGGCGGATGGCTTACTCGCAGTTTCTGATCCTGTTTTTTTTGTTTTTTATCCTAACAGACGAGGGGGGGGGGGGGGAAGGGCATTGTTATGTTCTACATTGCAAGTGAGAAACTAGAAACCTGCTAAATGCCGTGACTTTGGCTAATGAGATTCTGAAATACAGAGGCGATATTAAACAGGGATTCTGAAACCGACATCGCCTGTCATTTTTCATGTGTTTTAATTGGGCAAGAAGATGTAATTAAAGGCACAGTTGCCAAGACACATAATAAAAACGCTTTTCCTACATATATGCTGAGGGACCAATCCTGCAGGTACCCTCAGCTCCTACCAGCTGTAATGGAAGTGAGGAGGATTAATACCTCGCAGGATTGGGCTTTTTAGATAGAACAGATATTTTAGTTCCTGCTGAACCTCGAGTTATGAGATGCAAAACTATCTAGGTAAAACTGAGAGCTGAGTGGGAAAATATCTTCCCATCTTGCAAGAATTTGTAAGATTTTGGAAAAAAAAATATGCTCTGATTCAGGGAGAAAAGTTGAAATCTCCCCCGTTTTTCTGAATCAGAAATCCATAACAAATCAAAAATCAGGATCGCGTCCATTGGACCATTTCGTTTTGATTTCAACCTTTATTATAATTTACATTTGTACTATGATTTAAATTCCAGATTGCAATACAAAGTCATTCCATCCCGCAAAAGTTGACTTTTTCATTTACAAAATGTCAACACGTGACAATTTTGACAATTTCAAAGCGTTTTTCCCCCCAAATGGGAAATTTCTCAACACCAATTTTTTTTCCCAATAACAGTTTTGTATTCAAAGAATTGGCATGTTCTGACACCAACCAACCAACTATTCCTTTCCTTGAGACTTTCCCAACTGCTTCTAGCAAAACCAGCTGATTTTCAAAATTTCCAGACTACATTTTGTGCTTCCATCCATGTCTCTTTACTGATCAGCAGACAGTACATTCCCTCCAATAGGTTCCATTATCTTTAACCTTGTAAATAGAGCTACAGATTTCTTCCCCTTATTCAAGCAAATAAGAGGTCCTCTACCAAAGCAAAACTAATGAGCAGTAAAACTTTTTTAACTGATGCTGACTTGGGAAAAACATGGCATATTTCAAATGCAGGAAACCCTTGCCATTCACGGTGGATGTGTTCCTGTGAAATTCACGAATACCGTGAGCTGCGAAATTCACAAATACTGTGGCTCCTTGTTTCTGCAGTGAGCGCCCCATGGCTCCCAAACTCACTGCAGAGGCTGGGACCACAGGAAACTCACTGCGGAGGCCAGGAGCCATAAGGACGTCCCCTCATCTTCCAGCCCCCACCCTTCCCCCCAAGGCAGGACAGCAGACCCCCGAATACAGAGAACTATGAATAGCAGTTCCGCGATCTGCGAGGTTCTCCTGTAGAATGATTAGCTAGATCCTCAGGTGGCATAAATCAGAATGATACTAATCTACAACAATTGAGGATCTGGCCCATGCATAGTTTACAAACCTTCATTGCATTCCTGATAGATTATGACAGTTTAAGAAATACATACCTCTGTTCACAATATATAGGATCAAAATATGATAGTGATGTGATTTGTGTGGGCAAATTTGACTGTCTTCTCATATTTACTGGGATGGTGAGATGACATATAATTTACAATCAAGCCCTTGTTGCTACGCGTGAGAATGAGTTATTTGTTTGCTGAATAAATATCTGTTGGTAGATGGGCCATGGATAAGCTGTATTTATTATGGCTATATTGGTTAGGTATGATTTGCACTGCTTAGTATTATGTTGTGCTGTGTCTGTGCTTAAGGCTGCATGCATCTATTTTGTGGGGGTTCTAAATTTTACGGACATCTTTTTAACTTTCCGAAACAGGAATGCAAAACTAAATGACAAGAACATAATGAGGAAAGTTTAAATTTTTTTAAAAAAAATCCATTCGGCCCTTTTGCAAATTACCTTGATGCCTGTGTTGAAGGTAGGAGGTGTGCTGAGAAATTCTCCTGCAGTATTGCTAGGACTAACGTTCTGTTACGAGGTTCATCAACTATCCACGGCCAGATCCTGAAGTCCCTGCTCAGTCTTTACTCCCATAGAGAAGCAGCTTGTTTTAGTAGAGAGACTAAACTAGGAGATAAGAGACTTGGAGGGGGGGGGTCTACTGTCTCTGCCACTGACCTACTCTGTAAGCCTGGGCAAGTCACTTCCTGTCTCTTCTATCTCAATTTGCCTATTTAAACAGTATCTTCTTCAGGGGAGGGAATGTCTCTTACTACGTGCATGCACTGAACCATGGACGAAGGGAAATGTATCTCAGTTGGGGTCTCTGGTGCAATTTGTTATGTTTCAGGGCAAACACATGGGCTACGTCTAGACTGGCATGATTTTCTGGAAATGCTTTTAACGGAAAAGTTTTACGTTAAAAGCATTTTCGGAACAGAGCATCTAGATTGGCATGGACACTTTTCCGCAAAAGCACTTTTTGCAGAAAAGCGTCCGTGCCAATCTAGACGTGCTTTTCCGCAAAAAAGCCCCAATCGCCATTTTCGCAATCGGGGCTTTTTTGCGGAAAACAAATCTGAGCTGTCTACACTGGTCCTTTTACGCAAAAGTTTTGCGCAAAAAGGACTTTTGCCCAAACGGGAGCAGCATAGTATTTCTGCAAAAAGCACTGATTTCTTACAGTAGGAAGTCAGTGCTTTTGCGGAAATTCAAGCGGCCAGAGTAGACAGCTGGCAAGTTTTTCCGGAAAAGCGGCTGATTTTCCGGAAAAACTGGCCAGTCTAGACACAGCCATGGAGACAGTTGATAAGAACCTAAACAGTGTTTGTGGGAAGCTTCGGGTGGATAAAACAGACAGCACGCCTAGGCTGCAGCTGAGAACATACTTCCCAGCTCGAGCACACAATATGCTCTCCCACAGCATTGTTGCCAGCAAGTTCCAGAAATAGGGCTTGGATGAATGGACTGTACGGTGGATAGAAAGCTGGCGAGATTATCATGCTCAGTGGGTAGTGATCAATGGCTCCATGTCTAGTTGGCAGCTAGTTGCAAGCGGAGTGCCCCGGAGGTTGGTTCTGAAGCTGGTTTTGTTCACATCTTCATTAATGACCTGGATGAGGGGATGGATTGCACCCTCAGCAAGTTTGCAGATGAAACTAAGCTAGGGGGAGAGGTAGATACGCTGGAGGGTGGGTATTGGGTCCAGAGTGACCTTGACAAATTGGAGGACTGGGCCAAAAGAAATCTGATGAGGTCCAACAAGGACAAAGGCAGAGACCTCCACTTGGGAAGGAAGAATCCCAAGCATTGGTACAGGCTGGGGACCGATTGGCTAAGCAGCAGTTCTGCAGAAAAGGACCTGGGGATTCCAGTGGATAAGACGCTGGATATGAGTCAACAGTGAGCCCTGGTAGCCAAGAAGGCATATTGGGCTGCATTAGTAGGACCACTGCTAGCAGATCAACGGAAGTGATAACTCCCCTCTGTTTGCATGCAGTATTGGAGTATTGCATCCAGTTTGGGCCTCCCCCAGTACAGAAAGGATGTGGACAAATTGGAAAGAGAGCAGTGGAGGCCAAAAAAATTATTAGAGGTTTGGGGTGCATGACTTATGATGAAAGGCTAAGGAATTTGGGGTTGTTTAGTCTGCAGAAGAGCGGAGTGAGGTGGGGTTGACAGCAACCTTCAACTCCCATAAGGGGGGTTCCAAAGAAGATGGAGAGAGGCTGTTCTCAGTGGTGACAGATGGCAGAGCGAGGAGCAATGGTCTCAAATTGCAGTGGGGGAGGTCTAGGTTGGACATTAGGAAAAACTATTTCAGTAGGGGGGTGATGAAGCACTGGAATGGGTTCCCTAGGGAGGAGGTGGACTCTCCATCCTTAGTGGTTTTTAAGGCTACTCTTGACCAAGCCCTGGCTGGGTTGATTGAGTTGGGGTTGGTCCTGCTTTGAGCAGGTGGTTGGACTTGATGACCTCCTGAGGTCTCTTCCAACCCTGCAATTCTATGATTCTAGGGAAGGCTTTCCTTAAAGTGACAGATCGACCCATCTTTAAAAAGAAAGGTTTCCCTAGCTTTACACTGTTGTTGAGACAGTGGCAAAATCCTTCTTTTTCGTGACAACTCTTCAGATCTGATCTTTGTTGGTCGAGGAATAAAGAGGAAAAGAGAAAAAGAAAAGAGCTCAGAGCAACTTCGGGGGCTGGCACATTTGCATCTCCCAAGGTCAAAGCTGATTTCATTTGGAAAGGGTTCTGCTCGCTTTTGCAGTTTTTGGCTGGAGTAGTGGCCCTAACCATATGTCCAATGGCCATCTGGAAATCTGCTCTTCACTTTTGTGAGCATTGCATCAACTAGCCTCGAGACTAGGTTTACGCACTGGTGCGGCTGTTTCTTTCCACAGGCTGCGTGCTCTGCTTCCAACTCTAGGTTATCCAGACCCTACTACCCAAAGCAAACAGTAGTAATGCCCATAACTCTCCAAGAAGGAGGCAGCCGCATGCTGAGTTCAGAATGCATCCCCCCGTGTTTCTCAATAATCTTCCTTTTTACAGCCATGTAGTTGTTGAGATCTGCTTTTGTTGCATGCATTCCAGGCAACAAGGCCTTGTTTCTTTCTCCAGCGCTCAGAGGCATAATCAGGTCCTTCCACAGTATTTAATTAGCCATAATTAAAGGCCTTTACACAAAGCCCAGGCTTTTCAACGCCTATTCTTGTGTTACATTGCTAATGAGTTAAGTAATTAATTGGCATTGAAACAATACAATAGGCACCATCAATCTTTGAAAGTGAAACCTTTTTTTAACTGTTTTGTAAAATCATTAACTTAGTACCTAGGAAAAACAAGAGCATCTGTAATAGGGGGAGTGAAACTCCTCACAGCTTGTGCGGCTTTTGTTTTTTTCCAACGGCACAGTCATTTCAGAATAGCGATGGGGTCACTCGTGTCTTTATCTCAAGCCCTGTGCAAGGGCTACCACAAGTCCTGGGCCAACACCTAGTGCAGTGTATGCACTGGTGCACCTGTAATGGTTTGCACATCGAGGGGGGTGGAGCCAAGGCCGTTTTTGGCTGCCCCTGCACCTGTGTAGGGTAGGCCAAATAGCAGTCCCATGGAGGGCTCACTAAACGCTGGCACCAGACCCATGGAGGCTTCCACTTTCTGACTAAAAAACCCTCATACGTGCAGAATTCATGTCCCCCACAGATTTTTGACCCCGCAGACTTATAGCTTCTGCTGGGGAGGTGCTGTAATTACACCTTTCAACCACCGAGGGCTTCTGTGCTGCCAGCCATGGAGAGAGAGGAGACACTTTGGCTTTGTGCCCCCAACCCCCACTTCTACAAAGGTCCTAGCGTTCTTGCGTCTGCACCTCTACTCATGGTTTGAGTAGGTGGCCCAAAGGAACAAGGGGACACATTTATTCCCTGGCATGGCCACAATCGGGCTCCATGATCCTTCATTCCTCACCACTGACCCAGCATCACAAGTTGGGCTAAAAATCAAGCCGGTCCAGTGATTTTGGGCGCTCCCGTTAGACGCAGCAGAATGGGGTTCCTTTCCCTATTCTGCAAGAAGTTTCCTTGGGCAACTCACATGGGCCCAAATTCTCAAAGGCAGTTATGGCCCTAAATGCCATTGAGATCAGTGGAAGTTAGATGCCTAACTAACTCTTACGACCTAGGTTTGGGTCTCTCTCTAGCTCAGTTTGCCACCTGTACAATGAGCTTAATAGCGCTTCCCTGCATCACAGGAGTGGGGTGCGGATACAGGTTCTTTAATACCACGGTGATAGGACAGGGCCAAGTGAAAGTCGCAAACAGATGTGAGCTGGGCAATGTGGTTGATTCAAGAATAATTCCTCAAGCAAGAAAAAGATCTTGAGGGACTCCAAAAATAATCTGAAATCTATAAGGGAAATATCATAGGGTGAACCACTGCCTTGCAGCTTGGGTAGACATGCAGGTCAGGGCAAACTGGATACAATGCCCCACCAGATCAGAACGGGATCATGTGTTACCCCCTCTACGTAGGTAAAGATGGCAGCATTCACTCATCTGCTCTTTCCCATTGTAGCGGTGCCCAAAATGGCTGGCACCCGGAGGTATGCCCAGTTTCCAGTTGGTGATTTAATTCAGTGGAGCTACTTCTCCAAATGTGGCATATGCTCATTTTATTTGAACAGCCACCTGACTCACTGCACAGCTTGGCAATAGAGCCCGATGCGAAGGCTATAAATCATATTAATTGCATTTCGATGAAAAGGCCTTGTGGGGGAGGGAAGCTGGGGGAGGGGAGGGGAGTAGCAGGCGTCAGCCCTGCTGAAGTCTGTTAGCTGCATTCTTCAGCCTGAGATAAAATGGACCTGGACCTGTCCACCTGGGGTACCTAGCCATTAGGGTCCCATTGACGTCAATAGGTTCTTTCACGGACATCAAAGGGCTTTGGAGCCAAAATCACCAGGAGCCTGAATAGAAGGTCTTAGCATGGGAGGGTCCTCATCTGGTTCATGAGCTCTTCCACCCTCAGACCTCACAGTGCTGCTTCCAGGCCCCTGTTGCAGCCCTGCAGTAGATAGTTTTTTTAGTATATCAGTCCGGGTGCACCTTTCATGAGGGTGTTTGTCCACTGGGACTGGATAGCCAGGAGGCCTTCACAGAATCATTGAACACTAGAATTGGAACGGACCTCAAGAGGTCACCGAATCCAGTCCCCTGCCCTCACGGCAGGACCAAGCACCAGCTAGATCATCCCTCTTAGATGCTAACCTGCTCTTGGATATCTCCAATGATTCGACAATCTCCCTAGGCGATTTATTCCAGTGTTTAACCACCCTGAGATCTAGGGAGCTTTTCCGAATGTCCAACCTACACCTCCGTAACTGCAAAAATTTAAGCCCATTGTCCTTCTTTCAGCAAGACACCCAAAGGCTTCACCCTTCATGCTGCGCAGAATCCAGATCCACTACAGGGGAAAAAATAAGCTGTCTTTCCCCCCTGCTGCAGCTGTATGACCCATCCAGTCCTCATATGAGCAGCCACTAGGAGCACGTCTACACAGCAGGGCTAAAGTCGTATTAAGCTATGCAACTTAAGCTACGTCAATTGACATAGCTGAAGTCAAAATTGTTGAATTCGTCATTTGGCACTAACTACACAGCAGGAAGTCGAAGAAAAAACACTCTTCCTTCGACTTCTCTTACCTCTCGTGGAATGAGGGTTCCAGAAGTCAGAGTAAGAAGTCCTCCAGCTCGCCATTATTCTGAAATAATGGCTTGCACTGTAGATGCGCTCTTTGGTATTTCGGAATAACGTTAGTTATTTCGAAATAACGTGGCCATGTAGATGTACCCTCGCAGGGGGAGGTGAAGCAGCAGCCCTGCGTGATGGAGATGGGAAAGGATGAGACGCAGAATATGTTTTTATTTCAACAAACTGGCGTTTCCCAGTGGGGAAAATGTTTTGTTTCGAAAATTTTCACCACGCTCTCCTTATTTGTGTTGTGTTTAGGGTTGCATATGGAGAGGGAGATCTTTCATTCCTACATGTAGATCTGCACATATAATAGACAATTACTTAATTTTCAGGTGATACCAATCATCAGTCCCTGCATTGACTTTTGTACTAGTGCTGCTTCATGTAGCAATAGTACCTTAACTAGCTGACGTCCCATTAGCCGCTAAAGATTACACCAGTTCATTTGCTAGTGGATTGCAGCACTCACTCACATAAATAGGGTTGCATTCTGCTGGTGCCACTATTTTTTTAAAATGTATTTATTTGGTTTTGGTGTTTTAGAAGAACTGTGTTGTTCCAAAATTGGCGTAATAACAGTTTCCGCCTCATTTATAGCCAATATAAAAAAAATTGCATAAGTCATCACACACAGCTGTAGCAGCGGAGTCCCATTCAATTTTGGCTTTCTGCTGACTTGACTTGCAGCCAGTCCTCTTACATGCATCATCCAGGATTGCATTTAAAGGAGGAAATATAGCGTCCGTGCATATCCTGAATGTATTCTTATTTTGTTAAAGACATAAAAATGTTCGCCATTAACATCATTATGTTTTCAACTAATGCCTGACTACGATGCTAAGGCTATCCATGGAAAGAATCAGAAGTTCAGAATTAGGGCTTTAACTTTCTTATTCACCCTCTTCTTAATGTGTAAATAAGGATCTTGCAAGCAAAATCCTGCCTCCTCTTGAAATCAGTGGGAGTTTTGCCATTGACGTCAATGGATGAGGATTTGTATCTTTACAGGCATGGAACTGCTGTTGACTTCAGTTGGAGCTGCATTTGTATAAGAACGGCAGCCCCATGCCACGTAACAGCAATGAGTGGTTTCCAAGAGCCGTAATGTTGCAATACTAGGGTGAACTGATACCGCCTTAATGAGCAGGAAAGTATAAACCTCCCGGAAGACAGGTAGGTGGAAAAGTCCATGTGAACTTGGACTTCATGTAAAACAGCACTATTTCAAACACAAGGACAGATCTTTAACTGGAGTTGTTTTGACTTTGATGGAATAAATGAGCCCGGAACTTTAAGACATCACTTTTTTAAGACATCACTTTTTTATACAAGCCAAGGAGCTGACCACAGCTAGGGATCTGGTGCCTAGCCACCAATGGGACATCGACACTGTTATGAGTCATTATAAAAGAATACCAGATTCTGTTCCCTTTACTCATTCTGAGTTGTGCCTTGCTGTTCAAGGAATGCCACTGAAAGGTAAATATGAGTCAACGGTGGAACAGCAACTCTGTTGCAAAAAAGAAAAGAACATCATTCTGGGATGCATTAACAGGACAGTTGTAAGTAGGACCCAAGAAGTAACTCTTCTCTTCTACTCCACTCGCTTTGTGTCCAGTTTTGGGTGCGGCATCTCAGGAAAGCTTTGGAAAAATGGGAAAAAGTCCAGGGGAAAGCAAAAAAAAAAAATGATTAACGATCTAGAAAACATGATCTAGGAGGACTTTTTTAAAAATGGGTTTCTTTAATCTAGAGCAGAGATGACTGAGGAGGGATATGATAACATAAAAGGCAAGGGAGGAGAGAGAAAAATCATTCTCATTATCCTCTCAGGCTAGGACAAGAAGTAACGGGCTAAAATTGAAGGAAGGCTGATTTTGGTTGGACATCAGGAAACACTTCTTGTCAGGGTAGTTAAGCACTTGGAATAAAATGCCTAAGAGGGTTGTGGAGCTTTTCACAAGCAGGTTAGATAAACACCAGTTGAGGTGGTCTAGATAATACTCAGTCTTGCCTTGAATGCAGAGGACTGGACTAGAAGACCTCTTGAGTTCCCGTCTAGTCCTAAGTGTCTGTGATTCTATCCAGAATGACAAAGAGTAACAAAATCTGGCCCATAATAATAGCTGGATGCCCTGTTGTGTATTAAAGCTATATGGCCTTATTGGCATAACATTACTCAGACACATAGACCTTACTTGTGTGTGTAATCCCTTTGACTCCAGGGGCAATACTTGCATAAATAAGGATTTCACACAAGTATATGTGTTTGAAGGAGTGAGAGTTTAATCTCTTTGATTCGTATTTCCTTTCCTTGGCTATAAATGTCCCTCTTGGAATGGTTCATTTTGCCTCACTTTGTACTGTTTCTGTTAACTTGGTTGATGTATTTCTAATTTGTTTATTTTACATGAAGTAAAAAAAAAGAAAAGAAAATGTCTACCATACTCTATCTGTAACTTCCGTGCAATTAGAGTTGGTTTGGGGATGTAGTTACATAGACAAGTTTTTAGAAGCACGTTATTTACCTTAGAGGTTATAAAGGCCCAGAAGTAGCTGTGATTGCCCGTTGCTAAAATCTTAATAATAATCTTAATCATTCTTAAAATTAGTATTGTTCACTGAAATGCTGGGCCATCTGCAAAGGGATATTGTTAAATCCTCTTATGTGTTGAGGCCCATTTTGAAATACAAGTTGTTTAACCAATAGGTTGTTATATGTTATATTACTGCTTTTGAGTAGTGGTAGTTTCTCTTGTAAATACATATTTAAGTGTGAATCGTAAGAATCTGATTTAAAAAAATAAAATGCAAACTAGCTGTTCTATGTGCAAACTAGCTGCTTTTCAAATATAAATATCTTGGCTATTTGCACATTTCTTGGTAAAAAGTCTCAGGGGGTAGCCGTGTTAGTCTGTGACGTTAAAAACAATGAGTAGTCCTATAGCACCTTAGAGACTAACAAATATATCATGAGCTTTCGTGGGTAATACCCACTTCATCAGATGAGTTGGAGTGGAAATTACAGAATCCAGAATACATATAACAGCAAAAGCAGTTACCTGTCAATTGTAGGACCAGTGTAAATGACACTAATTGAGTCAGGCTGAATGTGTGCCATTCCTAGCTTTTGATGTGTAGATGTGAATATCAAAGACAGGGGAAATTACCTCTATAGTGCATTAACTAGTTAATATCTTTTTGCAAGCCCAAGTTGATCGTGTCAAAAAACTTTTGCAATGCACAGTCAACCTGTGGAACTCCTTGCCAGAGAATTTTGTGAAGGCCAGGACTTTAACAGGGTTCAAAAAAGAGCTCGATAAATTCATGGAGTTTAGGTCCATCAATGGCGATTAGCCAAGATGGGTAGGAATGGTGTCCCTAGCCTCTGTTTGTCAGAGGATTGTGATGGGTAATGGGTGATTGGGTGGATCACTTGATGAGTACTGGTTCTGTTCACTCCCTCTGGAGCATCTGGCATTGGATACTATTGGCAGACATGACACTGGGCTAGATGGACCTTTGGTCTGGCCCAGTGTGGCCGTTGTTAGGTTAAACCCCTGGCTGCTACACCCCAGTGTTGATTCTGAGGACTAGAGACACAAAGGGGAGTTCGGCGGTGGTGCAGTACATAGGATTTAAGCTCTCTGTTGCATAGTGGTATCCACCAAAGGTGCTCAGGCGCCTTACACAATGAAATTGGGAAATTAGGTGCCTGAAATGGGATTCACAGAAGCCAGTGTCCTGAATTAACCATAGGAAAATCCAAGGAGAGGGATGTGGCTTACGGCCCCCCGCCCCTCAAATGGACTCTGGCACCTAACCCCGAGATGGGGAGGCTGCCAGCAGTGAATCTCTCCTGGAGTTAGGTGCTTAAGATGGATGAGCCACATTTGGCAACAGCAGAGCAGGGACTTTGGGAATTTAAGCGTTGGACGTAGGTCCCCAAGCTAGGTGCCTAAATCCCCCTGGCAACCCCGGGCAATTTAAGCCTGTTGCGTTTGGAATGTTCTGTGCCCATCCTTCGCCAGCTTGGGGAAGGAGGAAGAAATTTGTTATTAAACCCTTGAGAAAAAGCACCTGGGATTACTGCTTTCTTAAAGACAGACCTGACCCTTGTGGTCCCTCTGTGACCAATGCGCAGCAGCTGGCTTATACACAATGTATTGTTATTTCCGGCATCTGCCCTTAACCAGACCATGTGAAATGCACTGGTAGGCATAGATGTGTCTTCTTTAATAGGGCCAGATCCTTGTAATTGTACTGCATAATCTGCCGAGGTCTTGGATGGTTACAAAGATTCCTTCCCAGGGCTCTGAGGGTTTGATCATTTATTATCCTGTCTCATCTTCCTCCCCATATGGAGACTGCTGGAGTCTCCGGAGTGGAGCGATAGCAAAGCAAAACGTGGCTCCGCAGAATCAGTAAGTCCCATGGGGGCAGCATCCCAGCCCCTCTGAATGTTCTGCCTCTGCAGCAGCCGATGTGACAATCTAAACAATCACAGTCGGTTCTGTGGCTTGAGTGCACTGCACTGTTTCCTGTTCGGAATGGATGGAACATCAGAGATTTCCTGGTAAATTTCATTCCCATGGCATAATAAATGCTGATGTTTTCCACAGTGATGATTTTGGTGGTGTCTTTCACCATCTGCCCTGCCATGAAGTCACAATGCAGTACTGCTGACAGTGCAAACATCACCATGGCAGCATGCTGTAACATCAACACACAATCATAGAACCATAGAATCATAGCACACTAGAACGGGAAGGGACCATGAGTGGTCATCAAATCCAGTCCCCTTCCCTCATGGCAGGACCAAGCACCATCTCTAGACAATCCCTGATAGATGTCTGTCCAATCTGCTCTTAAATATCTCCAGTGATGGAGATTCCATAACCTCCCTAGGCAATTTATTCCAGTGCTTAACCACGTAGGAAGTTTTTTCTAATGTCCAACCTTAACCTCCCCTGTTACAGTTTAAGCCCGTAGTTTTTCTAGCTTGTTCTTAAATTTCTCCAGTAATGGAGATTCCACAACCTCCCTAGGCAACTTATTCCAGTGTTTAACCACCCTGACAGGTAGGAAGTCTTTCCTAATGTCCAACCTAAACCTCTCCTGCTGCAATTTAAGTCCATTCCTTCTTGTCCTGTCCTCAGAGGTCATGGGGAAAAAATATTCTCCTTGTGGAATCAAACTGGACTAAGAAGTGAATTGGTGAAAGGAAACATCCTGTTTTTTCCCCCAACTAAAAGTTTTCACTCTCTCAGAAGTGAATGGGAGTCTCTCAAATATGAGCTGAGTCAGACCCAAAGGGAATGCAAAAAACTAGCATCAGTAGCATTTGGGATAAATATATTTGTCACATCAGGGGTATAGGAAGGAATGAGGTGGGACTACGCTGTCTAAAAATCCAACCAACTTTAGCCCTCACACAGTCGAGCCTGCCTCTTCTAGAGCTCGTGACAGACTGCATTACCCTGAATGGGGGTCCCATTCCACTGTTTTTCCTCAGGTTTGCCTCCTTGGGAAAGGCCCTCTTTAAGTTAACGCCATCAGCCCCTCACTTGTTGAGATCTCTGGAACCCATTTGATTGAAATTCCCCTAGCTGTTGGCTGGAGTTGCATGCGCTTGAGTCTGGCATGCCACGTCATATCTAATACCACGGACAAATTTTGCCCGCTGGTGTTGGAGCCATGTGGGTGGCCCATGGGACTTTTGTAGTCAAGATGTGGTGGTGCTTGCTTGAAGCTGAAATTTGAGGGAATTCCCAGAGCTAAACAGGGTGGATGATTCTGATCTGGCACTGGAGTAAAGCAGGGACACGCACATTTACATCAACTAAATCTCAATAGCCAGTCAAGATGGTCATACAAACGTAAATTCTAATCCACCAAGGAGCTGAGTCTCTCCAACATGCTGATGAGCGGGAGCACTCAACTTCTTGGAGGATTGGCTTGTAGGTCCCAAACATCCTCCTTCAGGCTCAGAACAAAAGAAAGGATATTGCAGAACCTCAAGATGGGTCTTAACTCATCTCTAAGGACAGTATCCACACTAGACCTGGAAGTTCGGGTTAAGGTCCACAACTTCAGATACATAAAATACGTAGCTGGAGTCGGCTTACCTTAAGCCGAGCTTGGCGCCATCTTCCCAGAGGGAAGCCGATAAGAGCAAATGCTCCTGTCTCCTTCAGTTACTCCTCATGACTGCCAGGAGTAGCAACACTGACTGGAGCTGTCCTCGGTGTTCGATTTGGCAGGTCTTAATTAGACCCACTGAATCGAATGCCAGAAGATTGATCTCCAACATGGCAAGTGAAGACGTGGCCTAAGATTCAGCAAATCTAGTTCAGAGGTTCATTCCTTCACCCTTAGCTCTCAGAGTTGCTCTGAGTGAAGCCCCACTACACTTGTAACACAGAAGGAGTGCTAGTCGTGAAAGTGAGCAAAATATTCAAAATGTGACCGTTTTTACGTTCCCTTTCAAAGTCAGAATTGCGTGCACTTCCTTTACAGATCTGCATCAGCTTTGAATGCTGGCATGTCCATGGCAAATATTGTGGGTTTGTGCTTTCTTATGGCTGAATTGTCATTTTTGTGGAATTTCTAGGAAAATGCACACATTTGGGAGAGTAAATATGGACAAAATGAATGTGCAGGACACTTCTCTGGCCTTTTTTGTTGAAATTCCTGTTTCTGGAAATTGGCACAGATTTAGACACCCCACCCTACTCAGGAAAGTATTTGTAGTCAAGATTGAACATAAGCATATGCTTTACATTAAGCGTGTGCTTAAATATTGTCTTGGACAGGGATGCTTTCAAGAATTAGAGTTAGTGCTCTCCTGAATTGTGGTCCAAATTAATAGAGCTGATGTACAAGTTGAACCTCTCTGTGGTCGGGAAACATCCGTCACATGGCATGATTTTAGTTAGCCACATGTCCATTTCTTATGGTTGTGGCCAAGTTTCCCGCAGTCCCATAAAGTTCGGTTTCAGCCACCAGTCCTGGCTCTCAGTGTTCTGTGCTGTTCTTTAGTTCTAACTTACCCCTAAATGTCTTCTAACAGCCCAGAAAGCAATGGAAGTATTGGGAATGCTACTAGATAATATTGACCTACTGTGATCCGGCACTGGTCAGGTCCCAAGGTTGCTGGACATGGGGCTCATCTAGATTACGCCGAAGTTCTGAAAGAGGATATGCATATTCCGCCGGAATTTGCATATCTTCTTCCAATCTCACTTTCAAAAGCAGAGCTTCATAATTGGGACGTGGTTTTTTTTCGGCAACCCCCCTTTTTTGAAAAGCTGCATAAACTTCTTTGTCATTCTGGATAGTGAGAAAGTGAGATCAGAATTTGCATATCCTCTTTTGAAACTTCGGCGTAGTCTAAATATAGTCTAGGAGAGGTTCATCCTGTATAGGCAACTTTCTTCCCGCCTTTCTCTACAGAAATGGTGGAAACACCACAACACTTGCTAGCAAACAATGGGAAATACGTCCCTCTTTGAGGTACATGAACTGCTGTGGAGCCAGGGAGTAGCTAGTGTATGTATCATGACTTGGTAGGGAAAGAGTTCTTCTCAAGTGAAAGGGTGCCCTGAAATGAAGATGAAGGTTCCTAAACAGCACACAACTCTATTTTTCAAAACATTCATAAGACTTTTTTTCAAAAGTGGAACTCCCCGATGCATGATTACCAAGTATAGTGCACCAACCACCAGTCAGGAACATAATAAGGGTTACTAATTAGAACTAAGCAATCTGGAAAAGTGGCTATGCCAGAGCAGATCCTACAGAAATATGGGAAACTTCCTACTACAGAAGCAGTTTTGTTTGGGTTTGGATGGGTAATGTTCCTCAGACATGATGCTCCAGAATTTCCCCGGGGGAAAAGGAATTTGAAGACACAATTTTCAGCTGATCTGTTTTCTGTGCCAACGCAGTCATCTGTGTTGAACTCCCTGTTGGAGCAATAATCTGTATGCTGCATGCACATCTCGGATCAAAAATTTCATTGGCAGAAGCCGTCCTGCCTAAACAGAGTGCTTTTAAATTGCATCTATACATCTTCTTTGTACCAAAACATTTCTGGTTAGGTATCTCATGCTGCCTGCATTTATGTCTGCTCATCAAATTAAGTAGCTGGGCCATCCATAAAAAGAAGTAATGCCATATATTCCTGTGGGATGCCTGCCCGTCCCTGATTTGTGTGGGGACTATTGCGCTTGATTAAGAATGATAACAAGCTAGCGGTAATCTAAGTTTGATGCAAAGCAGCCCGGATTACATCAATCTGTGTCAGTGGAAGGCGGCTCATCATTTATGAAATGCAGGTTTGTCCCCGATATTTATGAGACGGAAATGCAGTGGGCTCCTGAGGCTTCCTAGGCAAATCACAACTGACGTGCCTTGGTCTAGCGTCTGTTGCGTAAACTTTTCTTCCTCAGAATATCTTTGGGAAGGCCACGTAGTGGAGAAACGGCCTTTGAAAACTGATGCCCTTTAGGGCGAGGCTTCAGACATGGGTGCTTTAGTAATGACAAAGATGGGATTGGAGATAGCTACAGTGCTCCTGAGAAATGAAAGCAGTTCCCTTGCGGCTTGGTTAACAGACATCTGCTTCTGACTCTGATTCATCACCCAGCATAGAATTTACGTTTTCCGAGCCTTGCACTTGGCTTGCTGTTCTTCGCCTAGCCATACAGCCACCAGATCAGTGACGCCATTGTGGCTTGCTTCGGTGTGACTGAGGTCAGGGTATGGCTTCTTTAGCCTGATTCTCATAAGAATGGCCATACTGGGTCAGACCAATGGTCTGAAATCTGACAGAATCAGTTCCAGATAGTTCAGAGAGAATTAACAGAGCAGGGTAGTTATCAAGTGATCCATCCTGTCAGTCATGGCTTTAGGAACACTCGATGCATGGTGTTGTGACCTTGACTGTCTTGGGTCATAGCCATTGATGGATCAGCCCTACATTAATTGAATTCTTCCTTGAACCCAGTTATATTTTTGGCCTTCATAATATCCCCTGGCGAGGAGTTCCACAGGTTAACTGTGTGTTGTGAGAAGAAGTGCTTCCTTATGTTAGTTTTAAACCTGATGCCCATTAATGTTATCAGGTGACCTCTGGCTCTTGTGTTATGTGAAGGGGTACATCACACTCCTGATTCATTTTCTCCTCTCTGTTCATGATGGTATTGATTTTTTTCATATCCCCCGCCCCCAGCCTTAGTCCTCTCTTTTCTAAGGCTATACCTACACTACTGCGTACATCAACTCAAGTTATGTTGTTTAGGAACATGAAAATTCCACCCACCTGAATGACGTAAGTTACGCCGGCAGGCACATTAGTGTGTACAGCTGTATGACTGAGGAGATTTCTCTTGCCAATATCGTTACTGCCACTTGTTGTAAGTGGATTGATTATGTTGAGGGAACAACTCTCTCCCGTTGGCCTAAAGTGGCGCTTACAGCAGCTGTGTCAGTACCTTGAGGCCGCTGGGAACTCTTCAGAGCAGAGAGAGCCCAAGATGAAAGGGGAAGCATTTTTAACCTCCCTTCATATGGAAAATGGTCCGTGCCCTTAATCATTTTTGGTGCCTTTCTCTGTACTTTTTCCAATGCTAATATACCTTCTTGGGATGGGTCAACCAGACCTGCATGCAGAAATCAAGGTACGGGCATACCATGGATTTATACCATGGCATTTTGATACCTTCTGGCTTATCTATCCCTTTCCTAGTGGTTCCTAACATTCTGCTAGCTTTTTTGGACTGCACAATGAGCAGATGTTTCCAGAGAACTGTGCATGCTGTCTCCAATATCTTTAAATAGTGACTGCTAATATCCACCCTCTCGTTGTATATATGCAGGTGGGATTGCTTTTCAAAGTGCAGCCCTTTACATTTATCACCACTGAATATCATCTGCCATTCTGTTGCCCAGTGACCCCAGTTTTGTGAGATCCCTTTGTGAGCCATCATGGTCAGCTTTGGACGTAATACAGATGTACAACTCTTGTCATCTCTTTGCGTGCTCCCTTTTCCAGATCCTTCATGAACACATGGAACAGTACTGGTCCCAACTCAGATCCTTGCGGGATTCTGTTCTTTACCTCTCCCCACTCTGAAGCCTGACCATTCAGTCCTTCCCTTGCTTTCCGATCTTTTAACCAACTACTGATCTGCGACAGAACCTTCCCTCTTATCCTATGACTTTAAAGCTCCTTTACGCTGGTAGAGTGGTACAAAGAGGCCTTAGAGTGAAGAAGATTCAAGGCCATGACATTCCTTGGCTGTCCTCCAACTACAATGTTGAGGTGTTGCTTTAGAAAGCCTCCCTTTGATTTGAATGTGAATTGGGTTGAGCTTCCTCTGGCGTAAACAACTTGGATTTCAAATAGATCAGGAAACTGCTAATAATGCTTTCACTTAGAGACGATAACTTTTATGTAGCAGCTTCTTCGGTTGCCCTGCAAAATAAATGATGACGAGAAAACCTCACAAGTAAATAGAGAGAGCTTCAGAAGTGCTGCTAAAGTCACCTTGTTAGATGGGGAATGACTGGAGATTATGGGAAACAATTTAAGATTAGTTTGTGCAGATTTATGTAGTTCCCCTCATGTCGATATCCTTAATTAGTTTATGACCTGGAACGCTGGGCCTGTTGGAAAGATCTTTGCTGATTGCAGTGAGTTTTAGCTCAGGCCTATTGTGTTGTGTCTAGAAGAGAATATGAAAAAGATTAAAATAAAAGCCTGCTTGCCCATTGTTCTCTACTCGCTGGTTATGTACACAGACACCAAATGGGTATAAAATACTGCCAGCCTGGCATTTGACAGCCAACTTGTCCTCATTACACAAGGTGTGGGGTAATGGCGTAACCCTTAAATCTCTATGATGTACTAGACAGATCAGGAGATTAGTAACGGGATACTAAGGCCAGGTCTATACTTAAAGGGAAGATCGACTCAAGATACTCAGCTCCAGCTATGTTAATTCCGTAGCTGGAGTCGACATACCTTGTTTTGAGTTTCCCTGCCATATCCACAGTGGGAGGCCAACAGGGGCAAACACTCTCTTTGGCTTCCCTTACTGCTAGTGAGGAGCAGGAGTATCACCCACCAAGAGGGATGCCCTCTGAGTTCGATTTAGTGAGTCTTAACTAGACTCGCTAAATCGAACTCCAGAAGATTGATAGCAGCAGCTGTGATCTTTCATTTAGTGAAAGTCTCAGTTGTTAGAGAAGGCGTGGGTCACATAAGAAAACAACACTGTGTTAGTGCTAAGAAGAAGAGCTAACTAAAGACAGTCAGCCTAGAGGATAGGGATCAAAAGGACATGGAAATTGAGCTTGTAGGGAGCGTCTGGCAAGTCAGGAAATGTTGGCATGGTTTCTGCTTCTCTGTGCTCTTCCTGTTCCATAGATAAAGAATTCTGATTAGGAAATTATTCCTCCCCTTCCCTTCCTTCCTGAAAAAATAAAAAATAGTCCTCAAAATTGTTTGGGATTTTTTTTTGTCAAAACAGCAACAGTTTCACTTGCTTGAAACCGTTGTCAAGTTTTGGGTGGGGAGGAAGGGCTTGAGAAATCCTGAACTTTTTCCATAAAATGGAAATATTTTTGCAAAGAAATTCAGTTTTGTCACTACTTTGTCATTGTTTGTTAAAAAAATGTTTCGGTAAGAAACTTTCAACCAACTCAGAGCAAGCCTTCAGGGCTGTCAGTCTCATTATTCAAGAGTAGACCTGAGCAAATAGTGGATTTTTCAGATCCCTGAAAATTCCCAAAAATAAACTTTGAAAAAAATAATTGGGGCCCACCCAAAACCAAAATGTATCCATCTTTTTGGTGAAAAGTAAAAATAACAAACATTTTCGGCTGAATTAAGTATTTTGTTTGAACCCAAATGATTCTCTATTTCAAACTTCTTTTCCGTAAAAAAAACAAACCCAAAAAACATTACAGTAATTTTGAAACAAAACGTCCTTTTTGAATTAAAAAGTTGAAACGTTTTATTTCAAAAATCACAACGCGAAATGTTTAAACTTTCAGAATTTTTTTTTATTTTAGGTTTTTTGGATTGAAACAATTTGCTGAAATTGATGCAAATTGACGAAATATTTCAGTTCGCCCATGTCTACTTTTTTTTTTTGTGGCTGGAAAATAACTTTTGGATGAAAAAACTCTCACCCAGCTCTGTTCAAGAGCACTGCATGTCTTTTAAAAGCCACCGATCACAGAACAAAGATTTAGATGAAGACAATGCCATTATTTCTGGCTGGATAAGGAATAACTGGGTTTCCTGACTGACGACTTTCCCGCAACTTGGGAGGTTTTCATCCAGGAGAAAATGTTCTTGCCTCTATATTCCAATGCAGAGGCTCTGGAGGAAAAAAACTGGAAGGATCTGCAATGATTTAATCCGTGCTGTCAGAGATAGAGAAGCATCCTTTTTCTCACAGGGACACTTACCAGAACAGCTCAGCTTTGCTTTGCTTCCCAGTTTTCCTACCCATGCCACACGCAACACAAAACCCTCTCACTTTCTTGGATCCCAGATGGCGCATCTGCATTCTTCCCAGGGACTTCGATTGATGGAAGTTAGACAGGAAGCGCAAAACTACAATCAGACGGGTTCTGCTTCGCGGGGTCTCCAACGGGTGACTAATTGTTGACGCTAGCAGGCGGGAGTCACCTGCTGCCGCGGAAAATATTTACACACCGCACCCACAGCTGCCAAGCTGTGGAGTTTCGAGGATCAGCATTTGTGGGGGCAGACGGCACGGCAAACGGTTTGCCTGATGCGTCAGAGATTTACACCTACCACAACACTCTGCTTCTTGCCGGGGGAGGCGGGTTAATTGGAAGCATTAAGACTGATGGGGTTGGGTGGCTTTGAAGCTTGGATTTTATTTGCTTTTTACACCTCAACCCTACCCTGAATTACTGCTGAATAAACCGCCTTGCTGAGAACGCAGCATGTTTTCAATAGGTACCACCTGGGAGGAGCTGCCCAAGTTCCGAGAGGTTTTGCTGGCCCGGTGCAGTTATTCTACTAGTGGTGGGGAGAGTAGAGACTTAGATATAGGAGACAGGAGACCTATGTTTCTGTCACCCGGGATCTTTTTCAGGGGGATAAGGCAACATGCCACATTTATTGAACATACATAGATCAATCAATACTTATCATATGCATATGATACATTACACTCATGCACTCTCTCACACACACACAAGCACACTCCATCTTCTTGTTACCAGAAGTTGTTCCCCCTTTTGTATCTGTTTTCACATTTAGCATTGTGCAAACATAAATCCTTTTTCTTGCTTGTTTTTAGATCTTGAAATTTTTAGATTCTCATTTTAGGTTTGACTCCTTTTTCCCATCTTTTTTTCTGGAGGGCTACAATTTGAACTTTCTGATCTCAGGTCGTTTGCTGATCAAACTTAGCTATTACCTGCAAAGCTTCTTTGTGCTGCCAGCTAGGGCATTTGCACCACAAAGGAAATTACAACCTGTTGTGTCTCCTGAAGCCTCCACAGGATTTTGATTTTGTTTGTAGAAGCTACAATATACATGGCATGTCATAGGAAAATGTGCAATCTTTGTTTATAACATTACTTAGCCATATTAAACTTTGCATAGGGTGTAACTCTTTCTTTATGCTCACAGAGTTTTCCTGTACTTTCATTAAACAACTCGGAGTGAAATGGTCTTACTGAAAATAAACCAAACCAATTTGTTTTAAAGCTACAAAACAAGATTACTGGACCTTGAAAACCTCTTATTTACACTATATATATATTTACACACAGATACACATACATTCTCTCTGAACCTTTCTTACACTATTTCTACATAGCTGTACAACGATTACATTCCCTTTTATTCATTGGGGTAGTTAAGCTCCAATAGAAACCCCTTTAAGTTCCTTTAGCAGTATCTATTATCAAATATATTGATTTGAGTCAAATTTGCCTGGATTATTTACAGACATTCTTTTGGAAAAAGGGCCCATTTTTCCTTCAGAATCGCTGCAAAGAAACCACAATTTTTTTTCCTCCACCATTTTAGCATTTGCACAACTGCTCAATTCCCTCCACTCTCTGTAGAGTTAAATTCTCTGTGGGTTTTCTTTTTCTTAAAACACTTTCTTATCTCTTAAAATGAAAACTGGCCTTGTTTCATATATTACTCTTGTGAGTATTGTTTTAAGGATTTAGATTTCCAGTACCTGTACTTATTGCTTTTTCTCAGTTCTACCACAAGGCCTTCAATCTATCTTTTGCCTGCCTGCTTGTCTGGGCCTGATCCTGTTTTTCTTGCTAAATGGAAAGTGGCTCCTTTCCATAGACTCAGGTTTTGTCCCATTCTTTAACTTGCAGGCAGTTCTATACTTACAGAACTGCACCCACAACTCCTCAGGATTTCCCCAATCCTTTTCTAACATTTCTCTATCCCATTTTGGGTCGCCCCAACCTTCCTGAGCAAAATTCTTTTCTACTTTACTGAAATCAGTATTTACCATGACTGGCTTCATGCTGCTGTATTTTAAACCGATAACACAAGCCTGCCTACTACGCCAATTTTATTAGCCGGTGGTCGGGGCAATGAGTGGTCTGTGAGCCCTATTAAACACCCAAGTCTTCAACTGCTAGGACGGGGTCCCTTTGCAGCGGGAAGCCAGGGGAGGCTGACGGGTGCCCCAAGGGTCTGCCCTGTGGAGGCGGCAGAGCCCCAATGGCCAACTCTCACTGCGTCTACCCCTGACCGGCTATGTTCTTTTGATTGTGTCTGGTTCTGTTACAGCAACTGAAGGAGTCAGGTTAAAGCTTAAACAGTTACTATTTTATTGTTACAAGGCAAGCTTAGCTGTTAAATGTTACTGCTGTGTTACTGATAACACAGCCACTACAAATAGGACAAGACAGAAATTACATTAAAAAGTCACTTACAGGTACCATGAAACCCTTGTGGCTCTCTGAGCTCTTATTAAATGTGCGCAAAACAGACACCTAGCAGGTATATTCTTACCCCTGCAATCCTTTACTCTGGCAATGCCAGGTTCCTCTCAATCCCAATGGGAAGCAGTCAGTACGAGACTAAGGTGTCCCTAAAGTCTCGTGATAGAAATGTAGCCGTGTTAGTCTGGTGTAGCTGAAACAAAAAACAGGACTATGTAGCACTTTAAAGACTAACAAGATGGTTTAATAGGTGATGAGCTTTCATGGGCCAGACCCATTTCCTCAGACCGCCTGAACAGCAGGTATATGGGTGGATCTCCAATTAGACTGGGGCACGGGGCTCTACTTTATACCCCTGTGGTCACGTAGATGCTTCCTCTTGTCATTAAAATGCCAATTAAGTTGGAACGTCTTTGTGATGCCCATTGCCACAGGGGGTCCAAAGCTTAATTTGTACCTGTGAAGTGGAGGTAACTAAATCATTAGGGCTAGACATCCTTTTTCTGATGGGGTGACAGATTCCTCTTCTGGGACAGTGTATGTAGGCGTAATAAGGGGGTGGAATGTAGCCAGACAGAAACCTCCCCTCTCTCTCCTTGGGAGAGAGAATCCTTGAGAGTGAAACTCTGTCTTCAAAGGCTCCAGGGCCTCCAGAGGTGCTGGAATAACAATGGCCCTGGATGCTAGACAGGAACCAGATAACAGCAGCAATTGGGCCAGCAGATTATCAGGGCCTTGGGTTACCTATGGCTGGTACCAGTATTATTTCACCTACACACACCGCCATTGACAGATGGAGAAACAGAGGCACAGAGATGGGCCGTTCCTTGCGCAAAGTCACCTACCAAGCCAGTAGCTGAGCTAGAAATAAAACCAGCGGCCAGGTTAAGTGGCAGGATATAATGCCACCGTTAGTAGTTCTGCGCGTTTCATATTTGAGTTCCTTCAGTACTCCTGGGTGAGGACAGATTTCGATTTGTTGATTTATTCCAAAACCTCCTCTATTGCCACCTCACTGTGGGACAATTCCTCAGATTTTTCACTTGATAGGGAACGGCTCAGGTGGGGGAATCTCCCTCCCATAGTCTGTAGTGAAGACCAAGGCAAAAGAGTAATTTAGCTTCTCAACAACTGTCCTTGAGTGCTCCTTCAGCACTTTGATCATCCATTGCCCGCCGCCCCCGATGTTTGTGGCAGGCTTCCTGCTTCTTGTGGTACTTTAAAAAAAATGCTGTTAGTTGTTGTGTCTTTTACTAGTTGCTCATCACATTCTTTTTTTGGCCTGCCTAATTATTTTTACATGCTTGACTTGCCACCATTTATGCTCATCTCTAGCTTCCTCAGTAGGGTTGACTTCTGATATTTAAAAGATACATTTGTCTCCAACAGTCTCCCTTACTTTATTGTTCAGTTTCCATTGAATTAGCTTCCTGATGGGTGTATGGTTCCCCTTTATGTAGTTAAATGTTACTGTGGTGCATTTCTTTCCTGTTTCCCCACACTCACACACCCCACCCTTACAAGGACGTGAAATTTAATTGTATTCTGATCGCTATTACCAAGCGGTTCAGCTACATTCTCCTCTTAGATCAGATCCTCTGCTCCACTTTGGAATAAATCAAGGACAAGCGGTTCCACAAAGCAGTCACTGATGGTGTCTAGAAATGTTATCTCTAAGCACATGTCACCTCAGGACTGGGTGCAGGCAACACAGGGATGGCTGAAATCTCCCATTGTTATTGAGTTTGCTGTTCCTATAGCTTCTCCAATCTCCCTGAACGTTTCAATACAGCAGTCACTCTTGCTAGGCGCTTATCATTCAAGCCAGGGATTTCGAGCCCTAGATACTCTGTTGCACAGCTTGATTCAGTGACGAGTTTTGCTTTATTTGACTCTAGGCCACTCCCTCACCAGCACAACCTACTCTGTTCACTTTGTACCCTGGCATAACTGGTTAGGGAGGGATACCGGGTCAGTCTGTTTCATAAGAACAACAAGGTGTCCTGTGGTACCATAGACTGTGTCTATACTGCAGCACTATTTCAAGATACCGGCGGTATCTCAAAATAGCTGTTCCGTGTCTTTTGAGCATGCCCATTATTTTGCAAAATAACAGGCTCGCTATTCCAGTATAAACTGCTCCTCCTTGTGCAAAAGCCCCTTGCGCAAAAATGGCAGCTCATTTGCATATGTTCTTGCGCAAGACTGGACCGTGTAGACATAGCCTAAGGGTTGTTTTAAGCAGGCTGCAGCGGTTCTGCAGCTTAGAGTTGCAGTTATTTATCTTACAGGTTAGAACCCTGTCTCAGCTTCGACTCAGCCCTTGCCTTTCCCCTGGCTTAGTTTTTTTCAAATGTTCTCAGCAATGTTCCCTATAAGCTGAAATTCCAGTGACACCCAGCTGTTTAGCAGAACGCTCACAACCACCAGCTTGTGTTTCTAGTAGTGGTGCACATCTGCACATGCCTTGGTGCACATAACATAATTTATTCTGCACACTGATGGAAAAATTTAGAGGGAACATTGGTTCTCAGAAGTTTTCCTTCTTGGGCAGGAAGGCAATGGAGAAGAGTCTTAATTGCCTTACTTGCCGGTCTTATATGGAATTTACATAAGGCGGGGATCCTTTGTTTTCAGAAGGAAAGTACCAGCAGTGTCCAAGATATTTTAGACCATGTGACCTTATCACATGGCCTTGCAGTGTCACAGCAACCACATGACAAGTTTTATTTGAAAGGTCCACAGGAAAGAGCTCCTAGGAAGATGGGAGATCCACATTTCCAAAGAAATGTCATTTTTAACGCACACCAGACAATATGCAATCAGCCTTGATGGACCATTTCTGAGTATACATGCCCAGTTGTAATGGTTACAATAATCAATATTGCTAACTTCAGATACAGAACAAATTGGATAAACGCATTCAGTAAATCCTAGCCTTTCCACTGATACCTCACAAGACCCATCTTGTGTAAAACACAATATTTCTATGAAGGGTATGGAGTATAGCCTCACAGGGGAATTCCTGAACAATTCGAAGCAGTTAAGGCTGACTTTTAGAGGTCTAAAATTAACATAGACCCCCCCCAAGGAGAGACATGTTGTGTACTCTCCTCTCCTTTAGCCTCTTTACTTACTTTGAGTGTAATGAAGAATCTGGTACTTTGATCTATTTGTTGCATTTGGAAAAATTATTAAACCTTACAAATAAAACATGGGATTGTTACTGGCCCAATACAAGGACTACTACAGCCTGGTCTACAGTAGGACTTTATTTCAAAATAACCCCCCTTTGGTCAAATTTGTAAGAAGAGCGTCCACACGACCAAGCCCGTTATTTCGAAATAACGGGCCGCTTAATGCGAAATCTGTAAGCCTGCTTTTCATCAAGAATAACGCTAATTCCAAAATAGTTATTTTGAAATAGTGGTAGCATGGATGCTCCGGTACTGTTATTTCGAAATAACGACTCCACAAAGTCATTTGAACTAATTACTCCCCAGTGCTTCCTGGGGCTCTAAGTCTGAGGTAGTGCATCCACATTAACAGAGCCTGCCTCAGACTCATTTTGAGGCTTCCTCGTAGTCTGGACATGCTAGTTCGAATTTGTTAAATCGGGAGGTAAGTCACATTTACTAATTTCAAAATAGTTTGCTAGTGTAGACATGGCCTCAGAATTGTTACTGTCCAATGCAAGACAACAGTTGTTGCTGTGGGATTTTTTTGGACCAGTACTATAGAATCCTGGAGTATTATTTTTAAATCTGCCTCGTTGGCCAGGCAAACCTTGTCTTAATCAGCAGAATTGAATGCCTCATTTTGGCCCCGAAAGAAGCAGTTGTCTTTCAGTTTTGGTATCTTGGGAGGAAGCCAAACCTTCTTCACTGTTTTGACACAACTCGTAATCTTTTCTTACACTCTGAACTGGCTCTAAATGCATTTTTGGAGTGCTGGATAAATAGCACTGAGAGAAAATCTGAAAAGCTTGTGCGAGATGAGCTTATCTGAACTGCATTATCATTCAGAAATGGGGTCCATGAGAAGTGTTAGGAACCAGATTCTGATATCCATAGTCACACAGAGTAATGATGTACTCGGTGAGTAGTACCGTTGGCATCCATGGATCTACTGGTGCCATAACATCCTATTCAGTAAAAACAATGAGCGGTCCTATGGCAACTTAGGGTATGTCTAGACTGCGCCCCTCTGTGTCCAGCAGAGTAGGCTGAGCAAAATTGCTAATGAAGCGGGGATTTAAATATCCCACGCTTCATTAGCATAAAAATGGCACCGCTTTTTTCTGGCATGGAGCTTTGTCAGAGAAAAGTGACAGTCTAGAGGCTGATCTATCACTAAAGAAAGCCTTTTCCGATAGATCCTGTATACGTCATTTTACGAGGTATAAGGGATCTATCGGAAAAGGCTTTCTTTAGTGATAGATCAGCCTCTAGACTGCCACTTTTCTCCAAAAAACTCCGTGCCAGAAAAAAAGTGGCGGCCATTTTTATGCTAATAAAGCACGGGATATTTAAATCCCCACTTCATTAGCAATTTCGCCCAGCCTAATATGCATCCCTCTGCCGTCAGAGGGGTGCATTCTAGACATACCCTTAGAGACTAACCATAATATATAGAATATATATAGCTTTCATGGGCAAAACTCGCTTCATCAGATGAACTGGAGTGGAAATAACCCCCACATTGCTGCATGGAGGCCTAGGCCTGTGTGAAGCAGGCACTGTCCCTGAGGTGGAGCAAAATGTGACAGCTAAAAAGACAGGCTGCTAATGCTTGTTAATTGTTCCCATTCTTCCTCAATTAAGCTTCAGGGGGTAGCCGAGTTAGTCTGTTACAGAAAAAAAACAGCAAGCAAATGGTCTGGTAGCACTTTATAGACTAACAAAACATGTCGATGGTATCATGAGCTTTCGTGGGCCCAGCCCACTTCTTCAGATGACCGGAGTTATGATTAGAGGATAAGGAAACTCTAAATAAATAGGAAAAGGGAGGGGGGGGGGGGAATATTCTGTAGCCCACCCCCCCTCCCTCTATGTATAAAGTATCAGGAGAAAGGGTGTTAAACCTGAGTAGATAAAGATCAGTCTGTGGATGAATAAGGCAGGAAGGACAGGCACAATGGGGTTAAAAAAAAGGCAGGACAATGATTAGCAAAACTTTCTTGTGTGAAAGTCTGACCAATTTCAATTGGGGGTTGGTGCGCTTCAATTTAAATGGAAATCCAAGGTTATTACAGGGAGGCAGGGTCTTGGTTACTAATTATTTGTAAACAAGAAGATTTACCTGGCATTGCTCAGGTCCTTCAGGGCAGGGGCCTGGGGGATGTGTGGGGCTCAGGGCAGAGGGTGCAGGAGTCAGGGAAGGGCGTTTGGAGGTGTGGGGCATAGGGGAGGGATTTAGGGAAGGGGTTGGGTGGCCAGTGGCTGCTCCCCAGACCAACTTGGGGCAGGAACCAGTGGCTGCTCAGCTGGGATTGCACTGCCTGGCCCACCGGCAGTGTGGCTCCCCGAGGCTGTCGGGGTGGCGGCGGCGTGCTCCCTTGCTGCCCCCTTGTGGCCATTCTGCAGTATAACTGTCCCTGCTATCACTGCCCTCCCTTTCCATTTGATGAGAAACAATCCCATTCCAGGCACATCCCATTGTCCTGGCATAGCCAATCGCTGGCCTGGCTTTAACTCATGGTAACTGGAAGCTGCCTACCAAATTTGGTGGTCCTAGCTCTTACCATTTAGGAGGATAAACTAAAACAAATGAACAAATGGTCTGGTAGCACTTTATAGACTAACAAAACATGTCGATGGGCTCATGAGCTTTTGTGGGCACAGCCCACTTCTTCAGATGACCGGAGTGATGAGTTTAGGATGTGCAGACCCAAAAAACAGACACTCACAGACGGACGGACACACAGATAGACAGACACACAAACTCTCTCAAATATATAGTAGATTAACTTTCACATAGTTAGGAAATATTGTACAGTTACTGTGATTTTTTTTTCTCCATGGTAGTTTAAATAAATTGCAAAATAAGTAAAAGTAGTGTCATGATATGGCATTATTTTGACAACTAAAATATGCAGAATTTTTCATTTTTGATGCAGAATTTTGTATTTTTGGGTGCAGAATTCCTCATTTTTTGGCACAGAATTCTCCCAGAAGGTAGCTGATCCATGTGATTAGACAACACTTCCTGAAACAACAAAACCCCCCAAAGAGGTTGAACATATAGTTCCTAAATTGTTTGACAAATGCTGGGTAGGAAAAAAGACTTTGGGAAAAATAGCTGTGGGTGAAGCTGTCTGGACAAAAAAATATGACCGCACTAGAAAAGAACAAAAAAAAATAGAAATTCAGTGAGAATGTACATGAACCTAATTACTTTGCTCTTTATTTTATAGCTGGGTTGGCTGGATTCTGGTGCTTTTAAGAGCATTGATTGATTCTCTAGCCAAGTTTTGTGATGCACTAGTATTGAGGTTGGACAGCAATGGAGAAACTCGGGGTAGGTTTATTGGTACTTGCTCTAGCACTTGTAATCACCTGGCACCTCGTGCTTAAGAATAGGCAGGGAAACTCCGTTGTAACATCCTTTTTCACCAGGATTCCAGCGCCGTGTGGCTTGTACAGCTGTGCCTGCTCAAAATAGGGCAGTGATGTAGCACTGGAGATATCCCAAAAAACTCAGCTGCATCCAGCGGACAAGTTTGTACTGCCACTTTTTTCTTTGCGGAAGTGCAAACGCACTCTTTCAGAAGCCCTTGTATTCCTCGTTCCACAAGGAAGACGGGGGCTTCCAAAAAAGGTTTTTTTCTCCAAAATTTGGCCCAGTCTAGAAGGGCCAAATTTTGGAAAAGTCTCTTCCAACAAAAGTATCGGAAAAAGATACGCAAAAATGCGCTCTGCATTTTGCATATCTTTTTCCAATAGATCCTCGCAGTCTAGCTGTACCCCTAGTGTTGTGAGGCCTTCTTATGATCATTCCACAAAATAGGTAAACTGAGGCACAGAGGGTTGAGAATTTTTCCATTGTCTTGTAAGGCCCACCAGTTTTCTCAAGCATTTGGCTTGGGGGGCAGTTGAATTGAGTATTATGGACTGTTGACAACAAGTGCTTGGAGCGAAATAAACTCTTTTATATGCTGAGAAAACAAGATCATATGCACAAGACTATAATGGCACAGTCAGGAATAGAAGCCTGGCTTGGTCCTATTTTCAGTTCTTTCCTCTATCTCATGGACACTCTTCAACACAGGCCACCGTCATTATTTCTGGCACCCTCGTGAGAAATTAAGCAGGCTTACTGTGAATGCATAAATATTAATAGACCCGGGGGACTCATTTGCAATGAATAATTTATTTTACAAATTTTGCCTCTTTCTTGCTTTGTGGATGGTCTGCAAGCAGATTAATTCTTGCACTGTAGCTTGTTTGTGGCCAGTTCTTAGTGAATAGGAAGTGCTGGGGATGTGAGTTGTTTGGGCTGGCCACGCAGGTCATATGCTATTGTTTTGGTCCCCCAATCGGATGGTCATAATGCAGAATGAGGTTTCTGGAGTGAATATTTTTGGCTAGGACATCTGTATTCACTTTCTGAGAAGGTTCTTCCATACTTGTGAGAAACTTTTTTCATTACAGCAAACATTTCTACTAGAATATTCATGGCCTGCAAACTCTGACAGCACATTCATTAAGACATTTGAATGAATATTCATGGGAATGCATGCAGTTTATACCCACCTCTGAATATTATGGAGCAAGGCAGGGGTGTGTGTGGGGGGGGGGGGAATTATTAGCTCTATCAGAAAACAAGTCAACCCCATCTCATGGTTACATGGTGTAACTTCCACTCCTTGGGAATTCTCGGAAGACAGAAGAAATATGGTTAGATGTACTTACTGAATGTCAGGTAATTGGCTAAATATGAGATAGATACAAAATAATCCATGTTCTCCTCTACTGAAAACAATATACAGGTTGAACCTCTCTAGAATAGGTTGCAGTGCTAGCACAGGTTGAACCTCTCTAATCTGGCACCCTCAGGACCTGACCAGAAACAGAATTTTCTGGACCATGGGAGGTCAATATTTCCTAACAGCATTGCCAACATTTCCACTGCTTACTGGGCTGTTAGTGCTCTGTGCCGTTATTTAGCTCTAATTTACTCTCAAATGTCCTCTGAGAGCCAGGACTTGTGGCTGTAAACAAGGTACTGCAGGAAACTTGGCCAGCCCCATGAAAAGTGGACATCCGGCTAACTGGAATCATTCCAGATGATGGATGATTCCAGACGAGAGAATGCCAGACTAGAGAGGTTCCACCTGGATAGTCCTTAGATTAGTCAGTGATCTCCAAAATAATTCCGATGTTAGCCATATGAGGGGACAGCCCATACAACTGGACAAAAAGACTAGCCTAACTAGGGAAAATTTAAAACCATAGTGTGATATTTTTACTCACCAGATAAGTACTTTTATTTACTGGAATCTTATTACATGAGTAGTTCCACTGAAGTCACTGGAACTTCTTGTAGTGAAGGATACTATGCATTGTAAGGTCAGGTCTTCACCAGACCCGGCAGCTTGGCTTAAGGTACGCAACTCCAGCTAAGTAGAATACGTAGCTGGAGTCGGCTTACCTTAACGCAAGCTTGGTAGGATTCCCATAGTGGAAGGCCAAAAAGAACAAACGTTCCTATCGGCTTCCTCTACTCCTGGCAGGACTACTGGACATTGGTGGGGGGTACCCTCTGAGTTTGATTTAGCAAGTCTTAACTAGACTCGCTAAATCAAACTCCGGGAGATCGATCGCAGCAGCAGCACTCTTCTGTCTAGTATAGACAAGGCCTTAGTAAGGGTGTCACAAGCTGCGCTAAGTAATTCCTACTCACTCTCAGTGTTTCCTCTCTCATTTTCTTTGATTGCAGCATTCATTCGCACATGCAAGGCTAAGTTCTGCACGGCTATAGCCCTCCCTCCCTACCCTCCAAAGCTACTGGCTTGCCTGAGATGTAACAGAGAGCAGAATGGAGCCCCTGGTGCTTAGGAACCACAGTGGCATTTGGCACTGAGCTGCTAAGATGTACAAAACATTCGCACAAAGCCATATGCTCAGCCTCTAAAAGCAAATTAAACCACATGCTCCCAGCTACTTGTTTGCTTGAAGCTAGTCCTTGCACGAGGCTATTGCATTCTAATGCTTTATCCCACGTCTCAATCACGCCGTAGTGGGGAGGAAGACAAAGTCATCATTTACTCTAAAAGCAGCTCAGCCACAGAGGGGCTGGATGCTTCGCTGGCATTTGTTCGCAACGCAGGTGCGTAGCCAGGATCGTAAAGAGAAAGCACCGGGCTTGGATTATGGAGCATTCAGAATGTTGGCTTAGCAATCAAACAACAACATCGTGTTGGTGGTTTCGCTCATTTCAGACAGCGGTACATGAGGCACATAAAACTCTGCCCGTACCGTTAGCACTCCTTAATCTACGGCATTGTTAATGGGGCAGAGCCACAGCCGGTAGAAACCTGGCGATTGATACCAGCGCAGGAGCTGATCCAGTATGGTTTGTGCCTTTGATTGCTTCCGCACCCCCTTTCTCTGTGGATTTAAGAGAAGATTACAATGGGTAATACAGTGCATGTGCACAGAGGAACCATCTACCCGTGGCATGCAACATAGGCACATAGGAATTGCCCAGCTGGGTCTGGCCCAAGGTCCATACCTTCCAGAATCTTCTGTCTGACAGTGGCCAGTACCGGCTGCTTCTGAGGGAAGCTGAGTCCCTTATGAAAGTTTCCTCCTAATTCCTAAAGTGAGGCTCAGCACTCAGAGGAATGAGGTGACTGCTCCATCATGCTCCCCCCAAAGAGAGACCTCTGACTCCAGAGCAAGCTGGGCAGGTGGAGAAGAGCCCAATCCTTTGGTGCAAGCCACCCCACCATGTTCACAGAAAATCCCTCCCTGGATCCTTCAGGTGGCAGTCGGACAGAGTTTCCACAATCACCCGGGAAACCAACCCCCCAAAAGGGTTCAAACCCCCAAATAAATCCATCTTTGTGTAAAAGTTTTACACTTGGAAAGCTCATCAGATTAGCTCCTTTTATCAATGAAAGAGAGATATGCACCATGGTTGATCTCCCCAAGTTTACAGTTATTTACACTAGGCCTGATCATAAATAAAAGTGTTTTTATTAAGTACAAGAAGGAGGATTCCAGTGGCTGCAAGTGAAAACAGAGAGATCAAAGTAAGTTACTAAATTAAAATGAATAGAAAATGCATAGCCAGTTCTAATCCACTAAGAAACTTCTCATGTGCAAATTCTTACCATAAACAGCTGTTCTTATTGCAGGTAAAAAGTTTCAAATGAAAGTTGGCCTTTTACTCTTACTTGGGTCTTCAAAGTTCTTTGTTTTCAATTAGGGTGGGCCAGGCAATTTAAAAAGCCAGCTGAAGACAAAAAGGGATTGCTTCCCACTGCTTAGACTTTCGCCAAAGGGAAGACTCCTTTATTTTATATCCCCCCCTCCCTGGAAAAATACCAGCTTTAAAATGGATTTCAGTCCCAGGTGGGTATGGTCACATGGACTTACAGGACAAACAAGGCTGTTCACAAGTCGTTGAGTTGATCACTGAGTCATTAGGCTTCTGGGGCACCAGTAATGGCTCTCACTAGCACATTTTTACACAGATCCTCACTTCGTATTTCTAACTCCACATACAAGAATGATTCATGCACAGAAATAGGATATAGAGATTCAGCAGATTGGGACATTACAATTGATAGCTTACAGGAGGTATTTTGTGTTATGCATAGTCATAGTCACAAGCCAGTTTTCTTCAAGCACGGAGGTGGGGGCGTCACAGTCTGTAACAGGTACGGAGGGAAATGCCGTATTGCCGCTGCTTGTGATGTTTGTTGCTAGGTTTGCCATAGTTCAGTGTATTTTCTTAGCGCCTCGGCTTAACAGAGGTTGCCAAATCTGGCCCTCAGCCGTACACATTCGTGTGGATAAAGAGTGCACAGCAGGAAGCATATGGGAGCTGGATTAGATCTGCCACAGATCAAACTACTTTCTTTTTGCCTTGTAATCCGTCCATTGATTTACAGACTGACATTCCTCCGGTGACGCTCACAAATCCTCCCCACTACTCCCTGGTGCTCGAGTTTGCCTTTGTATCGGCGGATTAGCTGTCAGACATGTAAGCGCAGAGGTAGCTAGAAAGGTCCCCAGTGACTCTCCGGTTTCCAGGGCTGGAAACGCCACTCACTCCAGGCTGCTGAATGCTGGCGCCGGGCGCAGGGCTGCCGTTGGACCCTCATTTGGATACGTGACCTCACAAAGGAGAAGAGGCGCCCTTCCTGAAGGGGGGCAGCATTCCTGCGAGAGGCTGAGGCTGCTGTCAGGTCCTTTGTGGATCAATAAACACATTAACTCAACAGTTCTATGGTGGCACTGACTTGAGGCCAGAGCTGCTATTGTGCAAGGTCAGTCCCACCCCTGACCTACAGCCCACCTGCTGCTGCTTTCCAGTGGCTGCGCTGGGCTTTCCCCTCCCCTTGCAGACAGCCCCTTACCCAGTTCTCGCGTCCCCCCCCAATCTGTTTCCCTACCGGCGCTATTCCTCCCCTGCCGTCCCCCCAGCCTGTTGCAGCCCCTGTCCAGAGGGGTGGCATGAGCCAGCTGTTAGCTGGCCTGCCTGGAAGCCGGCCCACCCTCCCAGCCCAGGGGAGAGCTGCAGAAGCCAGTGCTGACTCACAAGCGGACTGAAAGGAGCCATTAGTCAATGTCCCTGCAAAGAGCACAGCAAGGCAGGGAGAAGGGGGGGGGGGGAGGAGAGAGGTGATGGAAGAGGCAGTTGAGGGGATGGGGGGGGGGAGGAAAGAGGTAGGGTGACCAGATGGCCCATTTTTAAAGGGACAGTCCCATATCTACGCTCCCCTGCAGATGTCCTGACTTTTTTAACAATGGGCAAATGGTTCTGTATTTCTGTCTCTCCCTTCCCAGCAGTACTGGGCCGGGGGGGGAGGGGTTCTACTGCTGCTTGGATTCTCGCTCTCCAGCTGCCCCCCCCCCCACCAGTGGTGAGTGCGTGGGGGCGGGGTCTGACGATGGATGTGCGGGTGCGCAAGGTTGGTGAGCAGGCAGCGTGCAGGGCCGGACACGCCCTCGCAGCCTGCAAATTCTTGCTCCGCCCCGCGGCCCCATCTCCAGCCGTGCTGGCTGCAGTGACTGGTGAGGGCGGAGAGGCTGGGCCACCTCTGCTGCCCACCTGTCGGCCCTTCACGTGCTTCCCCTCTCCCTGCTGTGCCTGGTCCCCACCTCCCAACCGCAGCCTGGGGCACTGGCCAAGAGGAGCCAAGCCCTGCATGTGTCAAAGCCCCTGCACAGTGCTGGCTTGGGGAAACTTCTCCACCCCTCAGCCGACAGGACGGAAACTAGTTCCAGTCTGTTTGCACCCTCCAGGTCCCCAGCAGAAGTACTTAGCCCCCCGCCCCACATCCTGCCTTCAGGGAGTGCGGGGCTGCTCTGTCCCTTAGGCACCCTCCTCTCCGAGCCACCTCACTGGCCTGGCTCACTGAACCCCTGCAGCCAGTTCTTTGGGCTCTGGTGCTCAAAATGCATCTGTCGGGGGCTTAACCCCTTCCTGCCCATGCTGTAGCCAGGGGACAGGAGGTGGCTGGATCATGCAGATGGCCAGCAGCAGCCTGAGGGTGTGAGCTGCCTGTCGACAAGCGGCTTCCAGCCACCAGGGAGGGTGTGGGTGGGAGGAAAGAGGTGGCCCCTGGAAAAACACAGGCCAGGTCCTCCCTCCTCCCCCCGCCCCGGCTCGAAGCCGCTCCCATCTCTTCCCTCCTGCACCGGGCTGAAAGGCTGCTGCTGCTGTCCACGTTCTTGTGTGACCCCTGACAGAAATCTGGAGAGGAAGGCTGTGATCCGGCGTGCCCCTCCCCCACATGCTGCCTTGAGACGATGTGGGTGAGCACAGGTCCCCAGCTATGCTTTGTGGGTTTTTAACAGGGGCCCCATGGACGTGGTTCATTTGAACCTTCTGGGTTGCCTTTGAGCTCCCTTGATGCCGGTTATTTTACCAGGTATCCCATATCCAGAATAGGGAAATGTGGTCACCCCAGAGGGAGGGGGTAGGAAGTAGCTAGAACAGACTGAGGGGGAGGGCAAGGGGTAAGAGACAACCAATCCAGGGAGCTTGCGAGCGGCCTAGATGGTCTACCCATGACCAGCCTGCTCCTCGCCAGTTCTCACTCCCCTGTCAGCTCTCTCTGTGGTACTTCTGGAAAGGCAGGAAGCAGAGCCCTGTGCTGGCATGAGGGCTACTGTGTGGGCTGCAGGCCTGGTAGTGCATAGCAGAGGGGGGCACTGACCATCACCGGGGCCAGAGGGGGGCGGTTCTCTCCCGCCAGCTGCAATGTGGTGGGGAGGGGAGTGGGGCAGTATGGAAGGAGGACGCAAAGCAGGAGAATAATCCAGGCCTCCTTCCAGTGTTGAACACTGCTCTTTCCAGTCGGATGTTGCACAGCGTGGCAGCTTTTTCATGGCGTCAACGCACGCAGACCAAATCCATTGCCGGAAGGCACCGAATCCCCTCCCCCTCCCGGGCTCGGTGGGAGACAGACAAGCAGGGTGAGCGGATACCGTCTGTGCTCGTGGCTGACAGGTAGAGGATTCCCTCAGCCTGTCAAAGCCTTCGGCACTAAAGAACCCAGCTCCGCCCCCTCCCTGCACAGCTTGGCTGCAGTCCTCCTCACGCCGTCAGCAGAGTTAATTGAAGCCTGGTGCTATAAATCTTCTGTTGTTAAATGCCAGGCAACCCCTCTGTCTCTCCTGCGTGTGGGAGTTGTGGCAGGATTGAATTTTCAAATAAAATGGTTCACAGGCAGCCTCAGGGCAGCCATAGAGAAAAGTTTCTGCCCTCTTCCCGGCCACCCTCATCTCCAGAGGACTCTTTTTGTTTAAATTGTCATGAAAAGGGGCTTCTCGCTGTACTCCAGGGGGCAGGCAACCCTGGCCCAGCTCCGGCGACTGTTTTGGAACCTGTTGGTTAGGAGAAGTCTGTCAGGCAAACAGAAGATTGTTCTGAAGAGATTCAGGCACTTAGTTCAATGTAGGGTGCTGAAATTACTGGCATTTCAAGTGTGTTTGGCCTGGAACTTTAAACAGCAGAAAATGAGTCTACCTGATGGAAAAGTCTGTTCTGGTTGTCATAACACAACAACCTCCCTCAGATTTCACGAAGCGGAGAATTAAAATCTGTCATGAACACCACTGCCTGCATTTGGTTCAGGCATACAGGGATATCCGTAAGCCTAGTGTTTGAAGAAATAATTATTTCAACAGACCGGTGAAGAAATATAGATAGTCCCTTTATAACCGGATTCTGACCTGTTTGTGCTGCGGCAAAGGTTATTTACTAGAGCTTTCAAAAAGGCACAGTACAAAAAAGGTTCTCAGAATCTCTCAAGCACAGCTCCCTCGTGAATAAAAAACGTGCTCTTTTAATGAATACCGAATGCACTTGTTTGGGATCAGATTTATTAGCAGGCAAACCACGGAAGTTGAAATTGATCAAATCCATTGAAAGTTGTGCTCACATGTGCTTTCACCAGTCTACATTGGATAAGTGAAATGTTTCGACTAGGGAGAAGACTTACTGGGGTAGTTTTTGGGGAGCATTTTTGCCCCAACCTTGTTTTTTTCATTGTACTTTTAGGTACTATGCTGTTATGCATTATGTGCATTACTTGTACCATGAGTAGTTAGCCAGAATTTGGGAGGTATTTCCATTTGAATGATGACAAAGGGATGTGCAATCTGGTTTGTTTACAAAGAACATACAAAGTCTTGTTTCCCTGATCACAGGAGGAGCCAAAAAGAGATTGTTTCTTTTAGGGATGTTGAGTAGTCAACTACCCGATAAGCAGGAGCTTATGTTCCAGCCACAAGCCAGGGTCAAAGAGCTATATTGCCCAGAAACATTACGCAGCCTTAGAAATGTTGTGTGCTTCAAATAGGCCCCTCTGGAGTAATGGAAATGTTCAATTACGGCATCACTGTCTACACTGGCCCTCTTGCGCAAGTATTTTTGCGCAAGAGGGCTTATCCCTGAGCGAGAGCGTCAAAGTATTTGCGCAAGAAGCACTGATTTTGTACATTACAAAGTCAGTGCTCTTGTGCAAATTCAAGCGGCCAGTGTAGACAGCTGGCAAGTTTTTGTGCAAAAGCAGTTGCTTTTGCACAAAATCTTGCCAGTCTAGATGCACCCCGTGAGTATTGTGTCCAGTTCTGGGCACCGCACTATAGAAAGAATGTACATTGGAGAGGGTCCAGTGGAGGGCGACCAAAATGATTAGGGAGGTGAAGCGCATGACCTATGAGAAGAGAATGAGCGATTTGGGTTTGTTTAGTCTGCCAAAGAGAAGAGTGAGGGGGGATTTGCTAGCAGTCTTCAAGTTCCTGAAGGGAGGTTCCAAAAAAGATGGAGAAAGGCAGTTCACAGTAGTGATGGATGGCAGAACAAAGAGCAATGGGCTCAAGTTACAGTGGGAGATGTCTAAGTAGGATATTAGGAAAAACTAGTTCACTAGGAGGGTGTTGAAGTACTGGAATGGATTACCTAGGGAGGTGGTAGAATCTCCTTCCCTGGAGGTTTTTAAGTCTCAGTTTGACAGGGCCTTGGCTGGGTTGATTTAGTTGGGATTGGTCCTGCCTTGGGCAGGGGTCTGGACTTGATGACCTCCTGAGTTCTCTTCCAGCTCTATGATTCTACCCATCCTCGCTAATAGGCATTGATGGACCTAACCTCCATGAATCTATCTAGCTCTTTTTTGAACCCTGTTAAAGTCCTCGTCTTCACAACCTCCTCTGGCAAGGAGTTCCACAGGTTGACTGAGCACTGCGTGAAGAAATCGATTTCAACACGCTACCTTTTCTAGGCATTCACCTGGGCAAGAATCTGGGCATGGATCTGGCCCTGCTCACTCCTTTTTGGAGTAAACCTGCTCTTCTCAAACACACCTGGGATCTCATGGAGCACATTCTTTGCTTTTGTCTGTCTTTCTAGCAATATGGTCACAGGAACTAGTGAGGAGAGCCTGGGTGGTCATTTAAAGTTTGCTCTAATGAGGAGACTATTAGCACTCCATGATAACTACACGGTTATTACTGGTTAAACCATGGGTCTACCATGGTTTTATTGTCCATTATTTGTATGATCACCCAGAGGTTCCCACCAAGATTGGGAATACAGAGGGCAGAATGTGGATAAACTCTTCTGCCCAGAGCAGCTTCATAGTCTAAATATACAGGACAACAAAGGAAAGATTTAGATATTAACACAGAGAGTATGCTTATTAAGTTTGCAGATGATACCAAGCTTTGGCGGATAGGGACATAATTCAAAAGGAGCTGGACAAACTGGAGAAATGGTATGAGGTAAATAGGATGAAGTTTAATAAAGACAAATGCAAAGTGCTCCACTTAGGAAGAACCAATCCGTTTCACACAGAATGGGAAGTGACTGTCTAGGAAGGAGTACGGCAGAAAGTGGACCACAAGCTAAATATGAGTCAACAGTGTGACACTTGCAGAAAAAGCAAACATGAATCTGGGCTGCATTAACAGAAGTGTTGTGAGCAAGACAGGAGAAATCATTCTTCCGCTCTACTCTGCACTGATTATGCCTCAATTGAAGTATTGTGTCCAGTTCTGGGCAGCACATTTCAAGGGAGATGTGGAGAAATTGGAAAAGGTGCAGAGAAGAGCAACAAACATGATTAAAGGTCTAGAGAACATGAGCTAGGAGGAAAGACTGAAAGAATTGGGCTTGTTTAGTTTAGAAAAGAGAAGACTAAGAGGAGACATAATAGCAGTTTTTGAGTTCCTAAAAGGGTGTTACAAAGAGGAGGAAGAAAAAATTGTTCTCCTTGGCCTCTAAGGACAGGACAAGAAGCAAAGGGCTTAAATTGCAACAAGGAAGGTTTAGGTTGGAAATAAGAAAAAAGTTCCTAATTGTCAGGGTGGTTAAACACTGGAATAAATTGCCTAGGGGAGGTTGTAGAATCTCCAACCCCGGAGCTACGTATGAGCAGGGTAGACAGAGATCTCTCAGGGATGATCTAGATGGTGCTTGGTCCTGCCGTGAGGGCAGGGGACTGGACTCGACCTCTCGAGGTCCCTTCCAGTTCTAGCATTCTACGATTATTCCCATTTTGCCGAAGGGGGACTTGCGGCAGAGAGCAAAAGTCAGTGACAGAGGTAAAAACTGAATGCAAATCTCCTGAATCTGAACCACAAGAGAATCCTTTCTCTCCCACCTGAAGCATGCTACGTCTGAAATGCAGCGCATCTGGACGCTCCCTTTGCACACCATAGGAACCACTTCTTTGTAAGCTACATGACTCTGTTCATTTGTCTCTCTTCCCTGAGTGTGAAAGAGGATGGCAGCAAAGTAACAGGTACGGGGTGAATATAATAGCTCCAAATACTAGCACGAAAGTCATCAAGGATGTCTCACTCATATGGTTTTATTGTGATTCTATTAGTGCAGACAGTAGAATGCGAGACAAAGCTGATCTCAATTTATAGCAGCGCTTATTAAAGGGAGGGATGATTTAAATGTGAATAATAGCCAAGAGACACCAATTATCCTGCTTGACAGCTATCTAAATTACTTCTGGGTAGTTAAGACCAGCAATGTCAAGCTTGTGGCCTGTGGGTGCTGAGAAGAGCACTGTAAAGTCACGGTATTAATAAAGTTAACGAGAGGAAAGAAATAGTTTTCGGATGCTGTAAAATGCAAACCTCTTTGGTGTGATACCAGACTGTCCCAGTCCAAGGCATTGCTGTGACAGGCACGGATCAGATTGACTCCTCTGATTCAAACTCAGCTATAATTTAGAGCGCCCCGATATCTCTCTTTGCTCAAAATAACTCCTGTTTTCAAGCGAGACGGCTGAGCAAATGTTGAGATACACGTGTGACGTTTCGCATAGCACGATGCTACAAACGGTATCCCTACAAACAGATTTGTGAAGGGGGCGGGGGAGATGGTTTTGAGCTGTATTTCTGAGTAGGGAGTGAAGTAAAAACACAGGGTCTCGCTGGGAGTCACTTGAAAAGTTATTCACGTGGAGATATTTCTCAAGTTGTCATCAGTAGCTGCTGTCCACTGTCCATGGAATGGAGGTACCCATTCAGGTAGATGACCACTGCATGTCATGTGTTTCTATACTTAAGTTCCTTCTGTTTGGAGGCCAGGTTACCAGATCCAGCAAGAGTCCCCGTCCTTAAGTATTGGGCTTGTCTTGCAAACTGAATATTTCA
Source organism: Pelodiscus sinensis (assembly GCF_052426305.1). NCBI lineage: Eukaryota > Metazoa > Chordata > Testudines > Trionychidae > Pelodiscus > Pelodiscus sinensis. The sequence goes on from NC_143058.1 coordinate 62,583,341, forward strand.
AAACGTAAGACACTGGAAGAGCATTTCCAGTGTATGCTTGGGTCTGTGTGTGTACATGTTTGCTTAATAACTTCCTGCTGTTTCCAAAGATTTGACCTAGAAATGCAGGTGGGCCAGTGTATGAGATATTGTTTGAGCAATTAGGAAACTCTGCCACTGATTTATTGTGTGTCCTTGGGCAAGTCATTTCCCCTCCCATCCATCATCTGGCTTGTCTGTTTTTAGATTGTAAGATTGTTTCGACTGGGCCCGCTTCTTATTATGTGTGCGAACAGCATTTAGTAAAGGTGCTACTGAATGATACATAATTTCAATTTGGGAGGTATACTCATTGGGAAACATCTACTGATGATCGCAGCTTGAGAATGATGACTATATTAAAGTACACCAAACCCATTGCAGAAAATAAACGTTCAATTGACTCTTAGCATTAGTATGGTAAGTAGAAGCGAATGTCACTTTGAAATTCTGACATTTAAACATCTATTTTGCCTTGGTACAGGTGATGTGGTCCTCTCAGGAGCTCAACCCGTAGAGAATCAACGTCAGAATTAGACCTCCTATAAGGCAACGTACCACAATGAGAAAATGCAGTATCATGTTTCGTTGAATTGATTCAAAGCAAAACATGTTGGGTCATTTCTGACCATGAAATATTCTCATTTGGTTCTAACCAAACCAAAATAAAATTCGGGATGGAAAATGAAAATTGTTTAGCCAAATCAGCGTTTTGGATTTAAAAAAAATTTTTTTTTACAGAAGCATCATTTTCCATTAGAAAAATCACTCCAATGGGCAATGTCTCACCAGCTCCAATTAATCATGCCCCTCTCTCAGTTACTTACAGACACACATTTGCAGATACACATTTTTATTCCTTGAAATAGAGATGGAAGATGCACCACAAGTGAAATAAACATACAGGCTACGTCTACACTGGCATGATTTTCCGAAAATGCTTTTAACGGAAAACTTTTCTGTTAAAAGCATTTTCGGAAAAGCACGTCTAGATTGGCAGGATGCTTTTCCGCAAAAGCACTTTTTGCGGAAAAGCGTCTGTGGCCAATCTAGACGCGGTTTTCCGCAAAAAAGCCCCAATCGCCATTTTCACAATCGGGGCATTTTTGCGGAAAACAGTACTATGCTGTCTACACTGGCCCTTTTGCGCAAAAGTCTTTTGGAAAAAGACTTTTGCCCGAACGGGAGCAGCATAGTATTTCCAGAAAAGCACTGATGATTTTACAGGAGATCGTCAGTGCTTTTCCGGAAATTCAAGTGGCCAGTGTAGACAGCTGGCAAGTTTTTCCGCAAAATCATCTGATTTTGCGGAAAAACTTGCCAGTCTAGACACAGCCACAAAGTAAAAAGCTGTGTTCCCTTAAAACAGGGCTAAGTCTAGTTTCAAGATCTGCTCTATAACGACCCTGTGATTCTTGTGCTTTGATGTTAAACTATTGCATTATCGCCAAATGCAAAAACCGATGAATAGAGGACCGTGTTAAACTTGGCCACAGTCTTCAGAAAAACCGAGTACATCTGACAATCAAATTACCCAGATCAGTTTCCTCCCACATTCCCCCACATCAACAGGTCAAACCTCTACAGCCCTTCCTCACCCCCACATCTCTGACTTTAATTCACATGTAATTGTATTAAGATCTGAGGGTCAATATTACCCATTTGCATTATGCATGCATGAGCAGGTGTAGGGGAGAAGTGTTGCATGTACATAACCGGCTGGGCCATGTTTTATTTGTCAGGGGTTTCTGAACACGTGCAAACAAAAGGCCTGCAGACTTCAGAGGCAAGACAAGGTCAGCAGAGTGAAGGAATCAATTCTATCGCAAAGCGTGGGGGGAGGAGGGGCTGATAACCCAATTATGGACGCGTGCATTATTCATAGGTATTACGTCACCCACTCAGAAGGCCCAGGAATGAACAGACAGAGCTGAAGGAAGTGAGAGCAGCCACTGACTTCACTGGAGCGGTGCCCATTTGCACCCGCAGCAGATTTAGTGCCAATGTTTTTGGGTCGGTCTTGTAGCCAGTCTAGGAAGAAGGGGACACCACCTTGTCAATAAGTGGATCAGGCCTTTGAACATGATCAAGTATCCAATGAATGGGGAAAGAGCATGAGGAAAGGAAAAAGTTTGATCCAGCTCAGCGCTCCGGTGGCTTTTACGACAACGTTATTTAACCGTGAAATCCTGCCCCCTTTGATGTGAATGAGGGTAGCCCTTGATGTCAGTGGGGGACAAGACTTTCCCCTGGTACTAATGGAAATGTAAGACTGGAAGGAAAGTTGAAGGGATGAGGTGGGGTTGTTCTTTGGGATGACTCCATCAGACTCCCTACACATCAACGGTTATCAATATCACTCTCCAATCCACCCTGTGTCACCCCCACTCTGCCTGAGACACCCCCATCCCCCCATTTTAATCCATTTATGTATTTTGTATGTGTGTTTCCAGGTCCAAACTGCTTTGCAGGAACCACCATAATTCCGGCTGGCATTGAAGTGAAAGTGGATGAGTGTAACATCTGTCACTGTCACAACGGGGACTGGTGGAAGCCCGCTCAGTGTTCCAAACGCGAATGCCACGGAAAGCAGACTCTGTAGAGACCAAATCCAGACCAATGACAAGTCTATTTCAAAAAAAGAGAGTCGTGGCTTCTACACGGCACATGCGAAACCTCCTGCCTGCTGCCACAGCGTCACCAGCAAAACGTTTTAGGGTTCCCAAAAGCAAATTCTTTTACTACCTGGAAAGTGCTCTCCCACACCGTATACAGAATATATATTCAGTAGCTAGATATCTACTCCGCTTTTGCTTGATGGGGACTCAATCGCCAACATTTCAGAAGGGAAAATCTGCACAGATTCCTCCGCTCAACGTGTAACTCTTCTAGCACTTCCAACCACGTGAACTGCATTTTTGCTGTTGTGATTTTTTTTAAGCCTATTCCAAAACTTTCTCACAGCCAGGGTCTTCTGGGTAATTATGGGTTAAACAAGAATAAAACCTGTTTAATGCCGAATGATGCTAAAAACAGAGAGCGAGGGAGGGGGGTGGCTGGCTGGAGGGAAGGAATAAAACTGGAATGTAAACGGCAGAAAGATTGAGCTAGACTCCGAGCAAGAGAGGGATCGGCGTTACCCTAGGAAGACGCTGTGTTATGCTTTCTCCACCGAGTGGGGACAATCAAGTTGAAGGAAACTACACATTAACCATGACTGATTCATTAAAACTGTCAATCAAATCACTCTGTGATGACAGCAGTAGGTGGACACAACTCCATTGCTACCAATGAACCTGACAGGGGAAACGTGGACTAAAATCATTTGAAAAATGGCAAACAGGAGGTTTGCATCCGAGGCTGAAAATCGGCACCATTTGTCACCAGTGATGATCAAGCTCTTTGTTCCAGACTTTTGGTAATCACTTTGAACACATGTACATTCCTGGTGTGCCTATGCTGCCTTACGCCGGCGAGCACTTGGCCCTTTGTGGCTTCTGCTAGCGTAAACCATCGGGTTTGGGTGCATAGATGCACTGTGAGTGTGATCAGCATTGACGCTTGCCCTCTGATTTGGTTTCAACACATGGCTTCCCCGAGAGCCGTCTGCAACGACCGTATCACCGTGTCTGCCACACCTCCAAGCCAATCCCTCATCTCACTGAAGTCAAGGGCAAAATTTCACTTGACCTCAGTCAGACCAAGGTTGGGCCCACTGTTTCTAGTTCGAGTGCAGGGCCAAATGCATCTCGGACCAGCCCTGAGTGAGATTTCTGAAGCTCTGTTTGCTAGGCAACAAATTCTGAATTAGAATAGTGGATGAGAGAAAAATGTTAAAACCTACGCCTCTAATTCACAAAGCTGCCCTAGAAGACCAGCCAAAATAATGACAATGGACAACGGGTAGTTCACAGAGCAAGCTAAAACTATGCCCTTATTAACATACATGGCGTGCACCATTGCCTAGTGTGTTCTCCTGTCCTGTGGACAAGATAGGGTTTCCTGAGGACACATCTAATGATCCCCTCATTTTCTCACCATCCCCCAAGCCTGTGACCATAATGACGGCGATGGCCAAGGAATCCATGTGTAACATCCCCATGCCTAGGAGATGAGTATACTCCTCCACCTCTGATGCTCCTAGACCCTAGCAGCCCATGAGCAAATGTTCAAGTTTCAATACCATCCCTACATTCTAGGATGCTTCCCATTTATTTCAGTGGGAACTGGCCACGGCTCAGATTCTTATGATGTGCCACCTTTGGTGCCACTGAAGTAGGCCCATCAACATGGATTTACAACAGCACTTGTCATACCAGGCTAGATTATTAACCGCCTCCTCCTGCTGAGCCCATCCTTAAGAACATAAGAATGGCCGTACTGGGTCAGACCAAAGGTCTATCTAGCCCAGTAGCCTGTCTGCCAACAGTGGCCAGCACCAGGTGCCCTGGAGGGGGTGGACTGAAGACACTGATCAAGCGATTTGTCTCATGCCATCCATCTCCAGTCGCAGAAAAACAGAGACCAGGGACACCATTCCTACCCCCTGGGTAATAGCCTTTTATGGACCTAACCTCCATGAATTTATCTAGCTTCTCTTTAAACTCTGTTATAGTTCTAGGCTTCACATCCTTCCTCCTGGAGTAGCTCTGTTTTAGCCAATGGGTCCACCTATGGAGGAAGCGGCTGCTCAGCACAAGACAGGAGATCGGAACGTTTCCAACAGACGTTATGAGTCCTGCCTTCTAATAGCAGTTAGTGCCAGGCAGAGCCATTCCTAAAATTAATGTGGTGAAGAGCTGGCCCTCAAACCTTGAGTAAACGGGTTTCCTCGCAGCACACTGGTCTGCCTCACCGGTGGAGGGGAAGGGGAGTTTGTTGGGGCAGCTACTAATAGATAATACGTGATCTCGACTCATGCATGAGCAGCCCTACATGACTGACTCATGCTCACTCAACGTAGCGGCCCTCCACAAGTGGAGCGACATGGGTTCCTTTGCACTCAGGTAGCCTAGTGCCAATTTTGACATTCACAATCATGGGAATAAAAAGTAAACGACGTGGCTGGGGTTGGAACACAAGGCAAATCTGCAGATGAGCCATGACACAACCATTGTCAAGGAGCTACCGAGAACTTCTTGGGGGAATGGAAAGAGAAAATGCAGTTGGGAAGCCAAGATGTACTAATTCTGCATCAAGAGCCATGGCGAGAATTACTAGGGTTCAAGGGTGCATGATAAACCATCTTCAGGAGAAGGACAGCTCTGTGGGCTTTGTTAGCAGCCAGAGTGAGTCTTTCTGGGTGTCTCATGGCAAGATATTTACTTTCTGGCTTCATCGCACCAACACCTGTTAATTTGTCTTCCTGAAGATGTAACCTAACACCAGCCCAGCCCTCCTCCAACGACCGATACCACTTTACAATTCTCCTGTCACCAGGTCACAGCGAGTGTCTTTTGAACCATTGTTTGCTTTTCCAGTCCTGATTTTTGTTAAGATTTTTGAGCCAGCAACCTACTCTAGAGTCAATGGCTAAGCACTTGGGGTCAGATCCTCTGAAATCAGTGGAGCTGTGTTGTGATACACCGGCTCAGGATCTGGCAATAGAAGGAGGAGTAGATCCTTGGTTTGCAACCCGTCCGTTGCCTCTGCATTATTATTTCCTCCCCATTTGTTTTTTTTGGGGCCAGATTCGCAGCTGGCGGGATTCAGCATAACGCTGGTGAAGTCAGCAAAAGTTTAACCCCGCCGAGGCTGCGGCCCACGTACACTGCTACTGTGAAAGAAGGGACCATCGTGTTTATTTGTAACCGGCTAGCTGTCACTGACTAGCCAGTTTCGAAATGCTCTAAACAACAGTGTGCCTGAAAAACTGATGGGGAAACCCCCCCAAACGTGACTGTAACACTATGGGGTTCTAGCAACAATATTTGATGTGTGAAAAATATATTATTAAAAATTATTTTGTTAAATATAAAGTGTGTTAACCTGCAAAAAAATGGTTTTGGTGTGTTTTACTCAGCCACTCCTCTCCCAAAGCGCGTCAGCTCTCCCCGCTCCTCCGGTTCCAAATGAAACAGGACAGCACGGGCTCTGGGATCTTCGTGGGGGTTTTGCTGAGGTAAAGCAGTGCAGAAGAGATTGTAGGCACTCACCTGATGGCTGTAAATAGCAGAAGGGTTCCTGAATTCTGACGGATTTTGTTAACCCACCAGTTCCTCAGCTGGTGTAAACTGGCACAGCTCCACTGACGTTAATGGAGTGATGCTGTTTTTTCATACCATCTGAAGAGCTTTCCTGCAGCTTTTCTTAAGCATTCGTATATTTGTCACAAGATGGCTCCGGACCTGGTCTTCGCTTTTGTGCCTTTTCAACTCTGATGTCCCAGGGTGCTCCAAAGTTAGTATTTGCATCAATGCATTGAAAGCCCAGTAATGAAAACAACAGGGCTGGAGCACACCTGTGACGGATCGGGCTGGGTCTGGACACCGCGCCGGGTGAATTGCTCAAAACCAGGACTACTTACAGACCTCAACTGGAGACCTTTCCCAAAACAGGTCACAAACCAGTCACGCAGAGCGCTTCAGCTGCCAATACGGCCAGTAGGAAGCCTCATGAGCAAAACCCCTCAGACATCACAACCTTCCCTGTGCCACAATCAGCCCCAGGCCTACACACAAGTGAGAGATTATAGAACCCAATCTCACCTACCCTGAACAGATCCTCCTGGTCCCAAAGAACCAGCCACAAATCCTTTATATAGTCAAGTTATACTTTGGATCTTACCCATAAGATCATTCTGGGCCAATCCTTTAGAATCTAAAATCTAAAGGTTTATTAACAAAAGAAAGAAAAGGTTGAGAGTAAGGTTGTTAAGGAGAACACATTACATACACTGATCACCAAGTTCTTGATGCAGGCTCTTAGCAGAGATGTTACACACTTAAAAGTCTCTGGTGTACATCCTATGTCAGGATGAGTCAGCAAGCCTTCCCAGCTCTCTGTCCCTCGCAAGGCTGCATCTGGGACTCAGTAGCAAAATTAAAGACAAGATGGCGTCCGCCTCATGGCACTTACATATCTCTTCCTTTGTCGCCCAAGCTGGAGCGACTCACATGGTCAAGTGACCTACCTGTGTTTCACATGTCAGCCGCCATTATGCCCTGGCTGGTTTGCACATTTCCAGAGGCATGCCTCAGGTGTGTGTTGGCCACCTTGAGAGCCATTGTCCTTGGGGGCCGTGCTAATTAGCATAGTCATTGACTGAACAATCCTTCTTTACACCAGGCAGGCGAGGCCCATTGCTCTGTCTCAGGCAGAGAGCATTCACAGTACAAGCACAGAGTCCATATTCATATCTACACATACAGACATCATACAAGTACATGCATAACATATATAGAAGCAGTAGAACATAAGCTTTCATTTGACACCTCACATGCCCCCGTTTGGTTAGACTTTGGGGCAACCCCTCCCTCCCCCAGTGGGTGCAGCAGTGATCTGTCTGCCCATTATAAAACCCAATAACGTGACAATGCCCAGTAGCTTTGTTCCATAGGTCTTGTACTGTGGTCACAAGAGCATGACTGGCCCCCAAAATAGTAATAATAGGTCTTTGGCTGCAGTCACTAAAAAAGTGCAATGACCTCAGAGCCCTTTCACAGACTCGAAAGGAACACAACAAAGGACTCAGCTCTCAAAGTGCTCTACAAAGGAAGTCAATATCATGCATCTCGTTTTGGAGATGGGGAAACTGAGGCACCACACGGGGGTCACATTGACTTCCCTGGGTTCAAAATTTGCATTTTGAAAAGTTGTGAACACCCCCATTCTGATGCCTCATCCTTTCCTTTACACTCCCTCCGCAATACTCTCTCTCCCCTCTTGGTTTCACACATGACATCTACGCACAGTAGTACTTTGCTTTCAGGTCCACAAAATCCATTTGGTACCTATAGAGGGAGATGCACCATTATTTACACTAATTAGGAGTTACTCTAATGACAGATTAATGACTGTAGCTAATGTTTGTACAATGCTTGGAACATGTACAGCACTACACATGCTAAATATTAGTCATTAAACTAGCTCTAGCCATATCCCATGCAATGCTAGTTAATCACTTTCTAAAAGCCAGACTCTCCTACTATTACTTGCATCGAGTAAACCCTTCCTCCTGGAGTAGTGCTGGTGATTTCAATGGGATACCTCACACTGATGAGAGTAAAGTGCTGCGGCGTGTGAGAAACGGCTGAAGAAACTGCCCCTTCCTCTCGTCTCCAGGCATTTTAGAAGTGGGTTGAAAAACAATACAAGGACTTTTAACGTGGGGTTTGGAAAATCATTTTGCAGAGAGACTAGGTAGCAGGGGGAAATGGCATGGCACTTTTAAAGGAGGAATTTAATAAACCGCTGAACTTAGCAGTCAAGTCTTACTCGTGGGTTACGAGAAGATTTGCTAGGGGCCTAAACTCAAGTTTTGTTTTTCTTCATTTCAGTCATTGCTGTAGGGTGAGGCTGGGATGAGGGGACAACCCCCCAGCCCTCTCCCACTGCAGCAGCTTAGGACCGGGGTGCATGTCCCCCCACTGAGGGACAGATGCACAGTGAACAGACACGCAAACAAACTCTCTTAAGTAGAGATAGCTGTCCCTTTCTCCACCTCTGCCCCCTGCTGGCCCATTGGAGTTATGACTGTCCTGGTCCCCATCCCTGGCCATTTGCTGCCCCCCTGTGGTCATTCTACAGTATAACTCCCTCCTACCAGACCCCTCCCTCACCATTTGATGAGACTTAAGTGAATTCCAGGCACATCCCATTGTCCTGGCACAACCAAACCCTTGGCCTTGCTTGACGTTATAAGAGGAAGTTGCCTACCAAATGTGGCGGTCCTAGCTCTTAACATTTCAGAGGCGTTCTTGAACAAAATGGAGTCCCAGACAGACGGACACACAGACAAAGTTTCTAAAATATATACTGGATGAGAAAATGGCTATTGTTGCAGGTAGCTAGAGTGACACTATACTTACAATCCCTTCCAAGAGGCTGTCATCTCCTGGACCTTCCGATGAGCTATGCTCCTGTATTAGGCTCCCTGGCTAAGCCAAAAGTGAGTAGGCCTCTGCCTGTTTGGTATCATGGTAACAGGATGCCAATTGCTGGCATTACATGGAGGAATCCGGCTTAGCTGTCTCAGTGTGGGCGTAAGATTTGCCTTTTGGCCAGGCCTGATGTGCTGATAGCTTGGGACTAAGCAGGAGAGGGGCAAGAGCAGCCTGGAAGGCTGGCGGGTCTGCCTGCTGGTTGATCACCTCGTTTCACGCATGGCAGAGCATGTAAAGAAAGATAGTTACCCCGGAGCGGACCCAGGGCTCACCTACCCATGTTCTCCTCCTGAGGGGAGCTGGCCTGCAAGCCCATGGCCATCTGTCCCTGAGCAGCAGAGAGAGAACACCGGTTGCAGATTAGGCTGCTGGGATCAGCCAGCAGGATAACACCATCATGAGCAAGATTAGGGCTTCTTGTGCAGATCGGACGGTAAAGACGCGCTGCAATACAATGGTGCAATTACATAATGGGCTGGCAAGAGCGAGCCTTATACATCGGCTGGATCTTAGGTACATTTACACTGAAGCCCCTTTCATGGGGGGAGGAGGGGACTCAATCATTTTCCTTCTGAGTGTCCTTCAGCAGGCTCTAAAAATTCCACAGTCCACCCTGCCACCACAATGAGCTTTCTGCATACGAAGGCCAGAGGTGACGGGAGAGGTGGGAGCAGGCACGGAAATTGCCTGAGGCCCCTTGTCACAAGGGGCCCAGTGAAGCCAAGTTCAGCATTCACCTTGGGTGGCTATGACTGTCCTGGTCCCCATCTCTGGCCCCTTGCTGCCCCCCTGTGGTCATTCTACAGTATAACTCCTTCCTACCAGACCCCTCCCTTCAGCCCCATGTGGCGGGACTTCGGCTGGCTGCCGTGGGCCCCAGCAAGTCTCATACTTGGCAGCCATCCTGTAACTCACTCTCAGCCCCCATCAGGGGCCCAGACTCCTGGTTGCAAACCATTGGTGTAAAGGAGCACAAGCATAAACGAGAGCCATCCCAGACATTTCTGTGGTGATTATATCCATGAGCACTGGGTGAAAGAAGGCACCCTTCTGTCAGGAGAATGGCATTTTTCAGCCAGACCTCAGTGGATGTTATTTGTGGGCTGCTTTTTCCCCTTGTTGGCTTATTTCTGTGGTTTGAGAGTGCCAGGTAATTCCACCCTTGTCACTGTGGACAGGGCTGTGCCAAAAGCTGTCTTCATATATGTCAAACCACAGGATGCATTGTGGGCGATGGCTCCTGTTTAAAGACAAACAAAAGGCAAAAGAAGTTCAAGTTAAGCACGTTTAATATACTGTCTTGGACAGGGATGCGTGCCTGAATCAGGCCTAGCCTGCAAGCGCCTTAAGGCAGGGGATGTCACTCATGTCTTGATCTGAGTTAGACACTACTGTTATACATATAGGAAAGATGTGAAGAAGCACCGAATAGATTTAGGCGCCGCCCTTGACTTCTACACTGTAATCCATTCCAATAATAATGTAGTCCACAGTGAGTGTTGCTAACAGCTTTGCAGGACAGGAACATAAGAACAGCCATACTGCAGGTCCCTCTAGCCCAGTGTCCTGCTGTCTGACAGTGGCCAATGCCAGGTGCCCCAAAGGGAGTGAACAGAACCAGGGAATCATCAAGTGATCCCTCTCCTGTCTTCCATTTCCAGCCTCTGAAAAACAAAGGCTAAGGAAACCATGCCTATTCATCCTGGCTAATACGTATTGATGGACCTATCTTCCATGAATTTATCCAGTTCTTTTTTTGAACCCTGTTAAAGTCCTGGTCTTCACAATGTCCTCTAGCAAGGAGTTCCACAGGTTGATTGTGCATTGCATGAAGAAAAACGGCCTTTTGTTTGTTTTAAACCTGCTACCTATTAGGAAAAGGGGAACGGTGATATTACCATCCACTGAGACGCTCAGTCTCTCCAGTTGCATGTTGCCAAAGCTAAGGATGCGCATCTCAATGTATTTATTTATTTTAATATTTTGTGGTGCATGTCCCCTTTTAATTAATAACAGAGGCAGGCCCATTAACTACTCGCCTTCGTTCATGCCTTTCAGAGACACCGTTGCAGATGCAATTTAATTTCTTGACCCAGAATCGATAGCAATTAATAGCCTCTCTTTAATCTTGTTGAAAACTGCATGGGGGGCTTCCATTTGAAGAGAAGGGTGTCAGATACAGGTTGGTAGCTCCAGGAGCACTGCGTGGCCTCCTGGCTGCTTTCGACTCCTTTAAAGCGACCGCTCAGGGCTCAGTTTCTCAAGGCTTGAGGGTCAGTGAGGGTTTGGCACCTGCGAGTGGAGCCAGAGGTTGCAAAGGTAAATGTGCAGGTGCATAAACCCAAGGGGGGAGGTATCTCGAATGTGCCAGCACAGTGGGGAGGCCTGGCTATCTGGACACAGGTGCACGTATGAGCTGGCGTAGTGAGCAGATGCTGCTCAGACCAATCTAGCCTCAAAGATGGAGGGGCTTGGCTGAACCCCCACAAGCCAGCATGCCCAAAGGGCACTGCAGACATCTGACTTACTCTCAGATTCACAGACCGGGCTCTGCTTCCCCCTTGCTCCCGTGGGTGGCACATACCTTCTCCCTTACTGGCACCGATTGCTGCCATACTGAATGGCTCCAGTGTGCAGACTAATGGAGCTGGAGCTCAGCTCCCCCTAGCATCCCAAACCGCAAGTGCAAAGCCCTCCTCCCTCGGCCCCATAGTTCCAGGGCTGTACCCTGCCCCATGCAGGGGGACCAGGGAGATTCATACTTACCCCTCCCCTGCATGACAGAGCAGCCAAGGGGCCCTGAGGGGACAGAAGGGAAGCACAGGGGGCGCTGAGGGGACAGATGGGAAGCACAGAGGGTGCTGTGGGGACAGATGGGAAGCACAGGGGGCACTGAGGGGACAGACAGGAAGCACAGAGGACACGGGGGGGACAAACGAGAAGCACAGAGGGCACCGAGGGAACAGATGGGAAGCACAGGGGGCTCTGAGGGGACAGTTGAGAAGCACAGGGGGCGCTGAGGGGACAGACGGGAAGCACAGGGGACGTTGAGGGGACAGAAGGGAAGCACAGGGGGCTCTGAGAGGACAGATGGGAAGCACAGGGGACGTTGAGGGGACAGAAGGGAAGCACAGAGGGCGCTGAGGGGACAGTTGGGAAGCACAGGGGGCGCTGAGGGGACAGACGGGAAGCACAGGGGACGTTGAGGGGACAGAAGGGAAGCACAGAGGGCGCTGAGGGGACAGTTGGGAAGCACAGGGGGCGCTGAGGGGACAGACGGGAAGCACAGGGGACGTTGAGGGGACAGAAGGGAAGCACAGAGGGCGCTGAGGGGACAGTTGGGAAGCACAGGGGGCGCTGAGGGGACAGATGGGAAGCACAGGGGGCGCTGAGGGGACAGACAGGAAGCACAGGGGGCGCTGAGGGGACAGACGGGAATCACAGCAGGTGCTATGAGAACAGAGGGAGAATGCAGTGGGAATTCCGAGACATAATTCAGGAGCTGAAGGGCTAGAGAAGGGAGCATTAGGTGAGCTGAGGAGATAGAGGAAAGTGAAGGAGTCGGTGGAAAGTGCTGCAAAAAGGACCTGTACAGAGGATGAGAAGCTGGACAGGAGTCTACAGGGCGCCCTTGTAGCCAAGAAGGCTGATGCCATATTGGGGTGCATTAAGAGGAGCATTGCCACCCAAGCTAGGGAAGCGATTATTCAGCACTGGTGAGGCCACATCTGGAGCACTGCATCCAATTCAGAAAGGATGTGGACACATTGGAGATGGTCCAGTGAAGGGCAACAAAAATGATTCAGGGGGTGGAGCACATGCCTTACATGGCGAGGCCGAGGGATTGGGGTTTATTTTGTCTACAGAAGAGAAGAGTGAGGGGCGAGTTTATAGCAGCCTGCAGCTACCTGAGGGGGGGTTCCAAAGAGGATGGAGAGAGGCTGTTCTCAGTGGTGGCAGGTGGCAGAACAAGGAGCAATGGTCTAAAGTTACAGTGGGGGGGGGGGGTCTAGGTTGGCTATTATGAAAAATTATTTCCCTAGCAGGGTAGTGAAGCATTGGGATGGGTTCCCTAGGGAGGGGCTGGAGTCTCCATCCCTAGAGGTTTTTAAGTCCTGGCTTGAGAAAGCCCTGGCTGGGATGACTTAGGTGGGATCGGTCCTGCTTTTAGGTCCTCTCTTCCAGCCCTAGGATTCTCAGATTCTATAAAAGTGCTGGAATTTTGGGGAAGAGGATTGCTTGGGGAAAAAGAGGAACAAGGCTGGTAAAAAAAAAAAGGAGCCGAGGACAGAGAAAGGAGAAATTAGCAAAGGGTTGTGTGTGAGTCAGAGAGACTGGGGGATAGTGTGTCGGAGTGTGCACGAGAGACAAGGCAGATTTTCACAGGGCAAAAAAAAATGATTTTTTCATGAGGTTGATAAGTAGAAAAAAATGAGTCTGAGGGGAAACATGACCACGGAGAAATTGCAGCAAAGTCACACCCGGACCTAGGTGATAGGAAGAGAGAAGGGAAAACTCCACAGGGAGCTGTTAAGTTACTGCTTTTTTAATTTAAATACATTCTGCTTTACTCAAACTTTTCTAGCTGCAGCGGGCTTCGGTTTCCTGTCCCCTGAATTGGTGTCTGCATACATCTGCTCTCTGCCTCTTTAATGAGAACACCTCACATCTTCTTCTGTCCCAGGGGCTTTTCCTCACAGTGTTTTCAGAGCCTTATTAATATGCAGTTATCTAGAATTTGAGATTATTTTCCCCATCCTCCTCTGGAAAGCCATCTCTGCATTATATCACCTGCCCAGCATTGTGAGGCATAGTTCATCCTCGTATCACAGCGTTCGAGAGGCACTTACTGAAACAGGCTAAGACTGGAACAAATTGGAGTTTCAACTCCCTCCAGCCTCCCCTCAGACGCCACCACGCGCTATCAGCACCCAGACGGCTGATTATCAATGCCCGAGTCAGTGGCGTGTAATTGCTTCAATGGCACATAATGACTTGAGTTCCATCTTACTTGACCTTCCCGAGGAGCGTGCCGTTGGCCCAATCAGCGGGGATGCCTGAGCCACTGCGGCGAAAGCGAGTCACCAATGTGTCCGGAAAACATAACACCACATGCATATGGGCAGAGAGCAGAGGGTCCGGGCGGCCGGGCCTTCTGGCCACCACAGAGCAAGGAACACTCTGCTTCTGGCTTTCTAAAGGGAAAAGCCAAAAATACAGGCAGTCACAGAGAGAGAAGGGTCTTCTAGTGGCCCAACAGGCCAGTTTGGAGCTTAGCAATAGAAATGGGTCCAGTCAAAATTCTTACTTCACCCATGGTGTGTCTCTAACAGCCTGGGACTGACACAGAAATAACTATGCTGCATACAGGGCTGTCCCAAGGGGGGAGGGGGGGTGGAGCCTGGGGGAACCCTTCCTGCCAGTGCCGCAGGCATGGGCCCAGAGCAACCCTCCACTGCAGGCCCCAATGCTCCCTTTGCTCCACTCCTTCCCCAAGCCCCGCCCCTGATCCGGTCCCGCCTCCTTACTCCCTCCCCCCCGAGCAAGACAGCCCAGAAAATTACAAGGGCCTGGCGTGACAGCAGCAGGGTTTACTTCCCCCCCTCTGTCTTCCCTCGCTGCGCATCACATGGGCGGCAGGAGCTGGAGCAGCCCAGCAGCTGTCCACCGTGCCGCCCTCTTGCCCTCTGCGCCTCACTTCCCGCCATCGCTGAGAAGCTGCACGCAGTGGGCTAGAAGGCGGCAGGCAGCACGGAGCAGGTTGCCGGCTCCTGCTGCCCATGTGGTGAGCAGGTGGGCACGTCTGCTGCCGCTGCGCCAGGCACCCATAATCCCCTGGGTCTCTCCCATCCATAGGACGGTTGGGGTGGCTGCCATGGAGTCCCCAAAAGCTACAGTCAGATTCACTTACACCGACCTGCCCTTGCAGTGCACTGCAGGCTAGCAAATCTCCCTCAAAACCAAGGAGATCCAGTATATTCCCATTCGATAATATCTTATCTAACAGCTACCGCATATTCCTCTAGTTATCAGCTCACTAGATGCGAAAACTCCTAAAGAGTCTAGTTGGGGACACGGAAAACCCTCAGGGTAGGGGTTCAGTGCCTGCTAAAAATCCGCTGCCCATAAAGCCTCAAGCTGCTTATCTAAAAACTGAGGCACCAAAAAACATGCAGTTTCTGGCCCGTCAGCCTCCACTGCTCTTCGGTGTCCCAGGTGTAGTGGTGAGGAGCAGAGACATGGCTGGAGTCGCTCACTTGTGCCACTTCTGCTTGCTCCCCTGGGGGCTTCCTGAGGGGTTAATCGCAGGTAATGGCTCCATGTTCGTTTTGGCCCTGCTCTTTCACACGTCAGTTCCCCCGCAGTCCCGTCTGTCCTTGACGATGCCCAGTCCAGTTGGCTAGCAGGCAAGAGAGCACCAATGGCAAATGTGTAAAGCAAAGGGACCGTGCAGAGGATGCCAAGTTGTGGGGTGTATACCACGCTGTGGGGCACAGCACGCTGGAACGGGCCCACAACCCGCAGGGCTGCCTCCTGATGGCTGTCGGACACCCCCGCCCCATATACTGACCGTGCAGGCAGAGCAGTTTTACATAGCACTGTGCTGTGCATGGCGAGGGAGGCTTTCTGCTAGGCCCAGCCTTCGATGCCGCTCAAGGTGAACTAGCAAAATACTCGCCGCACTCTTCTGCCCTGGAATGACACAGCCACGCAGGGCTGGGTCAGAACAGCTGCCAACCCTACAGCCATAGAGAGCCCCGAGCTCAAAGTCACCACAGAGCAAGTGGCGGCTGGAAAGCTAAGGGGTGGGATCAGATAACCTGCCTCCAGAAGCTGCCTGACGACCAGCCACTTTTCTCATAGACTCATAGACTCATAGACTTTAAGGTCAGAAGGGACCATTATGATCATCTAGTCTGACCCCCTGCACAGCGCAGGCCACAGAATCTCGCCCACCCCTCTTAGAATAATCCTCTCACCTATGTCTCAGATATTGAAGCCTTCAAATACTTTGAAGGCCCCAACATGTAGAGAGTCCTTCAGCTGTGATCTGTGCCCAATGCTACAGAGGAAGGCGAAAAACCTCCAGGGCCTCTGCCAATCTACCCTGGAGGAAAATTCCTTCCTGACCCCAAATATGGCGATCAGCTAAGCCCTGAGCATGTGGGTAAGACTCACCAGCCAGATACCCAGAAAGTTCCCTATAATGAATGGTCAATTAGTTACCAAGATCATGTTATTTCATCCAACCATCCCCTTATCATAGAATCATAGAACTGGAAGAGACCTCAGAAGGTCGTCAAGTCCAGCCCTCCGCTCTAGGCAGGACCAATCCCATCTAAATCAACCCGGCCAGGGTTTTGTCAAGCCGAGACTTAAACACCTCTAGGGATGGAGACTCCACTACTTCCCTAGGTAACCCATTCCAATGCTTCACTACCCTCCTAGTAAAATAGTTTTTCCTAATATCCAATCTGGACCTCTCCAACCACAACTTGAGACCATTGCTCCTTGTTCTGCCATCTGTCACTACTGAGAACAGCCTCTCTCCATCCTCTTTGGAACCTCCCTTCAGGAAGTTGAAGGCTGCTATCAAGTCCCCCCTTACTCTTCGCTTCTGCAGACTAAACAGACCCAAGTCCCTCAGCCTCTCCTCGTAGGTCATATGCTCCAGACCCCTAATCATTTTGGTTGCCCTCCGCTGGACCCTCTCCAATGCGTCCGCATCCTTTTTGTAGTGGGGGGCCCAGAACTGGACACAGTACTCCAGATGTGGCCTCACCAAAGCCGAATAAAGGGGAATAATGACATCTCTGGATCTGCTGGCAATGCTCCTCATATGCCATTAGCCTTCTTGGCTACAAGGGCACACTGTTGACTCATATCTAGCTTCTCATCCACTGTAACCCCCAGGTCCTTTTCTGCAGAACTACTACTTAACTGGTTGGTCCCCAGCCTGTAACTATGCTTGGGATTCTTCCGTCCCAAGTGCAGGACTCTACACTTGTCTTTGTTGAATCTCATGAGATTTCTAGTGGCCCAATCCTCCAATTTGTCTAAGTCACTCTGGACCCTATCTCTGCCCTTAAGCGTATCTACCTCTCCCCCTAGCTTAGTGTCATCTGCAAACTTGCTGAGGGTGCAATCTATCCCCTCATCCAGGTCATTAATAAAGATATTGAACAAAACTGGTCCTAGAACCGAACCTTGGGGTACTCCACTAGAAACCGACCGCCATCCTGACATCGAGCCATTGATCACTACCCGCTGGGTTCCTCTTCTCTAACCCCCCTTGCCTTTTACACACAGCCCCCCACCAGCACCCCTCTGCCCTTGCAACACCTGGGTCTCCTCATTAATTCCCCCACTGTGAATTTTCTCCACATTCCGCAAGTTTTGTATTCTCCTTGACTGAACCGTGATAAAAGGGAAGCCAGGTGAACTGTGGACGGGCAGCAGTCAACCAAGGAACCACATCTGACACAGCTGGCGCTTCCCAGCTCCAAGAGACGCATTTCCAAGCTGCAGCATGTAGTTCATTGACACGCACCCAAACATATCAATGTCACCTAGTGGCACTGTGAATTGTTCCTGGTAATTTGTGAATCACAAAATCCAGGTACTGATAATGGCTGCTTCATTGTGTATCTTTTTGATGCACTGTCTAAATATGGGAGCGGTTTAAAAAAGATGGTATAGTTGACATTTCAGACTTCCCAAGTCTTTTATTTACTGTTAGTAGATGAACGTCCATGCTATCTCATCAGCCTGGCAGCTGTGCAAGTGATTCCCCTATCTGAGCACGCTCCCTTCTACTCTGATGCAACCAATGACATTGTTGCATGCAAATTCCCTGTAGGTTAAGGGTGCTGATTGGTTGAATTCTCTCTGCTATCGCAAAGGTCTCAGATTCAAGCCTTACCGTAGTTTTAGGCATCATTTGTAAAGTCAAAATGGCTGAGATGGGAAGACGACAAATAGTGACTCTCGGTGACATTTGAACACAGCGATATTCGAAACAAACAGAGCTCTGAACCACATTTGTAGCTCTTTCTGTCGCTTCACAGCAACCCAACAGTGATGCTAGCCTACAGCATGACCGAGAGACAGAGGCAAACTTGGAAGAGAAGGCATGTAGAGAAAGCATCTGGAAATAAGTCACGCTATCCTAGTTAGGCTTAAAATAAAGGTGCACCGAAAGAAGAAATTTGCATCTGGTATTGCTAATTTTTTGAGACCGTGGAATGTGAACCAATGCAATTTGGGACCCTCTATGCCGTGGATTTAAGGGCCCCTCAACTCGAGCAGTTAGACTATTGTAAGGCATCTCACGGTATGTTATGAGGCTCACCAGTCTGGTGGATAGGAACCAAAAATGAGTCCCATGCTCTACAGGTGCCTGCACCCAGGATGCCAATGGGGGTGGGTGGGAGGGAAGGGTAAAGGGGTAACTGCCCTGAGGCCTGGTAATTCAAGAAGGTCCTGGGCTCCTGACCACTGATACTGCAGCAACGGCAACAGCCGGAGCCCCTTTAAACCAGCAGCCCTGGGCGGGGCATTCTTGGTGGTGCTAAAGGCTGCTCCCAGCCTTCCTCCCTTTCCACCCAAGGCCTCAACTCTATATAGTAGGAAAGTAGTACAGGGAAAATACCGCGCATGCCAAACGTATTCCCTCAATGAAAGTACGAGAGACGTCAACTTCACACAAAACGTGGTAGCAGCAGCATATATGGTTGTGGGGCTCTCTGCGCGAAGTTCACACCTGGGCTTGGAAGGCTTAGCTTTTCCGTGAACATGGCTTTCATTGTACTCACACAACCCCCTCTACAACACATTCCCATCAATAATCATCAAAATGTATAGAAATGCAACCTAAGAAACCTGCCGCTTGAGAGAGTTTGATTGAAGAATAGCATCTTGGCATATTTTGGCACGCGATGGTGATGATTTCTGATTGGATGGTTATAACGCTTTACCTTCTGGAATCTCGGTGTGTATGGTCATTAACTGATTATGGTCCCACACCTCACAACTGTGAACATTTATATCAATAAAAATTGAAAAAATTGTCATGATAGTGCACAAATATTAATGTTTACATTGGTAAAAAATATGTAAAAATACCTAAAAATAAGCCATTGATAGTATCCAGCTAAATTATAACAAAAAATGGTGCCAGATCTGGTCATATGACATTAGCCCCTCCGAGGAACAACAAAGAGGGCATTGGCTGGTTGCTTCTGAATGACACAAAGAATGCCATTCTTCAAAGGAGTATCACGAACCAATTACAGAGAGAGAGACTGCAGAACTGGAATTCAATTTTCCACTATTACTCTGGGCTTGAATGAAGACATTAACTGGTTGGCACATTACAACGCCAATTTCTCCTGCCTTTAACTTCCACATTTTCACAGCAAAAGCTATGAATGGGACATATAAAGCCCACTTAATTAACCTCATTAACATGGGTCCTACCACTGACAGGTACTTCTTTTGCTGTTTTATATATATATCTTGGTTTCTGTTATTTCCACTCCAGCTCATCTGATGAAGTGGCTTTTGTCCACAAAAGCTCCTGATAGTCTATATTTTTGTTAGTCTCTGAGGCTATATCTAGACTACATAGAACGTTCGAAAGAGGATCTTTCAAAAGAGAAAGTAGTCTGGATGCAGTTTTTTCGGAAAAACTCTCGAAAAAAATCACTTGTCCTTAAAAAAGGAGGCATGCGCGGTTTTTTCGAAAAAGGGTTTTTTTCCCCCGAAAAAAATGTGTCCAGACTACTTTCACTTTTGAAAGATCCTCCTTCGAAACTGATAGCGGAAGAAGATATGCAAATTCCCACAGAATTTGCATATCTTCTTTCCAAAAAAATGTAGTTTAGACGTGCCCTAAGGTGCCACAGGACTCCTCGTTGCTATTAAAATGTATACAAAATAAAGATTAAATAGTTTGACTATAAAAGTTGGCATGCTTCACCTAACAGACATAAGCAATGACATCAAAGATGTATGATAGAATTGGCTTAAATCAACAGTCACCTCGTGTGATGTACACATTAACAACACAGACTGCATGTCCTACAGTAGCCATTACTGGCTGATTCAGAAAGTGCAAGAAACCTGATGGCAGGAAGATACTTGATACACTGGACACAGGAAAGGGTCTTCCAAAATGTTATTAGAGGTTGATTTAAACTTGATGGATTATAACCTTTCCTAAGTTAAATAATAATTTTAAAAGTGGGTGATTAATTGATTAATAATTAATAGTTTGGTCTTATTAATGTGTCATTATTACTATGTAGATAGCTTGACAGATTCAAACTTCAACTGCTCACTTGATAACAACCTTACTAGGATCACTTTTGTTCCTTTATTACCACTGCATTTTTTTTAACCATTGAAACTTTTTGAGACGAAGAATTTCCCAGGAGAATTTATCATCAGCTGCACAAAAAGGCTCTGAAATGGAGTTGGCGCAGAGTCATAGGCGGCTAATAGAATGGTTCTGTCTTGTCTGCCCACATAGACATATACATGTCTTTTGAAGGCAGGGGGAGCAGGACTGATATAAAAATGTGAGCAAGTTAGCCTCCCACAAGTAAGTCTCTCCCCTATGTGGTGAAATGCTTGTTTTTCAGTCTATTAAGTTCAATTTAATGTACCCGGAACAGGTCCAGAATCGATGGGCTTGTGAAGGTTTCATTTTTAATTTTAACTGAGCTGAAATTCAACATCGTCCGTGCAAGTGTTGGTATTTATGTAGCAAAGACAACAGGCCTCACAGGAAGCATGAGGCCAAGGTTAAAGCACTTTGAAGTCGAGATGCTATATTACCCAAAGAA
The DNA here is from genome assembly GCF_052426305.1 of Pelodiscus sinensis. Lineage (NCBI taxonomy): Eukaryota > Metazoa > Chordata > Testudines > Trionychidae > Pelodiscus > Pelodiscus sinensis. Next base: position 62,604,312 of record NC_143058.1, read on the forward strand.
CCAATTTTCCATTGTATTGCATCTTCTGGTATTTTATTGGCATGAGAGGAATTTGAGAGCAAAAAGGGTGCATTGGGACCAATTGCAGATGCTGAGGTATAATTCTTATCTTTAAATTTCCCCTCACTTCCACTGGATTCAAGGTTACCACACTGGACTATTGAAGTCCTGTAGACGTTTTCTAATTGTATAGCTAGTCAAATAACATTGTGCATAATTGATTTCTCCCCTCCCCTTTTTTCTTACAATCATTGTAAAAGAAACACGTTTATTGTCAAGGTGTGATGCCCCACAGTGTATCTGAGCATCACTAACCTAACCTGAAATAAGTGGCTTATACTGGTAATGTCGAAAACAATATGTTTTAAGGAGGACTGGGTGACTTGATAAGAAGGTAAAAACATCTACAAATGGGTTTTATGGCCAATGCTTGGCCAGCATTCTTCCCAAGGAAAATGCCGGTCTCCGATTCAGGCAAAAATGGGGTCAGCATGAAGCCATCTTAGATGTAAGTCAAGATTATGACACATGGAAATGAAGAGAACTCAGTGGGACTATAGGTGGAATGCCACACATGGAAGTGGAGGGGATCGTAGAGATCACCACGAGCACCACAAAGGGAAAAATTGAGGCACGCAAAGTCCCTAGTGGCTTTTGAAAATCTTGACTTTAATAGTTGGCTTGAGTTTTGATGGATTTTCTTGCTAGAGCAATAGGACAGCTTGCACACTAGGTTCCCTAGACACAGGACAATGCTCCTACATGTTGAGACAAGTGAGGATTAAGGGGGCTTGTTGGGAAATGGACACTGAGGTTTGTAAGTGTAGTCTCCAAATGGGAGCTACGTTGAGCAAGCCACATTTGGCCATCGTAAGATGGCTGAGCTGCAGAGCCGGCAAGGCACTCAGAAAGGTGCACGAGCACTCGACACGTCCCAGTGGGTTGCTCCTCGGCGAGGCAGTACTTCGGGGTGACATGTGTGGGCACAATGGCTGCTGAGCACTCACTTGCTGGACTTGCCAGGGTACACCCACTCTGGGAACCAGGCTCCGAGTGTCACAAACTGAGTTCGAAATCACTGAGACACCCCATGGCTCTGGGCACAACTGAAGACAATTGTGTCCCGGTAATGATCAGACTCAGTCTCATATACACAGGCTGAGAGTCACCCAGTTTATTTATATGGCTTTGTACAAGGGCACTGTGCTTGCGCTCCATGGTGGGGCAGGATTTCTCTGCCCAACTGTGGCAAGGCCACCCACTGAAAGCCGAGGGGACTTCGGCGCCTAAGCACCTAACACTTCTGAAAATGGCACATAGCCATCTGAGTCACTAGAAACCCAACAGAACTAAGTGTCTAAATACCTTTAAAAATCTGGGTCTTATTGATTTCCGCACTGATCCTGCAAACGGGGCTGGAATCTTCCAAGGCACTGGGCATGTTGGATCAATGCTGCAGAGCCCCAAAGCACACCCTTCATTTTAAACACGTGAGGAATCCCATTTAAGCCAACGGCGCTACCTGCACCCTTAAAAGCTGGTCACAAACTTACGTGCATCACTGGAGCAGGCCAGACCATTCTGCATTCAGGATCCAGCTCTTGCTTAATTTTCTACATGCCCATGGGTTGACTTCAACTGGGACCTAAGTTTTTCTCTCTAAGAATGCTCCTTCCCACTATTGAGTGCCCCCGGGTTCCTGGACTGCTAGAACAAACAACTATGATTAGTTTAACTTTCCTTATACGAGAGACAATTACTGAATGCATTGCTGAAGGTATGGCGAAGGAATTCCTCTGCAAACTGAATTCTTGTATCTGGAATTAAATGGGCAAGCATTTCACTGCATGCTTCATCTTGGCACCGATTATTACACCACAGACGTTTATCAGGGTCAGATTAACCTTTTTCATTATTGGACACATTTGCTGTTGTGTAACAGGATTGATCAGCATTGGTGCACACAGCAGATTTGCTCTTTACATATTTTATAACTCACCTATTCCTTTAGGCAGGTTTCACCATATACCAGGGTCTCTTTAATCCTGTGTGTCACGTTTTTCGAAATGGAATGAAAGCAGGCATTGGACTATAATACATTGGCATTGCTTTCCCATCGCTGTGAGGCCCAAAGACATCAAAAGGAGGAAATTACTTTCACTCTCAAGCCACTACATACCAGGGGATCAATGGTCAGTAATTCTGGGACAGAATCTGGAGCTCACGCCAGCTTTCTCTTATCATTAAAAGCTACGAATGGCTCTGTTTTGAAGCAGCTAGCGCTCGAGAGCTGGGTTCAGGGAGAGAAAAGAAACGGAGCATTTTAGAAAACAAGAAAGTATTAAAATGTTCTTTCATATGGTGACAGGGCCTGAGGAACAGGCATAAAGGCCTGAAAGTTAATGAGTCACACAGTTACCTGGGATAAAATCAGGTTTTGAAGGCCAGAACTCACATTGATTTCAATGGAGCCACGTTTGGCCTCTTAAACTCAACACAAACAATGCTAAGAATTGTCACAAGGAGCACCTGGGCCTTCGGGTTGTATGTTAATATCCCATTTGCTGCGGTAGCATTACTTGCAAACAGCAATACTACAGTATCCGAATCAATGTGCACCCTGATCAATTGCTAGAGGGCAGAGATAACTAGCCATTTTCTATAGATTATTGTTATTCTGGCGCATCATGTGTATCAAAACAATTAGGGCTGAAAATTCAATATTGGTATGATAGATCACATCAAACTCTGGACCACGGTAGGTTATTATTAAATTACTATGAGGCCTCTGAAAAGTCCCTAAGAGCAGCAGCTGGCATAAAAATCACATTACTATTGATGTAACATATTATGGTTTGGATTATTATTATTTTTATTAACAGATTTTTCATCCTTCCTCTGCTATGGAAAGCCCGTGAGATAAGGTGGCTACATAATAACAAAACAAGAGCTTTATTACCTGGGCTAATGCAGCTCATTCTCAAGAACAAGAGGCATTAATAAAGTTCAAGGATTAGCCATTAGCAGGGAATTGCGTTTCAGAAAACTGATAGGAAATAGCTCAGTTTGGGGAGGAAAAATGCAATGTTAAACAAAAGTGATTGCCAAGCAAAATAGTCCAGCCATATATTATAAAAGTAATAAAAGTAACAAATATGCAGCCATGTAATACAGGGAAATTTTTTTAACAATCTTGGTCACAAATCACATGTGCTTCATTTCTCATGGTTCCCGGTGTATGTGTTATACCCCACCTCGCCACAGCATTATATCTTTATATAACTTGGCTTCTTCTGGCAGGTAGTTTATTCAGACTGTTTACTTTCTACAAATAACAAGTCGCACATTTTCCCTTCTGGGCAGACTTTTTGATAAATAAATCATAGCCACTGCACCTTTTAGCTGCTAAATAGTCATTTTAAAAAAACCCTGGCTCGCAAAGCATTTTACAAATGGGGACTACCGTTGTTATTTCAATGTTCTAGCTATGAAACTCAGTACAAAAAGGAGCAGTCTTTCTGGTACTCAGCAGATACAGTTTGGGGTTGGCTTTTCAAAAGAGTGCAGTGCCAAACAACTCCCAGGAAGACACAGCCAGATTTTCAAAAGAGCTGAACCACTTTCAGGAAATCTGACGACTGACTGAGGCACCAAAATAGCAGCTGGGTTCTTTTGAAAATCTGGCTGAGAGAAGCTAATTGGTTTGCCAAAGGCCCCAATAGCACATTTGTAGCCAAGTTGGGCTATATTACATCTCCTGGCTGAGCAACTGGCGGCCTAGGATAGCTTCCACTGTTCAAAGACGATAAGCAACCAAGTGAGCTACTCTGAGGGCACGTTCATACTTACAAGAAGATTGATGCTCCAGAGGTCGATTATCTAGTGTTCAATTTAGCAGGTCTAGTACAGACCCCCTAAATCGAATGCTGATCCCACCAGCATCCGGTATGCTTCCTTCTGCGCAGAGTAAGGGAAGCCAATGGGAGCATTTGCTCCCCTCAGCCTCCCACTGTGTGGACACCACCAAGGCTTGGCTTAAGGTATGTATGCATAGCTGGAGTTGCGTACCTTAAGCCAACCTGTATTGCCTCCTAGGAGCAATTCTCTGAATCATCCTAGTTATCCTTGCATTTCCTCCTCCAACATAGGGAAAATAATGTACTCAGTTACAACTGGAACTTGGAAGGGAGCCCAGGAGTCCTGTTTTCTACCATTCTGATTTCATACTAATGCTGCCCCTCCGCCCCCCAAAAAAGCAAGTAGTCCTGTAGCTCCTATATATGGTAAAATCTGTGTTATCTGGCACGCTCGGGGATTAGGGCTTTCTGGTTATCTAAAAATTCCAGTTATCTGAGGGTCCTATCAACGTAGGAAAACCAATGGACAATAATAGTGAAACTCAAGTTTTTAATATTGGTAGTTTTGTAGTGTGAGGCAGTTGGTCTCACATTTCTATTTTGAGTTAAAGATGATTAGTACTTCTTCAATAAAAAAACTGTTAAGCCAATCATGGTAAACCAAGCCAGGCCTGTGCTCCTGAAGATGTGAGAGTATTGTGGCTGGGGGCAATGCCAGTTAACAAAGTTTTCTGGTTAACTGAGCGCCAGTTAACAAAGGTTTCACTGTACTATATAGAGAGTATCATGAGCTTTTGTGGGCAAAATCCACTTTCTCAGAGCAGTGGAGAAGAAAGGGGAAACCTCCCAATATATAACAGAAAAAGAAGGGAGCAGGGGAGGGAAAAAAAACCTGTCAATGTGCAGGTAAACATAGTGGCAGCAGCCCACCAGGGGCTAACCCTGGCAAACCGCCACCGTGTTATCGTGCACCCTTGCGTTAGGCAAAAAATGCATGCCTACCCACTATATGCCAAGCATACGCTCTGTGTACTCCTGTGTACTCCTGTGCACTCCTGTCTTCTGAAGATCATGTCTAGCTGAACATCTGAAAAGGGAGACTCTCCAAACCAAACGACCCCCTTAGCCAAAGTCACATAGGAACGCTGCAAAGAAACCACAGTCCCTCCAGGGGCACTTCAGGCTAGTTCTGGTCTCTACCAACTAGACTGTGAGCATGCGTGGGACAAAGGAGAAAACAGAAACACAAAAGAGATCTGCCAAGAGAGGCCAGAAGGGAGTGTAGCTGCCTGCTCATAAACCATCCCCCCGAGCACAGCCTGGCAGCCACATAGTGCCCCGGGTGTATCGTTTTTTAAATGGAATGTCACTGCAACCACAGAAGTTAAATGCCCCCTAAGGCATTCCACACAACATTGATCATCATTTAATAAACACAAGAAAAATCGCACAGTACGGCCCTGCATAATCTATGTGCAAAGATCCTCGGTGACAACCTGTACGTGACCAAATCCCTCTTCAGATCTAATGGTATTTTGCTCTAGTAGGCAAGTGATATATTTCACATGGCAAAAAAAGCACTCATGCATAAAATTAATACAGTAAGCGCTGGAGACATTATGCTTTCACAAAGTGATTTATTTGGAAGGGAGAATGACTAACTTCTAATTCAAGTTCGCCCAGTGCCTTAGCCTCCTAGATTTTTGGGTCACCAGTGTCTGGCATGCCAGACTTGGAAGGTTTCTGAAGCATATCTATGAAATGTTAAGTAAGTACAGGTTGAACCTTTCTAGTCCGGCATCCTTGGGACCTGACCGGTTCTGAACTGACGAATTTGCCGGGGTATGGGAGGTGAATATTGTCTAGCAGCATTACCAATACGTCTTACCGGGCTCTGAGAAGAAATTTAGGAGTAAATTAGAGTTAAATAACAGCACCAAACACTGAGAACCAGGACTGGTGGCTGTAAACAAACTTTATGGGACTGTGGGAAACTTGGCCACACCCATGAAACGTGGACATCGGGCTAACTAATCATGCCGCACCACGGATGTTGCCGGACCAGAGAGTTCTGGACTAGAGAGGTTCAACCTGTAGTTATGAAGCCCACTTGTGGCATGCGCTTTGAAGACAGAGAAGATGCCAACAGTGCAGGCACTGTAAAGGGTTTAGTTTTTTCACAGTTTCAAGAGCCATGTGAGAAAACTGCAGCAAATAAGCTCCTAAAGGAATGTTGCCTTTATTGTTCCATTTTAAAATAGTCTTCCATTGGAAAACAGGTCATCCAATTATCAAACAGACCCAGACTTCGCAGTTATTTGGGGATTTTTTCAGAGTGAAATTCACCCCGTTCAGTGAGTCAAAGTAAGGCCCACACCTCACCTACATAAGCACTTTGGAAGGATTCATTTAACAAAAGGTTCATGGAGAATGGCTGCATTGTGCCTGGACATTTGGGCTGTGTTTTTTAGCCAAGTACATGGTCCGATTTTAATATCTGCTATCTGATTGGATGACTAATGTAACTAACCAACATGGTGCAAAGGACACACTGTGACTGGCACAACGGGAACATTGTTTGGTGCATGGGCTGCCTTGTGTGCTATATTCATCCGAGGCCAAGAGCAATGGCGCCTGACCCATTATTAAAGCTCCTAGTTGCTATGGTAATACAATTCATATAACCAATAGTCTTGCCTTACTCCTCATTAAAATTTTCACAGCTGAAGCCTGTTGTGAAGCTTTTAGGACTGGGACTGCATAACTTCTGTACACTATTGTGTGTTTTTTTTCCCTATACCACGAGGTATTATAATGAATCATTAAAACTACTCTGTAATGGTAAAAATAAAGGAACCGAATGTGTGGGGCACTAGCCATGACTCTTTTTTAGTGTTTACCTCTATTAAAGTGACCCTCACCAAGTCAGGGTTACTCCATCATGAAAATCTAGCTGGAAAAAGAGGCAAAAGCTCTAAAGGAAAGTACGCTGTCATGGGATAAGAAGGAAGGGCCTCTCGTGGTTAAAAGATAGGAAACAAAGGGTAGGAATAAACAGAATGGGAGAGAGGTAACTAGTGGTGTCCCCCGGGGGGTCCAAACTGGGAGCAATCCTATTCAGCATATTCATAAATGATCTGGAGAAAGGGGTGGCAAAATTTGCAGATGATACAAAACTGCTCACGATAGTGAAGTCCAAAGTAGACCGGGAAGAGCTAAAAAAGGAGCTCACAAAACTAGGTGACTCAGCAACAAACTGGCAGATGAATTTTAATGTTGATAAATGCAACGTATTGCATATTGGAAAACATAATCCCACCTCACCATATCAAATGATGGGGACTAAATTAGCTGTTCCCACGCAAGAGAGATCTTGGAATCATTGTGGAGCGTTCTCTGAAAACATCTGCTCAATGTGCAGCAGCAGTCAAAAAGCAAACAGAATATTAGGAATCATTTAAAAAGGAATACAGAATAAGACAGAGGATATCATATTCCCTCTGTATAAATCCATGGTGCGCCACATAGTGAATACTGTGTACAGATGTGGTTGTCTCATTTCAAAAAAGATACTTTGGCATTGAAAAAGCTTGGAAAAGGGCAACAAAAATAATGAGGATATGGAACAGCTGCCGTATGAGGGTAAATTAATAAGACTGGGACTTTTCACTTTGGAAAAGAGAGAGCTAAGGGGGGATATGATAAGAGATCTAAAAAATCATGGCAGGTGTGGAAAAAGTGAATAAAGAATAATTTGCTCCTTCCATAACACAAGAACTAGGCTCATCAAATGAAATTAATAGTTTTAAAACAAACCAAAGGAAGCACTTCACAACATCCTCTGGCAAGGAGTTCCACAGGTTGACTGTGTGATGAAGGCCAAGACTAAAGCAGGGTTAAAAAAAGAACTAGGGAAATTCATGGAGGATAGGTCATTCACTGGCTATTAGCGAAGATGAGCAGGAATGGTGTCCTTCACCTCTGTTTGCCCAGTGCTGGGAATGGGCGAGGATGGATCACAAAGGGACTTGTCCGAGATAACACAGCAGGCCAGTGGCAGAGCTGAGAATACACTTCGAGTCATGTGTTGCTTAGTCTAGAGTCCTGCCAACTAGACCAGTGGTTCCCAATCTGTTTTATATCGTGGACTGGCAAACCCATTCCCAAACTTTTGGTGCACCAGTAACATTTTGTTTGCACATTTACATATTCATATATTCATTATAGTAATTCATTTTAAGAGATCAGATATTATTTGACTTCACATCTGTACACACACCATACATGTCATTGTAATGGACCAGAGTGTGCAGATATCTACAACGCTACAAAAATTCTGTTAAAAAAACCCTTTCCTTTCTTAAGCCGTTAACACCTATGTAAACTTTGTTTGACATGTAACCATTCACATATCATGCACCAGGCCTTTTGTTGCAATATTCAAAAGCAGCCTTACACCTTTTAACCCACCTGAAATTTTGGCACCACCCTATAGACTGCCCAGGAGAGAGTGCTATGTCTGCAGCCCAACCAGGGCTGCTGTGCTGAGAAAGACTGGATTTTGCTGCCTACAGTCCAGATGGGAGCCAGTTAAGACATCCCAAACTTCCCTATCCCCATCTCACTGCACAGATGCCAACACAACCTTCCATTTCCTCTCCTACCTCGTGCAGTCTGCTGCCTCTCTCCCAGACCAGAAAGCTAGAGGAGCATGCTGGGTTTCCTCGCAGGAAGCTGCAGGCAAACCCAGCTGCTGTAATCAGTTCTCTGTAATCAAACTTCTCCTCTCCCGCACTTACTACACGCTCCTGACTCCCCTCCCTGCTGGCCCCCTCCTGTCCCAGCCATGTGCTTACTCCCTCCTTCCTGCCTACGTCTCCTTCCCTACCAGCATGATCGTTGTCTGGAGCAGGGAGCTCTGGGAGGGGCTCAATTAGCAGCTGAGCGGCAGCACTGCTGCACATCTTACAGTGAATGCAGATTGCTGCCGAGCCAATCATCAAGGCATGGGCGTGGCCTGGCAGCGTGCTGCAGACCGGCAGCCAGTGGCTCACGGACTGGCAGCGGTCCGCAGACCAGCACTTGGGAACCACTGGACTAGACCATAGCTAGTCATGGAGGGCAGAATTTTCTCCCCTTGACAGAGGACCAGCCCTAGGGTTTTGCATCATAAAAGTCCCTCTTGAGACAAATGGGATTTCAGCAGTGCACACACTTTGTGCTGGCTTCTGCATTCCCGGAATGGTAGCCATCTGATCTGATTCTGTTTCCCATGAAGCCACTGGTAAAACAGCCACTGACCCAAAAGCAAGGAGCATTCACAAATTTCAGTCCTCTGCCCTGTGTCTCCCAGTTATTAGCGAGGTCCACCCACCCTCTGCATGACTGGGGGAGGACAAAAGAGTGATGTGTTCCACCAAAGAAACAAAAGGCATTTCTAACACCACTCCTGCGTCACCCCGCACCTGAACAGCCATGTCTCCATTTTCATAACATTTGTCATGAAGATTGGCTTCATTTTATACCATTTTCCATTCGCGTTCACAATTTTTTTGTCATAGGCATGGTGTGTCAGAATGTTAATGTCTCCGATTGTTCCTGCCCATTGGGTGTCTTGCGGCTGTGTGTGGCATGGCTCTTGACCTTTTCAGTATGCTGTGTGCAGATCTTATTAATTCAGAGCTCTGACATCAAAACCTGATATGACTTTCTGAGCTCTGCTAAAGGGAAAATGCAGTGTTACTCCTCTCTGCCCCATTCCCTAGGATAAGGAGCAATGGGCTTAAACTGCAGCAAGGGAGGTTTAGGTTGAACATTGGGAAAACTTCCTAACTGTCAGGGTGTGTCTAGACTACAGGGTTTTGTCGACAGAAGTGGACTTTTATCGACAAAACTATACCTGGGTCCACACTGCCTTTGAGTTATGTCGACATAACATCAACAAAACTCAGCAGTTTTGTCGACGTATGTAAACCTCATTCTACGAGGAATAATGTCTTTTATCGACAGAGTTCTGTCGATAGAAGGCATTATTGCATCTACACTGTCCTTTGTGTCCACACTGTTATGTCAACAAAGCGGCTTTCTTTGTTGACAGAACTGGATGTAGTCTAGACACTCTTTGTCGACAGAAGCTTTGTCGACAGTATCTGTCGATAAAACTTCTGTCGACGAAACCCTGTAGTCTAGACATACCCTCAGTGTAACCCACACACCTGGGCTATGTCTACACTCGCGGCTTCTTGTGCAAGAATGGCCATTCTTGCGCAAGAATCCGCAGAGCGTCCGCACTGCCCACTCGTTCTTCTGCAAGGAAATTTACAGTATGGCGTGGTAAGAGAGGGCTTTTTGCGCAAGGGCTATGCCCTTTTTTAACAGGTGTAAGCCCTCTTGCGCAGGAACTCTTGCGCAAGAGGGCAGTGTGGACGCTTGGCAAGGATTCCTTGCGCAAGAAAGCCCTATGGCTAAAATGACCATCGGAGCTTTCTTGCGCAAGAGAGTGTCCACACTGCCATGGGCGCTCTTGCGCAAAAGGACAGCTCACACATGGCAGTGTGGATGTTTTCTTGCGCAAGACTGCTTGCACAAGAACCCTTGCGCAAGATGTTTTTGCACAAGAAGCCACCAGTGTAGACATAGCCCTAATGTGGTTCACTGTTCTATGTAGTGGCACTTAGACCACTTACAACGAGAGATAAGAACAAGGGAACTCTACAGCCTAAGCTAAGAGTTAGCTGGCTTTATAGCTCAAGCTTAGGGGCGGCTATACTAAGGTTGTGCCTACACTACAAAGAAAAGTCAGAAAAAAATACGCAAATTGCAAAGTGCAATTTGTGTAACTTTTTCCACTTTTCTTCCAAAAAAGGCTTTTCCAGCATTTGGTCCATCTACATGGGACCAAATGTCGAAAAAAAAAAAAACCCTTCTTTCGGAACATCCCTTCTTCCTTCTAAAATGACATTTACAGGATGTCGAAAAACGTGTTGGCTTTTCCGCATTTTTTTTTCAGACAAACAGACCTGTTCCTTGGACGCAGCAAAGTGTTTCCAGGATACCACTGGTATCCCAGAAAAGCCCTATAGTCTAAAAGTACCCTAAACTCCAGCCATCCCAGCTTCAAATCTGCCAGGTGGCAGTTACATCAGGGTGGTTAAACACTGGACTAAATTGCCTAGGAAGGTTGTGGAATCTCCATTGGTAGAGCTTTTTCAGAGCAGGTGAGACAGACATCTGTCAGGGATGGTCTAGACAGGGCTTGGACCTGCCGTGAGGGCAGAGGACTGGACTTGAGGACCTCTTGAGGTCCCTTCTGGTTCTATGATTCCTGGGAGTGGGAGAGAAGGCACTTTGAGGGTCATATGGTCAAATGATCAGCTGAAGTAAATATGAGATGAACTGGGGGAACTGAAGACAAGAAAAGGAGAAACATTGCATACAAAAGGAGGTACGGTATCAGCAGTGAGTGTCGAGTTCTTTTTAAATGTCTTGTTGCATATATGTACGACTCTGGAGTTATTTTATCCACCACATCTAACCTATGTTATATTTCACAAAATGTGCAGGACATAAATAAATGCCCTATCAATTAACACAGTCATTTCATGAGCAAACCGTTCCAGATAAGAGGTATTGCTAGAATCTGGGAATTATCATCTGGTGACGCAGAAGCTGGGAGTACTTTTTGTCTTCCGTCCCCAGCACAGAGAGGAGAGCATTGGATGAAACAGAGCCTATAAACCAAACTGTGCAGAGGCACAAAGTGCGGCCGTGCTGACTCTCTGAAATCTGCTGCTGTGGGCATCAAACCTGAGACCATGCTGTGGGATTCACCAAGGCATGAACCACATGCCTTTCATGCAGAAAAATAATTAGCAGTATAAAATAGCAAACTCCAGAAGCTGAAAGTCACATTTTAGCTCTCCACTCAGGAGTACGGTTGGTTTATTGACTTCCGGTACCGAAGAGAAGGGAGGATTTGAAGGTTATCAAATGATTTCTTTGTTGGTAAACAGCTTCCGAAGATCATCATTAGATGACAGCTGGCAACTGAAAAATGTTGCTTGAGGAATCATTATGGTAGAATTAAAAAACCAAGGAAATTTTGACTTGAAGACTCCATCCATAATACAGCAAAGCACATGCTTAGTGCTATGCACCACTGGTGGCAGAGCCATTGTATTCAACACATCAAGCTAGACAGCATTACATTCGCTTAATGAGATGCTAAGATTCGTGACCTTTCACAGTTCTGTCAGTCGGACGTCGGAGGGCACAGCTAAGACTTGGTGAATCATAAGTACAAAGCTCCAGAGAGCGCGTTACCGATGAGAGGGGAAAAAAGCTCATTAATTTACTAAAAGACCACATCAAATTACACACGATGATGGCCCATTGCCTGGGAAGCTTTGGTGGTCATGGCTATTAGCATAAAAGATGTTAAGCCCATTATATCCATGGTTCTCCACAAGAGATACACATACCTCTGGGGGTACACAGAGGGTGCCTCAATTCACTTAGCTAGGTGCAGTTTTACAACAGGCTACATAAAAAACACTAGCAAAGTCAGTGCAAACGTGTTCATACAAAGACTTGCTTATGATGCTCCATACACTGAAAGGTAAGCCCAATAGTTATCTTGCAATTGGTTTGCTTTATAATGATATAGCAAAAATGAGGAACGACAGCAATTTTTCAGGGACATCTCTGTATTTTTATATCTGATTTTGGAGCAAGTATCTCTTAGCTGAGGGGAAACATGGGGGAATAGGCAAGACAAATTAGACTCCTGAAAGGGGATGAGAGATCCGGCAAGGGTGAAAGCCCACTGTGTGATATGATCTTGCCGGACCTTGTCAAGCGATGTCATTTCTTCTTGGGTTGTCTTCTGTTCAACATATTGGGAAATGCAACTGGGGTACAATTAAAGCATTGTTTCACATGGGATCCGGGACCTATGTGAGCCACAAACAATGTTCCCTCTCATTTTTTCCATCAATGTGTGGAATAATTTTATGTGCACTCAGGCATGTGCGAATGTGCACTGAGAGTAGAAACAAAAAAATAGCAGTGGGCGCGCTGCTAATCAGCTGGGCAGCAATTGAATCTCTCCTGCATGGCTGCCCAAGCACACAGGGTATAGAGAACAGAAGCTACAAAGCCATTCCAAGTGGGATCTATACAAGAGACACACAAAATCTCAAAGATTTGCACAATATAATTTGTTATTGTTGATGTAGGGTCCTCTGAAAGCACAGATCACACTGTTTAAGGTGCCATCTCTCAATCAAATTTCAGCAGCAATATTTAATCAGAGCAAAGTTAATATAGCACAAACGAGTCTCATACACTATTCCGAATGCTTCATGCCCCTTTCAGTCTATAGGAACTTACTGAAATTGGTTGACTTGTATGAACATATCTATTGAAAAAAAAACCTAGCGGAGGTACATTAAGCTTTTGGTAGTTGATTTCCTGATAGTAGCTAAAATCCATTAGTCGGCATTGCCTGGAAATCATGACATGAAGTATCATAATGTCAAGAGTTACTCTGCAAAAGCCTGATGCAGAATCGCAGCTGCGATTCTCCAAGGAAAAGTAATTTGCGGAATAAGAGTGCGTCTAGACAGCATCCTTCTGTTCGAATAAGCTATGCAATTTGCTCTGTGCAAAGTCTAAATGGGAAGAGCTTATTTTGAAATTTGGCACTGTGCAGACAGCACCAAATTTCAAAATAAGGCTCTATTCCGACAAATCCCTTAACCCTCGTTACATGAGGGTTAAGGGATGTCAGAATAGCGGGCGCTTTTAAAGACACAGCATTGCGATTTCGGGATACTTACGGTATCCCGAAATAGCAACGCAGTCTAGATGAACCCTAAGTTGAATAAATCAAATCTACACAGGTTTAGTTAAGCACAGTGGTACTCTATGGAAGCCCTTTAAAAAGGCCCTCAGAACTGAGGATTTTGAAAAAGATCCTCTCTCTCTTATTTAGGGCCCCATAAATATGGTCAGATAGTTTACCTGCCTTGCATTTTCATAAGTTTTGGAGTGCTTGACGTTACAAATGTAATGCTCTTTTAACTTATGGGTTTTAAAGTTAATACAGATTGAACCTCTCTAGTCCAGAACTCTCTGGTCCAGAAACATTCATGCTCTGGCATGATTTTAGTTAGTCAGATGTCCACTTTTCATGGTGTGGCCAAATTTCCGACAGTCCCATAAAGTTTGTTTACAGCCACCAGTTCTGGCTCTCGGTGTTCGGTGTTGTCATTTAGCTCTAATTTACCCCTAAATGTCTTCTAAGAGCCTCGTAAGCAGCAGAAGTGTTGGTGATGCTCCTAGACAATATTGACCTCCCATGGTCCAGACTCTCTAGTTCAGAACCGGTCAGGTCCCGAGGGTGCCAGATTAGAGAAGTTCAACCTGTATTTAAAATACTTTAACTTTGCAAAGGAGTCAGCCATACTGGTCCCTAGTTAGAGATGTCTTATTTCTTCCTGCTATTAGAAAGTGAATAGAATTCTCTGCAGTGAAAATCAATCACTTCATGAAGGTCCTATATCAACTCTCTCTCTTTATAGTCACATGGATCTATAATTCATATTTTTAATATTGAAGCATAGAATTCATAGAATCCTAGGGCTGTAAGAGACCTCAGGAGTCATCAAGTCCAACACCCTGCCCAAAGCAGGACCAACCCCAACTAAATCATCCCTTAGAAACCTGTATGGATGGAGACTCCAGCACCTCCCTAGGAACCCATTCCAGTGCTTCCCCACCCTCCTAGGGAAAGTTGGGTAGTATCAGCTAAGACACTCTCTCTCTCTCTCTGTGTGTGTGTGTGTGTGTGTGTGTGTGTGTGTGTGTGTGTGTGTGAGAGAGAGAGAGAGAGAGAGAGAGTATCATCTATTAAGTTTGTGAATATGCATCATATCCTAAGGGATAATTAGAGCCTGCTTTCCGTACTATGCTCAATTGCATTTCACTTAAAAGATCAAATATTAAAAAATGTAAAAAGATTTATCGCCCAGTAGGACTGAAAAGAAACTGTGATTTAGCCTCATAAGTAATGATAGTTTGAGAGAGAAGATAGTTAGCAAACAAGGACAAAAATCTAGCTTAATTGGCCATCTGGAAAGTCGCAGCATGAACTCTGTGAAGTTAATGCTTCATAATGCCACTCACCAAGGGCGACATTCTCCAGTCTGAGCACAGGACTGGGGAAGATGGACTGGCTGACCGAGAGAAAAGGTGGTGGACTTAGAAAATCCAGGTTCCGTTCCTAGCTCCGCCCCACGCTCCCTGTGTGATCTGGAACGTGTCACTCACTTGCTCTGTGTCTCAGCTCCCTGCCTGGAACATCAGGATCATGGTCCCTGTCCTGATGGTGACTACACAAGGCAAAGGCAGCTTTTGCATCCCCCCCATGGGTATGCGTGACCCTTCGCGCAGTTAATGCTGGGCAGGAAAAAGTTCGTCCAGCAAGGACGGTTGAGAGTTTGAAAACGATTCCTGTTCTGACTCCTGCAATTTCTGCCTGTTTAGGAACCAAACATTTCCTCCCTCAGCCCATGAGTTATTTCAAGGTTGAAGCAAAAAAATAAAAAAGGTTTGGAAATGAAAACCAGAAAAGAGTCAAAACATCCCCGTTTCAACACTTTTCACTTCCCCATCCTCTATGTCCCCTTATAGGAACTTGTCAAAACTGACCCTATTCTGCTTACCACTTTGGAGTAAAAAAATTGGCATTTTCCAATTAGGGGGGAAATTTTCGTGGCAGCTCTAAATATAGCAGAGACTTACACTTGACTGGTGCCGAGGCTGCCATCAGCTCACTAGTAAGATGTTGAATGAGTCCTTTGCACCTTCTCTATCTTGAGGTCTTGAGGCAACAACACCTGGAGACCTGGGTCCTTTAAATAGCCACCAGACCACCTCACGGCCATTCCGAGCAGCTTTCAGGGCTGAGTAGGTGCACTGCACTCAAGATACCACTGAGGGCTGGGTGGGGCGGTATGGCGTGTTCGCTGCCCCAGGCCTGCCCCTTTTGGGTGCAGAGCTGCTCCCTTCCCCACCTTGCCCAGAGGCCCAACATGGTTGTTGGCTCCTCTGACTTACTGAGAGTCCCATAGGAATGTTACCTGGGTAAGCACTAGGGAAGACCTACAAATCTTAGGCTATGTCTTCACTCAGCAGAAGATGGATGCTGCCGCGATCGATCTCCTGGAGTTTGATTTAGCAGGTCTAGTTAAGACCCTCTAAACTGAACTCAGAGGATGTCCCCATCAAGAGCAAACATTCTCCTTGCAAGAGCAGGAGTACCAGCTGCCATCAGCCTCCCATTGCAGGGACGGTGGGAAACTCAAAATAAGGTACGTCAACTCCAGAGATGTCATTGATATAGCATATCTTGATTTGACCTTCCCCTCTAGTGTAGACCTGGCCTTAGAGAACAAGCCTTTTGTACGACAGACATGTGGCATGACCTTCCCCAGCAGGGAGTTGTTCAAACTGATAATTTATTATATATGGAGGCTCTGGGTTCTGTTTCCGGAAGAGTTCACCTTCCAATGACAGGAGCATACTGCAAATGGCCAGAGAAAGGGATGCAGGCTGACCTCGCACTGAGGAGAGCTTGCTGCTTCCCCCTTCTTCACAAAGATGCTCTGAGAGCCAAGTTGTGTCATGGCTCTAACATCCACCGCCATAATTAGGCACTGGGCTGACACCATTGGTGCCCTCAGCCAAACAGATGAGGAAATAAAAAGCAAGAATAATGGGATTTTCAAGGACTTGCAAACACTTAATGTGGTGGATTACAACAATCACGGATACAATTTGCAAAATGCAACTAGCTCCCAGTCAAATCCCGTTCCTCTCCTCTACCTCCCAGAAGGCTGCCAAGTCTGGGTCAGAGATCTCCACGTGAGGTGGGTTCCGGGCACCCTTTTTAATAATATGATCATATTTATACCTACATTCTTTGTTATTGGTCTGTGTCCCCTCAAAGCATGAAGGACCCTGACTTGTGCAGGCTGGGTAGGTTCTCAATCAACTGTCTCCTGGGGTTAAGACACATTTGGGAGACAAGATTTGCTTCTACAGATAGTTTTGCAATATTCTCGCTTGGTGCCACTTTTTCCATAACCTTAGGGCATCAGGTTATTCCTCAGCGAC
The DNA here is from genome assembly GCF_052426305.1 of Pelodiscus sinensis. Lineage (NCBI taxonomy): Eukaryota > Metazoa > Chordata > Testudines > Trionychidae > Pelodiscus > Pelodiscus sinensis. Next base: position 62,621,348 of record NC_143058.1, read on the forward strand.
TGCCGTATGTCAGCATTTCTTGTCTGCAACGTGTCAAATAGAGAGGCCCCAAATAGCAAGGCAAAAATCTTGCAGCATTTTAGCTTGTCTTGCGTATATCTAATACCTGATTTCCTCTATGTACTGATCAGACTTAGACTTCTCTAACCATACACATTCCCATACAGTAAAAGTATGTGCTGCAACAATGTGGATTAATCAGAACCTCACACAAGAAATGAACAACAATCTAAAACACTTGGCAACAGGAATGTAGCGAGGGGAGAAGGTATGGAAACAACTACCAGCTAAACATCAGCAGGCAGGGGCTGCTCCTATATGGGGCTAACTGCCTTTAAATCCCATCTATTCCCCTCCTAACAGTTATGACCGATGAAAAATTCCGCAGTGACTTAAAAGGGGCAATCCAACACACATTGCCATTAATTGGAGTCTTACTTCAGCACACCCTGGATTTCTCCTAAGGGCTGACTTTTCGAGTGCTGAAGACCCAAAACGCCAGGGCAAATTTCCCCACGGTCCCACTGAGGCCCCAAAACAAGCGGTGAGATTGTGTAAAGAGCCAAGAACAGCGGGTGTGAAGCTCTTTGGCAAACCTGCCCATCAGTGGTGAGGCAGATGGCGCTGGGTGTCAAGCATTCCTGAATATCTAGTCCTTAATTAGGGGGGTTAAATTAGAGCAGAGGTTTTTGGAAAATGAGCACCCATGTGTTTATGCTGGAGAACAGCCCAGGGCTGATATGGTCAGGGTATTTTCTGGTTTTCTCACTGTGCCAGAGAGGACATCTTTCACCCAACTACTTCTCTCAGAATGCACAACAGTCTGTGCCGGGTCTGGACATGGACGTCCATGGCAGGCCGTCATTAGGAAACAAGGTCTCAGTGTGATTTCATGCCCGAATGGTTTTACTGCTTTGTTTGCCCGAATGGTTTTACTTCTTTGTTTTTGACAAGTGTGTTAAAAGCAAAGAATTGGGAATCTGATGGCTTGGGCTACATATAAAAACATAGCAGTGGTGTGGGGGGGGGGGGAAGGGGGAGGAGGGAACTCTCCTGGCTTTGGCTACAGTTAAATTAAATTAACACTTGTATTAATGCTAGTTTCTCTATGAAACCTTCAGCCTAGGGCTATAAAGAATTGTTTGGGGCTGGTAGAGTTTCACACACAATATGGAAGCTAGAGCTGGCTTAAACACAATACAACTTTGTTGCCCAGGCTATGGTACCTTCCTCATTAGCAGCAGCCAATAGGCCAGGGGTGGTGGGTGAACCCCTGCTTTGGGGAGGCAAGCCTGCCAGCCCCACCCCTTCTGTCCAAGGCTCCACCCATGCAAGCTGGTGCCCTAAAACCGCTTCCACCTCCTGTAAAATGAAAAGCCCTGAGGGGCCTATTAATCCTAGTGCCTGGCTAAGCCGTCCCCGTGCACTGGGCCAGCCCCATTGCTACCAGTGGGGCTTGGCCCTGCTAGCAGCCTCTCTGAACACCAGCTCCTTCTACTCTGAAGTCCTCCCCTGTCGAGTCTCCTCAGTCTGTTGGCTCTCCATGTCACCTCTCACAGGAGGGATGCGGCGAGCAGCAGGGACTTAAGGGATGGAGTGGAGGAGGCAGTGGGGTTCTCATGGAACAGGGGGCACTGCAGCCCATTGTCCGGCCACAGGTTGGTGTCAGCACCAGGAAAGGCAATGCCTTCCCTTGCCTACCATAGCTGCCAGCCATGTAATAGGCACAGATTCTGGAGCCAGAGCCTAATGCAAAGGCCCCAGAAGCCACTTGCATTCAGGACATGGGATACTCCTCTAAAAAAGGCCGTGTCTAAAGCTTAGAGGAGACACAGTGGAACTCCTGCATTTGGTCCCTCACGCAGCAAGTCTGCCTGCTTTTCTGAACTGCAGCTTTTCTGCACAGTACATCATTCTGAGCTGCCAAACCGTCTCTCCCCGGGAGCCTGACTTCCAGCTGCCAATCCCGCCAGCGCGTCTGGCACCAGCTACAGTGAGAGCCACAAGATGGAAAAACTCCCATTTCTGCCACCACCCAAAATAAATGGGGGGAAGAAATCCTTCCACACCCGAGACCTCGCTTCTGAATTAAATAGGAATGTGGCTAACACAATCGCACAGCATGGCCTCCATATTAATATGCCATTCAGGAGAAGGCTTCTGGGTTTTATTTCACACTGCCGCAAAAAATTTCAATTTTACCGCAGAATTTGAATGCAGAGTGGCCCAATTTCAGTGCAGCATGCCTACTGACTGGAATCAATTTAGTATGGTCCATTTACACGTCATTCTTCTGGAAGGACTAACTAGGGCTAAAAACGCCCTCTGAAAGCAAACAGAGAAGAAAGGAAAGCACTTAATTGTGAGACAGCGGTAAGGGGTCAGAGAACTGGATTAGGAATCAGGAAAGCTGCATTCTGCTCCTGGCTCTGCTTCGGGACCTTTATGCTTCTCTTCCCCTCACTTTGTCTGTCTTGTCTACTTAGCCGTGTAGTGCGTTGGTGGTCTTCTCTCCAGCTCGGAAGGAGGCCTCATTGGGTCACATTATTCCCCTTTATTCAGCACTGGTGAGGCCACATCTGGCGCGTTGCATCCAATTCGGAGCCACCCACTACGGAAAGGATGTGAACGCATTGGAGGGAGTCCAGCAGAGGGCAACCAAAATGACTAGGGGGCTGGAGCACATGACCTACAAGGAGAGGCTGAGGGATTTGGGCTTGTTTAGTCTGCATAAGAGAAGAGTGAGGGGGGATTTAATAGAAGCCTGCAACTTCCTGAAGGGGGTTCAAAAGAGGATGGAGTGTTCTGGGGTGGAGCATTGCCACTCCAGGGCCCAGGGAGGCTGGAGGCACGCAGCTTCTTCTCTCTGGGCTGCTCCAAGGAGGTTCGGGCCACACAGCCACCTCCCTTCCCGCTGCTCCAGAGGCCAGGGAAGCTCAGGCCTTACTGCTGCTCCTCCTCCTCCCCTCCCCGTGATGGAAGTAGGCCTTCATGGGCAACAACTACATCAGGCTTCACAAAGTCCAGCGCATTATCAGGCTACACCTACACAACACATCGTTATCTGTGGGATGGAGCATACATGGAGCTAGATGGCATGGTGAGAAGCAGATTGTGTCCATACTATAGGCAGTTACATGTACCCATGAAAGGCTCTGGCAGAGAAGAGAGCAGAAAAAGCTGTGCTGAAATGGCAGCATAGATGGGCAGGCTCTGCTTGGGCAAGTAGAGAGCTGCTCTAGCAAGTCTCTACTCACCCAAAATGGACCTCACCAGTAAATAACAGCTGCCCAGAAAGGACTATAAGAATGGCCATAATGGGGCTACATCTACACTACGGCGTTTTTTGGAAGAGCAGACGCACTCTTTCGGAAGCCCTGTAAACCTTGTTTCACAAAGAAGAAGGGCTCCTCCAAAAGAGGTTTTTCCGAAATTTGGCCCCATGTATACAAGTCAAATTTAAGAAAAGTCTCTTCCGAAAAAAGAATCGGAAAAAGGTACACAAATTACGGAGTGCAATTTGCATACCTTTTTCCAAAAAAGTGTAGCGTAGACATATCCTGGGTTAGACCAAAGCTCCATCTAGTTCAGTATTCCATCTTCCGCCAGTGGCCAATGCCAGATGCCCCAGAGGCAGTGAATAGACTAGGTAATCAGCACATGATCCCTCTCCTGTCATCCATTTCCAGCTTCTGACAAACAGAGGCTAGGGACACCATTCTTGCCCATCCTGGCTAATAGCCATTGATGGATCTAACCTCCCTGAATTTCTCTAGTTTTCTTGAACCTTGTTAAAGTCCTAGTCTTTACCACATCCTCTGGCAAGGTCCATAGATTGACTGTGTGCTGCATGGAAAACTTCCTTTTGTTTGTTATAAACCTGCTACCTATTAATTTCATGTGGTGAAGTTAACATAACATAGTTCTTATGTTGAGAACAAGTAAATAAAGTTTTCCTTATTCACTTATTCCATGCCAGTCATGATTGTATAGACCTCTATTCTATCCCCCTTTAGTCTCCTCTTTTCTAAACTGAAAGGTCCCAGTCTTTTTAATCTCTCACGAGGGACCCTAATCATTTTTGTTGCCCTTACGTAAACCTTTTCCAATGCAAATGTATCTTTTTTGAGATTAAGCAACCGCATCTGTATGCAGTATTCAAGATGTGTGCACACCATGGATTTATACAGAGGCTTATTCTCCCATCCCTTTTAGGAAGCAGTTGGCTAGAGTTTCCCCTACAATATGTACCAATTCCGACTTACATACAAATTCAACTTAAGAACAAACCTACAGTCCCTATCTTGTACGTAACCAAGGGACTGCCTGTACACTTGCTAGCAAAACAGATGAATTTAGGAGGATGGGTAGCAACTTTGTCATTTCTAATCTCACCTCTGTTCGGTCCTTAAGTCCCATGTACGTAACTTTTCCTTGTTATAACATGCCATTCTCCTCTTTCTCCCCAAATGATGGACTCTTCTATTCAAATTCTGAGAAGAGTGATTAGTACATTCTCAAAGGGTTAAATTACCTATTAGTGTAAAGTTGTGCGACTTCACACCAGCAATGATCGAGTTATTTTTCTGAGGTAAACCATAGTATTTACATTACTTACATTTGGTATTTCAGTGTTAACTGAACTACAGGTGTCAAAATAAATGAACTAAATATATGCTTATCTCTGTAGTGTCTACTCAGTTATTTGCATAGTCACAAAAATGTGCCGTTTGCAACAATTGTTAGTGAAATTTGTGCATGCACTTGAGCACAAACAGCCAAGTGCATGAGACCCGCAAGCACACCAACAAGGTGGGGTAAAGGGGGCAACTACCCCAAGGGCTTGGTGGTTCAGAACGGCCCTGGGTTCCTGGCCACCGCTGAAACTGCAACAGCGCCCAGAGTCCCATGGCCGTTCAAATCTCCGAAAGTACCACGCAGCATGCTCCAGGCAATGCTGAGGGCTGGGGGAAAGGGGAGTGGTGGTGGTGCAGCACCACAGTCTGGCCAGTACTGAGAGCTGGTTGTCCCAGTCCCGCCCCTTCCAGCTGAGGCCCCACCCCTTCCTGGAGCAGACCCCACAAGGCTGTCAGCTCCCCGGAGACTTGCTTTTAATATATGGTGACAGTCCACAGTCTACATGAGAAATCTACATCCCAGGGACTTCAGCTCCTAAAGTCACTTTGGCACATTTGAAATTTTTATCTATTCTACAGTCTGTGAAGAAAGCAACATTCCCCAAAGAGCTCCATGGTAAATAATGGAAATGGCCTAGACTCCCCAGTGACAATGGGTATAGGAAAGAAATCAATTGTCCCTCCCTCAGAAGAGAATGAGTCTCTCAGACAGGATCTTTGTTGTGCTCAGCTGCTGTGTCGGGAATTTATGCAAATAACTCTGAAATTCTTGTGAAGTTATGTACTAGCTTCATATTTATTCTGCAGCTAAATTTATGTAATAAATTTTAAAGTCATTGGCACCATAAGTTTTATTACATGCAATACAAAAAGCGAACACAAAGGCTTAATCCCATCACAGCCATCATTATCATTAGATCAAAATCATTACAATCACACAGCTCCAAGTCATGATTTTATACCTGATGCAACCTACAGGATGAAAGCCATTTGAATGCATTAAAAGAAAGCAGGATTGTAGACATTAACATAAACTGTGGTCAATTACGAAAGCAATAAAGGATTCAATAAAAAAATCAGTGATTAGAACAAAATATGGAAAATGTCAAATTTCACTCAAATGCAACCAGGCTACATTTTTAATAAAATGCTCTATTTCCTAAAAAGGCACAAGTTTATGCTTTCAGATGCCACAGTTTTCCCATTAAAGAGGCTATGATAGCAGTGACATATGTAATACAATTGCCATGAATACGCATGGATAAAATAATTTGGAATAGTTATAAACAGACCCGTTCTAAATCCAACTTTTTAAAAAATCATGCTTGAAAAGAGATGTTATGTTAGAGTTTTTAAAAGTTACATATTTACAGGTATGAAAGTGGAACGAGTTTCAATAATGACTAATATTCTGTTATAAAACATGAACAATTAGGATAAGGTCAAGATTTTTAAATCCAGGGCTGGGATTTTCAAAGGTGCATAAGTGACATAAGACCACAAATCCTATTGAATGTCTAATAGGACTTGGTCCTAAGTAACTTGGTTAGGTTTGAATTCTTTGGGGAAGTCACAAGTTAGGCTCTTAAATCTGTATTTATGCACATGACCAATTTTCAGAAGGGCGGAGCACACAACTGTGAAATTAGGCAGATGCAGAAATATGATTTTAAACACGTAGAGTCCCTATTTTTTAATTCTTGGCCTTGAAGGGAATTCTAATGCATGACACTTATGGCAGAACCCCGTTCATTTACAGGTCACAGATAAGAAACGGTGTTCTCATCCATTTTGAAGAAAAGGTTTGAGCAACCAAGAGGATTATCAGGGTCTCATGTTACAGAGACTGTTATAAATTACAAAATACTATATGAGACATTTATTAGTATGCTGAAATAGAATTAAAATTATCTGTCAAATGAACTTCACATACATTCTTGATGCATTATCCTTACGTTTTTGTTGTTGTTTACACATTTATCCACAAAATTCAGCAATTCACACCGAGTCTCGCATCATGAATAGGTTCCACTGTGGTTGTAAGTGGGAATAACGAAGAGTGCTTCGGATTCTAGACCGCCCAGCAGTGTGTTCCCACTGCTCAAGAGCCCCAGAGTTCATT